>NW_016690381.1:0-59154 GCF_001604755.1 Lepidothrix coronata | reverse complement strand
AGAAAGGGAAAGAGAGAAAGGGAAAGAGAGAAAGGGAAAGAGAGAAAGGGAAAGAGAGAAAGGGAAAGAGAGAAAGGGAAAGAGAGAAAGGGAAAGAGAGAAAGGAGTCCCAGTGTGATGTCAGCTTAAGCAAAATCCTTCATTCTTCATGGCTCAGTTAGATGCCTGGATGTTGAACTCAGTCGTGTTCAAAGACAAGATTTCCCAATGAAAAGTAATTTATGTGGATAATAATAGCATATGCATCTCACAAGCAGTTGTGAAATAAATCTAAAGGCATCATATTCTTATATGTAAACAAGAGAAAAATGCTTAGTACCTGCACAGGATGAGAAGTCAATTTGCAGTTGTGGGATTCTTGTGTTCCTTGTTAAAAAACATCTTTCAGAATGTCACTGCAACTTATTCAGTGGGATTAACTACAGCCTAGAGTAATACAGAAGGTAAATGCAATGGCTCAGAGTAGCACTTGGCTCTCCTATACAGAGCCAATTTCATGGCAAACTTAACAAGTCCTCTCTCTAGAAGATTGAGAATGTCCATGAACAATGTACAGCAGCTGAACAGAGTCATATTCATCCCAATATGCCACAGGTGTAATTTGACACATAAAAAGCACTAAAGAACTGCAGTATGGTTCACACTGGGGAAAAATATCTTCTCATTACCTCTATCCCAAGATTATCTGTATCATAGGATTTACAGGGTGCACTGCTATTGCTTCATTTGTTGGAAATAGCAGCAGAAAATGTGATCACGGATCATTTCTGATTGTTCAAATGACAGGTGGAACGGGTAGGAATTGCAGATTCAATGTGCAACACACCTAAAATCCCTTCTTTTCCCACCACCAGGGTTGGGTGATACATTGTAATGCCCAGAAACTCACTGCCAGTGGTAAATTCTGGGATGTTTCAGCCAAAAGAGACACAACAGGTAAGACCTGTGTTCTGCCCTTCCTACTTTCCTGATAGTTTCTCATTAATCCATGTCAGTGTGTCCAGTTTACAGTCAAGTGGATCCAGTCTTGCTGAGTAATCCATCCCACTTCTATTGAACATGGGATCCCATTCTCTTTTGCCTACAAGGTTCTCAAAATGGACAGGGATTCATTCCTGGGGCCATAGGAACTGTTCTGCCCCCTCTTCCCAAGGGATCCCAGTCACTTCCCAGCTGGGGACAAGTACATCATGGTCACAGTTCAGGCATTTCTCATCCCATAACCAGCCATACACCCATCATATATTCTGCTAAATGTGTTCACCACACAAGAGACTTCCAAGAGCTGCTGGAATGCATCCAGAAAGAACCAAACAGGCCATCACAAGAACACGGCTTCTTCCTTTCTTTCCATGGCAGGGGGTTGGAACAAAATCATCTTTAAGGTGCCTTTCAACCCAAACCATCCTGTGACTCTACACGTGGCATTAAGGACTGGCAGGGACACTCCAGGGTTTATGCCTGGAATATGGGGCTTTCAGGCCAGCTTGTTTAGCAGGTCATCTTTTCTGGTGGTTTGCCAGAGTTCAGTGTCCCTTGTGCACAGTGGGGTGGCTGAAAGGGCTGCTTGTTTTATGTCCTTTCCCAGGATAAACAGGTACCCAGCAGATGAAGCTGTGGGGAGCAGGGGCAGCGTGGATTTGATCCAGCAGCAACAGCTCCTCTCCAGTATTTAACAGGGCAACAGGTTCTGCTGTTGAAGACTTTACATAAAGACAGGGGTTTTTTTCCATAAATATTTTCACAGGCAGTGGTCTGAAGGATCGAGGTCTTTGGCCTTTAAGGTGTGTTGCAAAATCTGGCAGAATTTGCAGTAAATGGGCAGCTGTTGAAAATTTACTCCATGGCAACAATGAGAAGGAAAAAGTATTAGAAAGGTTTATGTTTTAGACAACCTCCTACACTTAGAGGAGCTCCCAAATGCATTTCCACTGTCTGTGCATTCTAAAATATCAGCCCTAATAACTCTTGTTGAAAACATGCAAAAAAGCCACACAGCAGAAGGGTAACTTCCACTCTGTAGAGGTATAAAAGGGAAAACAAAGCTTTGAAGGGATTTCTCAAAGTAAAGAAAATAGGACTTGTAATGAGCCAATCTGAATCTGCTCTGAAGAGCAGAGAGGAGGAAGAATATAATCTCCCATGATCTGTTACTTCCTTTAAAAGCCCCCTTAGAATGAAGGCAGAGTGGCCTGTATTTGAATTCTACTCCAGAAGAAGATACAGGAAGAAAGTAAAAAACAATTAAAGGAGAAAAACCACTTTACCTAAAGCTGTAATTGAAGTGAAAACTTCCAGTGAATCACAAGTCTTATGTCTGGCATTGCTTCCTATCTCACCAGTGAGGTGTCACAAACTATTTGTTCCCCACACCCCTGCATGGACCCTCCAACACAGAAAACTTGCCCAAGAACAGAGAATCAGGTAATTTTTACATTAAGAGCTTGTCTTTCCATGAAATGTGAACACTGAGAGCATCGTAATTTTCAGAGGCAGTAGAGTCTGAACTTTTGCAAAATAGACTCAGGAAGGTCCTAAGAGGCAGATAATTAAAAAAGCAATACTACCTGTGGGAAGCAGCACAAGCCGTGGCATGAGTCAAAATCAGAGTTAGAATCCTCTCTGTGTCAGCTGGAATATAGCTACTTTTGATGGCCCATCAATTTTAAATGGTTCTGATTCCTGAACTCTGTCATGAGAACAGGAAGGGACAGCAAGAGATGAGATCAATGCCAGAACACCTGAGGTAAAGAACAGGCTGATTCGACTTTGGGAGAAGCAAACTTATTGCTGAACGTGCATTGCAAAAGAGAAAATGCTGTTCCTTCTGCAGTGGGTCCCTTCTTATCCCACCCACAGCTCCCTGCCAGGCAGCAAGACACACCCCAGGGCCTGCCAGCAAGGGGGAACTGCAAAGGGAATCACTCTCTTCACTGCTCAGGCTCCGTGGTTCTGGTTTCTCCAGGGTTTCATCCTCTCTCTGTCTTGTGGACAAAACAGAAAAATCACTCTCCTGGAGCGTTTGCTAAGGAAAACATGAAGTAAAACTTGAATCTACTTAATACACTCTGTATTTGAGTCTGCCATCCTTTCCACCAGCACCAGGCACTCAGCATGGATTCCCAGTTATCATGGATCAGCAGTGGATCCAGTGGGGTATCCTGCCCAGCACAGACCAGTTGCTGGCTCTCTCAAAGGCCTAAGCACACCTCTTATTTAAATTATACTTCTATAGAAGAAGAAAGGGAAACTTCTCTGAAGTTTCTTTTCCAAGGTTTTCTCTGAAGACCTTGCCCCTCTGCACAGGAGGAATTTCAGTCTCTTATAAACACACAGAAAGACACCAGAATGGCTGATTTGGGCAGATTATCCCAGCTCATCCACATTACAAACATCTTTTTATAACCATTACAATGATATTGTGCAGCAGCAATTCCCACTGATTAATTAAATTAAAGGAGAGAAACTTGTAACTTGGGTAAATTTTACATCTTATCCACCCTTCACTTCCTCTTGCTCCCAAACCCTTCTCAAATCAACCTGAGGGGAGACAGATGGGGAAAAAAGAAAGATTCTTTTCAAGGAAAACAGTGGCTATGGAAAGGGATTCCAAGTGAAAAAAGCATCCATCAAAACACTCTGCTTTCCTCTGCATCTCTTCAAAGTCTTGCAAATGCCAATGAAAATGATGGGGTGCCTGTTGTTTTGACAGAAGCAAGAACATCATTAAGGTAAGAGCTGTCAGCAGGTATTTTATTTTCTCCCTGAGGAATAAGGCTACTGTTTAGGCATTACTTTTTTTTTTTACTAATCTTTTTTCTTTTATTTCCATTCTGTAAAGCAATCCTGAGAGATGGCATCCTTTATTTGCCTGGGAACTGGATAGATTAGAGAGTAATAGTGACAGCTGGTGAATACAACCATGATTCAAAGCCATGGGCCAGCAGAGATGCACTAATTGCTCTGCCACTGGGATAAGACAGGAAAACTATTCCATATCCAGGTGCATTCCATATTAGCACAGTCAGAAAACAATGCTGAGTAAATTATGTAACAGCAAGGCAGTACCCAACATTTCATTATTCCATACACATTAAATAATGGCATGTATAGCTTTAATAAAAGAAAAAGGTGGTTTTCTGTACATATATAAACTCATCAGAGTTAGTATAAATTAATATTAAGTTCCCATTGGGAACTCAGGACCACCCACAAAGGAGTTCTACCCATTTACAAGGGGGAGGAGGCTCAAGAAAAACAGATTTTAGGAGACAACTGGCAACAAGAAAGAAATAAAGGAATGAGATCAGGGAGCTGAATCAGATGAACTGCAGAGGGAACAGTGCAGAACACTTGGCCAAGGCTTTGGGAGACCCAAGAGGTTCTGCTCAGGGGAATGATGCCTGGAGATGCACCATGAGCATAAATGGAAGCTCAGTCCACAGTGCTGACCACTGCTACTGGTAGGCTCCAACTGGGAGAACTGGAGTCTAAATCCAGCAACTACAGCACCCGAGAGGAACTGCAGTTCTTGAGAGAGACGCAGAACACTTTAGGTTCACTCAGGGGAAATTCCTGGAAGGTACTCAGAAACTCAGTGATGCTTATTTAATCCACTACACAGAATAAGAACCCAAATCCTTTCCCAGAGGAGTGTGACATGTCAGTCTGGCACAGAAGATTAGAGGGGTCAAGCAGATCTCCAGCACAGACTCCTCAGAAGACCCTTATCAATAAAACAAAGGGTTGAATGAGAGACTGGAATTACAGGATATTTTATCAGGAATAATACAATAGATGTTTATGCTCTGTACTAATTTGTTTAATGGTTCTTATACAGAAATCCTTATTTAGTTATTAAAGAGTCAAGTGCCGTGTAAGTATTGTTAGCAAAGGCATTTTCTACAGAGGAACAGCAGACCTATGAGAGAATGAGTCAGATATTTATGTTCCCTCGTAAAAATAAAATCAGCAAGCTTTTAGAGGAACACACTGTTTCCAGATACAAAAAAGCATTCCTTATTCTCTCTGCAGTTTCCAACCCCTGAAGAAGCTTTACTTGTTCTTATCATTTTTACACAGTTTTTGCTCCCTTCTCGTGGCACATCAGACTGATGAACACTGAGTAAAATCATTATGGAATCACGGAATATTCTGAGTTGGAGGGACCCACAAGGATCAAGTCCAACTCCTGGCCCTGCACAGACACCCCAACAATCCCACTCTGTCCCTCAGAGCATTGTCCAAACCCTCCTGGAGCTCTGGCAGGTTTGGGGCCATGACCAAACCCTGGGGAAAAAGTAAGACCTTCTGGAATCAAAGTCCTTCTACTTTCCTAGGGGAAAGTAGGGGAGGGAGTGGACAGATGCAAAAGTGTGTGGGATGCACAGAAAATCTGTTTGGACAAACCAGCTCATAGGTGGCACAGCAGGTTTGGAGCAATTCCCCCACTGAAGTGTTCAGAAATGTGAGGCCCTGCATCTTCCCATCTCCATGTCATGCTCTCAGCATTTGCCAGCCATGGATTTTCTCTCAGCATCACATCACACTTGGATCTGGTGAAGGCTTTTCACAAAAAAAACCCCCAACATCTGGTTCAGTGCAATTCAATCAACGAAAAGTTAAACAAAAATTCTGAAAGTACATATTTCTAGCTACTAAAAAATCTGTCCATGCTTTTCAGCTTCTGCAAGGACATTCACAACCCAAAAATATTTGAAACAGATGGCAGAGGTGTTTACTGGAGGTACTTTTCCACCAAAAATCCACACAGAGAAAAAAAGCTGTTTTCAAGAAGTTTCTTTTCAACCCTTCCCAGCAAAGCATCTTGCACCAAAATAAACCTCGTTACAACATTCCAACTGACCATACCAAAAACTGGCTTTAAGCTGTCTAAAATCAGCACTCCCTGGGGCTGCCTTTAAAGAACATAAAAGGCTTTTGTTGACTAATTACATTAGAAGTCCTTTCTTTAAAACTGATAAGTAAAATACTAATCGGCTCTAACTGCTGTGAACTTCAGACACCCCAGGCACTGTGCTAATGGTCATCCTGTCCTTCACTTGGGAGGGCTGGAGAATTCAAAGTTCTTGTCAGCCCAGCAGTTTTAGCCTGTGGCTTGATGATACAGCCACTCCCAACAAGCAGCAGTACTCATCTAGAAAATATCTCCTTTAGGTCTCCCACTCCAGAGAAAACTGTGTGATTCAAGTAAAAATATAATGGCTTAGTTTTGCACAAGTTGTGGCAGAGGAGAGGAATTTATTCTTCCTTCATACAGTTAATAATGTGATTAAACAAAGATCCAGAGTAATTCCCTCCTAAGGGCAACAAGGACTCTCAGCTCCAAGTCTCACCCTTTTATTCCAGAATGCACATTTAAAAACCTGTTTCCTGGTCAGGATAGAGGAACAGGACCAAAGCAGAAGGCAGCAGGAAGAACTGAGCAAGAGGGAAGAGATAACAGGAGCAGAACAAGTAATCCAGAAAGCTCTGGTTCTGGTGGACATGCAATAGAAAGCAAGAAGGGGTGGATTTAAGTGCATATATAGCCCTGCACAGAGCTGGGGATGGATAGCAAACACTCCTACAGATGGTGGAAGTTGAACACTGACAACTAAATGTGAGAAGCTCCAACCAAGTCCTCTGATATCCATCAAGGTCTCATCCCCAAACAACCCTCAGTGCAAATGAACCACATAAAATTAAACGAAAAAATGAATTTTCTTTTATCACAGTGGGCAGGGAGTGCCTCAGCATGTAACATGTGAGCACAGAGCATATAAGCCTAAGTTTCTCCAAGCAAACCTGCTGCACTGGATGAACTCCTGGGATCACAGAGCAACGTGCAGAGATGTGACCAGCACACCTGTCAGGATACAAATGCACATCCCTACAAAATTTTGGCTTCCTTTTCTTCCTGGAAGTTAATTTCAGGCAATATTTACCACGGCCCATCCTTCACAATTTTATTACTCTAAATTTGCTCTTGTTAATTTTCCTGACAATGGAACCCAGCAGTATTTTCCCGAATAATTTTTTTTTTTTTCTCTCCCAAGTCATGGTTCCAAACAGGAATATAACAGCACCCACAATGGAAAGAAGGCTGCAGACCCTACCAAGGTATGTGACAACTCATTTAACAGCTCAACTGCTTGAGGCATTATTGCAGATAAGTGACCCTAATGCACTGGCACATTTTGTGCCATTAGCCTTGGGGCCTCAATCACGGTGGTTTAATTAAATACCACATTAAGTCCCCCCCGGGTTCAGTTTTTCACAAAAGTTAACAAATACAGGCTTAGAGTAAATTGTTGGTCTCACCAGTTTGATGCAGGGCACAGCAGGGCAGGATCTGTGTCTGTGACATCCCCTGCCCTGCACGGGCTGATTAAAGCTCACCCTGGCCCACAGCTACAGCCACTTCAGAAATAATCACAAATAATCAGCACATGAAGTGATACTGAGTACAGCTGCTCTGAGCACTCAGTGGCCTCAGTTGCTCCTACAGGTGACTGAGTAAAGCAGGTGCCTCTGAAGTTGTGCAGAGGAAGATCTGCTCTGCTCGTCTGGCTGCTCAGCTCCGGCACCTTGGATGTCTCACACTGTCAACTAACAAGCAAATTCCCGTTTGAAAGCTACAGAGAATTACCACCACCACCACAATTACTGCCTTTTAGTTTGTCTCCTGTCTCCATCTATTTACAAAGGTCTAGCAAATACCCAGTTTGATTCTCTACTGTGCCCTCACAATGACTTTTTCCAGCCAGGAGCCTTAAAGCACCAGGAGTTATGGCCTGTGGTGCACACTCTGCTGTGACACTGGGGTAGTTGTGGAGCAGTCTCTGCAATCACAGCTGCCACTCAGGCCACACAGGGATGCCAAGATGGAAAACAGACAGTTAAAAACTAACAGCTACACAGATCTTTAAGTATTATGTGCCTTTTTTAACTAACCACCAGGTACTACCACACAAGGGACAAACTCAGTGTTCTGTTCTTTACCAGCACAGAGCTCCTATGGCCAGTCCCTACCCCACACAGTCCAGGTTTGGCAGGTAGAGATGACTTTTCCCCCTAAAATCAACTGCTAAGATAAGCAAAACATGGTGTTGTCTGCAGTGGCCAATGGGACAAGAAGAAAATCCAGATATAATCAAAGTTGGGCTGTGCTGCTGCTTCTGTGCTTTGTACTAACACAGTGCTGGGGTTTGCTTCGGTTTGTTACTCAAATACATCTTGTCACAAAGCACTTCTGAATCATAATTTGATCATAAAAGTTGACTCATTTCTCCCCAAGGACATAAACACAGTATCTCACAATATCCACCTTTTTACCCTCAATTTGTGCTATGACTGCCTGGAACATTAGTTTGGTCAACAGACACAAATGGCAGGAGAAAGAACACGTCAGAGACTGTAACCTGTACACACCTGACACCAAATGCCCAAGCAATTCTGATTTAATGGAGAAACAAAAATTAAAAAAACCCACATTTTGTCTACAATATTCACATTCATTTTGAAATAAACTGCTTTTCCTCTTTTGCTTTCCAGAAAAACACATAAAGTGAACGTATCAATAGTTCAGTCCCTATACAAGGGACTACACTGTTGCATTTGTAAATAAACCTCTACTTCTTTGAAATAACCCCTGCAGCTCAAGTGTCTAACTGGCCAATTATCAGTCATTTCCTCCTTTTCCTTCCACCAGAGTAACCTACTCTGTTTTCCTCTGTTCAAACTGGAAACAGGATAAATACAAGCTGCAGGAACCAGAGGGCCATTTGTCTGATCTTACTGACAAAAGTCTGATTGACGCAAGGAAAATTATCACCTCACCTGCAGCAGAAGGTGTTTCTGTGGGCAGAGTGGGCAATGGCCTGGCCTGTCACTGCAAGTGCTGCCCTGGAGAGCAGCTAATGACAAAGGGAAGGGACACGAATGGTTGTACCCAGGACAGAAACCTCCCTTTTTCAGCCTTTCCAACAGGTAGGACGGTACACACCAGTTAAGTACAGTAAATATTGGAGGCTGCTGGTTTACTGTACACAAGCCACCTGAAATGATTTCCATCTGGAGCACCTCGCTGGCAGCACAGTATAAGCTTCAGAAGGCTGGGGTTTTTTTCATGTTCTCACATGATCTTTGTGTCAGGGAGTTTATTTTCCTATAGTTCCTGACAGCATCCTTATGAAAGCCCACACTCAGGTAAGCAGCAAACCCATTGCTGACGTCCCGACGTCTCCATCATTCCTTTTGTCCTGCTGACACCTCAGATAAACCTGACCCATCACTGCCAGTCATCAGTGCTCTTGGAGCAAACCTCAGGAGCATCCCCCATCCCAAAAAGCCCAGCAGGGAGATTCAGGTTCCTAAGTGAGTTCAGCTGTCACTGAGGAAAAAAATGACTAAGGTTGGTTAGACTCTAGGGAGTTAAGAAAACCATATGAGTGTATTTGTATTAAAATATTTTGGAGTGTTTTGCACTCTTTTAGAGGTCACAGACACTCCACATTGTACATCTGCCCACTCCAGCTTGGACAGGGAGCACTAAATTGTATTTTCCAAGTAAATACATCTTCTCAGTCCTCTCCCCCCCCTCCCAGTTTCACTCCACTTGACTGTTTCCTAGCTGTAAAAACCAGGGAGGTTCTTTCTCAACCACCATCAAGTAGCACCCACCATCAAAACCCCATCATATTTAAAGGTCAGGTTGCAGGTCCACTTATCTGAAATGTTCAAGTCAAACATGAAAGAAAAAAAAAAAGCACACCACAGCTAAGGCTGGCAACCTACTGAGATCTGAACAGCAAAAACAAAACTTAAGATTATAAAAGCAGAGCCTTTGCTAAGCACCAGGAAGTTCCAGATGTAAAAAACCAAACCAAACAAACAAAAAACCCCAACAAAACCACACAAAACCCAAATGAAAACAAACCAACCCCCTCCAACAAAACAAAACCACAAAACTCAAACAAAACCAAACAAAATCCCAAGAAAACATAACCACACAAAATCCAAACCAAACAAACAAAACCCCCAACAAAACAAAACCACACAAACCCCAAAGAAACAAACAAAACCCTAGACATTAACCTTTATAGTCAGCAAACAGCTTCTAAAGTTTAAACTCAATGTTTATACATCATATTTATTATTATTATTATTATACATCATATAAACCCCAAGTTTTCCAAGACTAACCCAAGGCTAGACTCTATCCTACATATCAGTGTTGCCCTAAGCAGGGAACAACTAAATCCTTCTAAACTTACTGTGAAGCTTAATTAAGATTTTCCTGCATGTCTCTGCTCCAGTCAACCCCTCACTGACCAGAAGCCCAGGAACTACTGGTTTGTGCTGGTGAACATTATCACACAACCTCTGCTGCCTCAGTCTGAGCACTCAGCCAACACACACCTCCTTTTCCAATGTCTGGGATAACCAGGCTCTGGGAACCTTCCTCTCCCTGCCCACCTACAACACCCCCAAACACTGGCTGAAGCAAATATCAGGATTTGTGCCAAACCCCCCCCACAGCTCCCAAACAGTACTGTCACCACCCCAACAGTCTAATGTACTGGATTTAACAGGCAGACACCCCAGAAGTGCCTGCTAACCACTGAAGTCCTGTGAAAACCAGCTGAATCCTTCTTCACCACTCAATACTTACCTCTTTTATTTCAGGTTTTTATGATACAGAGAATTTCAGAACGCCCTGCAGATCCCAACACTCCTTCCAGCTCCCACCTCTCCTGGGCTGTCTATCTGCTTATTTCCAGTTTAAAGCTCAGCTTTGAAACACAGTTCTTGATTTAGGCTGTTCCCTTGGAGAGACTCCACAGCATTACACCAAAAGATCAATTCTTTCTCCCTTTTCTCACAAAGTGCATTCTGAGGCAGTAATAAATGCCAGAAATTCCAGTATGCTGCACAGGGCTGTAATGATGGGGGATGGGTTTTGGTATTTCCACAAAAAAAGCATCCCAGAGCCTGGGAGAAACTGGGGAGGATTGAAACTACCACACAATACACCTGCAAAAAAGGGGGAAAGGGTGGGAGAGACAACACCAAACAAAATCTGAGCCTCATTTACTCCAGAAGCATTTCATTTTCCATCATGGCCAAACTCCCAGCCCACCCAGCTGCTGGTGACAGACTGGTTGCCAGTGCTCACAAAATACCCTTCTGTGCTTTATTCCAGTCAGAGTTAAAGCAAATAAACATGGAGAGAAACAAAAGGAATCCTGAAAAACTTATGCTACAATCCAGCTACAAATCTGGACAATTTACCTCCTGGGAGGATTCCTGAACTCCACAGCACACTCCATGGAACTGGTGGAGCTCACAGCTGTCAGAGCAAGGAGGGCACACACAATATCACTTCATTTATCCTTTTGCTGGCCAGTTCAGTGTTGATAAAACAGCTCATGATTCCCCAGGCACTCATGGACAGATCCAAAGGAATGCAGGAGTTCCCATATTCCCTCAAAATACCCAAAATCTAACATGCCAGGGAGCACATTTTAGTACTATGGAACAAGTTCAGCCTTCATGGTGCACAGGAAGTGTTAAAAATCTGTCCCAGTTATGAAACTTTTCCATGGCACAGAAATCCCTTTGCTGGGGGGGTGAAGACATCTCTTTTTTCATTTTGTGACTGGCACCAAGAGGCTGCCTGGCAAAAAAAATAATGCTGAATTGTGCCACACCTGAACTGAAAAACCAATAGCTTCCATCCAGTCTCCACAAGCCTTTCCTTGAGGACACTCTCCCATGAATACATGTATTTTTGGTTACTGATTTGGGTGCAGAAGTTCACCACCATGCCCATCTCCTGTCACATGAAACATTCTGTGTGGAACAAGAGCTTTTCCTTCATCATGCAGTGCCTTTCCCTGTCTCTGCTGAAGAGGTTTGTGTTAGAATTGGGGAAAAAAATATTAATAAGCATCAATCTGCTTAAAAGTTCCCCCATTCCACAGCAAGGAGGAGAACAAACCTAGCAAGCAAAAGTATTCATTGTGGAAACAAGAGAGGAATGTTTCACAAACATAAATGAAATTCCAGCTGGATGTATTTTCCCCAGGACCAACAGTAGTTCTCCAACAGAACAAGGCACCTTGTAAAGATATTTAAGACACATAAGTTAACCAAACAAAGCCAAGATCATAGTCAATACAAGTTCACATTCAATACTTCAAGACTGATTATATTTAGCACAAAGACTTAAGATCTGACTATTAAATGCAAAGCTGGAAATATCTGACTGGAATAATGTACAGACACTACACAGTGAAGATAATTAAGTATTTAAAGAGCTTACATAAGGCTGGGGAGATTTTCTATAATTCAAAACTCTCAATCATGATCAATCAATCTCTTTTGAAAACTATTCTGCTTTATTCATACTGTATTGCTCCTGATGCAAGAATGACTTGTAAATTCTATGGCTTGAATATTGCAAAAGGTCAAATTAAATTAAACCTTTTTTTTCTTTCTGTCATGACAGCTGTGAGATGAGACATATGAAAAACAATAAAACTTCCTTATGAGTGTAAAACTGCTACATCTGGGGCTGAGGCCTGGAGAAAATTCTCATTCTGTATGTTGAGAGTAAATCTTGGAAGAGAGAACAGACTGGTCCCTGTTGAAACCATCCCAGCTTTAATGAAGACAATTAAAATTCCCTTTTGGCTCAGGAAATACCAATAATCCCACTCCAAAGACTATACCAGCACTGTGATTCCATGAAGATGACATAAAAAGACATGGTGGTGAATTTGAGGATAATTCTGTAACAGAATGATTTTCCTTAGTCTCCTTGACTAAATGCAGTATTAAGTAATGTGAAATTATATCCCACTGGCTGAGCTTTGGAGAGGACCATGCATATGGTGAAAAAACTGTAGCTTGGAGATAAAGAATGTGTTTTTCCTAATTGCTGTTGGTGTGCAATTCAATTTGAGATATCAGAGTTAAGCCTTGTCTGCCTTCAACCTGTGTCACCTGATCCCTACAGCTTTTGAAGTATTTCTGTCATAGAACCCCAGAATGGTTTGAGTTGGAAGGGACCTTAAATATCATCTTGTCCCACCCCCTGCCATGGGCAGGGACACCTTCCACCAGCCCAGGTTGTTCCAAGCCCCATCCAACCTGGCCTTGGACACTTCCAGGGATGGGGCAGCCACAGCTTCTCTGGGCAACCTGTCCCTTCATGGCAGGCAGTAGAAAATAAACAGAGAATTCAATGGTCAGAAGCCATTTACACAATCAAGACTGAGGCTCTCAGAGCCCTGAACACATAATTTAATACTGGCACCAAATGAACACCCCCCTTTGAAATCCTGAATGAGAAATTAATGAAACAGCATTACCCTGCAGGACTCCTGGTGGTTATGTAAATAATTTTATATGAAATGCTTGTTTACAACAAGATGTCAGTCCTCAAGAGAATTTGAGAACGACAATAATCATAAAACTTTCCACAAGCTGAGCTGTTGCTGCATGCCCTGAATGGCCTCACCAAAAGGCAACAAAACCAACGTTCCCAAATCCTTGGTCATCCCTGAAGTACCATGTTCTTGACACAAGGCAAAAAGTAAATGATCTGCAAGGCTCCCCAAAGGTATGAAGCACAGGTAAGGTTAAGTAGAAGGGAGGTGGCAGAAAACAATGTAAGAATAAGCACAAAAAAACATTTGTATTTAGAATTTCAACCTCAAAATCATGCAAAGTACTGGAGAATCACTATTTGATGAGCAGTCTGGGACAGAAGGCTGAGTAAGACCACACTACTGATTAAAGGGCAGTCTGATATGGTCAGCACTGTTTACAAGGGTCAGTCAAAAAGTCATAAGCAGCAGCAGCAACAAAAGAAGGATTTGCTGTAATATGAAGGAAAGCAAAGTGAAAATTACATCAGCAAGAAACCCAAACCTCTTCCATTTTAATTTGTGTCTGTACCCTGCTGAGGGAACAGTTTGTGAGTTGTAGTCTGTCATGTAAGTCAGTATTAGCTGCAGGGTAATAAACAGGACAGTAAAACATATGCAAAGGCTGATTTATAGGATCCAAGGAGAGAGAGCCCAAGTCTTGCAGCTATTTGCATCTTCCTCACATGCAAACAAGCACTGATGGAAAGTTTCCTGCTGAGAAAGAAAGAGAGAGGCAAGAGATGCACTGGAGAAAAACTGGTTAGAAAAAAAAGAAGAAAGAGAACTGGAATAACTTCTTTAGAGAGGGGGTTTTGCATATCTGGCTATCAGAGCATAATCATAGAAACCCAGAGAATTGTTTGGGTTGGAAAGGAACCTTGAAGATCATCTCAATCCACCCCCTGCCATGGGCAGGGACACCTTCCACTAGCCCAGCTTGCTTCAACCTGGCCTTGGACACTTCCAGGGATGGGGCAGCCACAGCTTCTCTGAGCAACCTGTGCCAGGGCCTCCCCATCCTCTGATTAAAGAATTTCTTCCCAATATCCCATCTAAATGTCTCCTCTTTCAGTTTAAAACCATTCCTGTTCACCCTGAGGGTGTTCAGCAGGCAGGATGGACTGCAGGGAGCTGGGAAACATCATATTATGTGTTTTTCTTCTATAACTCCTATACCAATAATTACAATAATTGCAGGGCTTGCTACAATCATCACCCTGTTTAACTATTGCTCAGCAGGTTTCAGGTCTCAGATCTAAAGCATCTTTAAAAGTCCCAGCTGGGCACTGGTAACAGGGAGGATGTGACCTGAACCAGTGTCCCAGCACCAGTGAAAGTGGGGAGCACATGGTGGCATTTATCATGGCAGAAGATTAACACATCAGGGCAGAGCTAAAAAGCAGCACAACAGGTTTTAGGGTGGTGGTTGTATGAGAAGAGTATTCCCTCATCTGACAGCTGGAATGGATGCTGGGAAATGACTGGCTTCGAAAAATGAAGCATTATTCCATCGGGTAGAGATGGGAAACGAGGGCTGCAAAGGCTCTGCTCAAAACTGCAATTTTGGCTGTTTTCTTGCCTCAAATAATCTCAGCACTGAATGGTGAACTAACTTCAGAGTGATCATTCTTTCCTTAACACAGAAACGGGCTCTTTAATCTCTCCATTCAGACGGGACAAATGCAAACATAATCAACATCAGCTTCTCCCCGGAGTTCAGCTACACTGGCTCTGAAAGCAAAGCAGTTCAGCTCCACCATTCAGAGCTAAATGCTATGCAAACTTTCAAACCCCCATTCACCTGAACTCCTAAGAACTTGCTGAATGCTCCCCATTCAGCAGCACTAAAAGACTTCTGCCAGCTCCTGGCTTGGCAGCTCAGAAAATTCTGGAGCTGCCATAATAATCCTTAGCTGGGAACTCCATCAGTCAAGAGCTCCACCATTTTTACCTCCCGAACTTTCAGCCTTCTTTACTTTAGGATTAGAGCTTCGGCTCGTAAATGCCGAGCTGCAAACCCAGCAGAGGAGTTTAACAAGTCACAGATCAAACCATTTGCAGTGCACGTGGTGAGGTTCTAAAAGGAGGCAGGAGGGTGTCTATGACACAGAGCTGGAAGTCTCTGATGTCTGTGTCCACGAGAGATTGTTTAAGAAAGGGTTAGATCTCAAGGTGGTTCGAGGTGTACAAAGCAATAGGAAGCTAAGTAGAATAAACCAGGGTAAAGTAAAGAACCAAGAAATAGTTTTTAACTGTTCTATATCTTGCTTTGCCTTTTATTTTTTTTTTTAAAACGATAAGAAGTAAATTCACACATCACACACGGAACAGGTTCACCACATTGCTGCCAGCAAAGAGAAAGCTCAATTCAAGGCAGAGATGGCTGGGGAATTCATCAGCACCTTGCTCAGGGCAGAAATTGTTCCTTCCACAGGTGATTTTCAACCTCTTAGTTCAATGTCCTCCAACAAACACAAGACCTTTGCAGAAAGCCTGTTAAGCTGCAGTAAGTACTGCACTTCTGGAAGAGGTCAGTAACTGGGAGTCTTTAGTCTTGGTGCTGCAAAATTTTTAGAAGTTCCAATAATCACATTTGCTTGAGGCATTTGCATCAAGAAAGAGTTTTCTCCTTTCTCTGGAAATTAATTTGTTTCTCCTACACAGATGGGATCTAGAGGTCTCACTGCATGGCAAACACATCCTTTCTTTGCTGGTTTATTCTTAAAGACCCTCATACTAATGATCATCCTTTCATACCAAGAAATCTGGTGCATCTTAGCCTGCGTTTCACATCAAGTAAAACACTACTTTTATAGTGGGGCTTTTTTCTGCTGCAAAAGAATTAGTATTTTGATGTGAAAGGGATTATATCTCTTTCCTGCTGAGGCAACAGCTGGTACTCAATTTTATCTCCCAAGTGTCCAACTATGCCTAAAGCACACCAGGATCTTCACCAACATCCAAGAATGGTGACAGATGATACTTCACCAGACTTTTCTTGAATGAAAGGCATTTAACAGCATTGTAACCACAGGGTGGATAAATTAAGAACAGCTTTAGATTCTGTTTTCTGGGAGAAGCCCATTAATAACTTCTCTACAATTAAGCAGAAAGATGAACAGAAGAGAGTTAACAATGAACGTGACTCATCTTTTCCTGCCAAGACTTGAAGCTCAGGCACAAGCAAAAAAAAAAAAATAAAAATTTTGAATTGTAATGTCACATGAGCATCATCAGCAAGCAACCTGCATGGAAATTTGTACATTAAAAAGGAACAAAGAAGACTGAAAAGCTGCCAGGCTTGCTTTCTAATGTCACACTTCTGGTGGTCACCCACTGCAAGAACACTTCCAGTTAGCAAAGGCACTGGGATGTGTTCTGAGAATTTGATGTTCTTTTCTGAGCATCAACAGTCCTAAATTAATTTCTGTGCAGTTGCCTTAAACCTTCATAATAATTCTAACTAGAAACTGAAAAGACCTGCATGTATATCAGGTATTTAGTTAAGATCTTTATGCATCAGCAGCAACCTCATACTTAGATATTTATTCATTAAAAACAAGTCCAAGCAAATTCATCTCATGCCAATCTCTCTGCCAGTCAAATGAAATTCAGGTCAGAACAAAACAAAACATCTTGCAGTTTACTTTTGCATCGGGAAGAAAAACAATTAAAAAACCCCTACGCAATTAAAAAAAACCCTAAAAAACAATGCACCACCAGTCTTTGAAGAAATTCCTAAAGCTCAGCTCAGCAGTGTGATTGGAAAGACACTCTGATTTCCCAGGTGGTTACAAACAAGGCAAAGTTTAAAACAGTACTCGCTGCTCATCTTACACAGGAGCCAAAAGGTTACTTAAAAGAGATATAAAAAGTTGGGAAAAATACAGATTGTGAATGCACCATTAGTTTATGAACTTGTCTCGTATCCCAGCTGTAGCCCTGTATTCTTCCTGGATATGTTTATTTACACCTTGTTGACTAATATAAACGTGGGAAACAAGGAAAGCACCTGCTGGAAGTCTGTGTGGCACTGGATGCAATGCTGAGAACTGGATCCCCTATATAAAATACACACTAATCAGCTCTCGGGGAAATGGCTTCATTTTCCAGTCTATTTTGGAAATTAAGTAGAAGGAGAGGGAATATTTCCTTTTGAGAGAACTCTTGGGTTTCACACACTGCCAATGTCTCTGACACAATGGCTTTGTCTTCAATCTCCCTCATTTGCCTCAAAGATCCTAAACTGGATGGAAAGAAGAGAAAGGGGAGTTAAAGTTCCTAGTGAGAGTGAGTGTTTGGAATCTCTTTGCCTCCCCTTTCCTCACCACACACCCACCCAAGGATTAAAGCTGAGTTAAAGCCTCTGCTACTGGACTGGACTGAACTAGGGAATTAAAGAGAGCAGCAACGAGCTCAGGTAATTACCAACCAACCCCAAGGAAAGGAGTGTTTCATTCCCTGCACCACTGGGACTGCAGGGAAAGGAAGGAGGAAGTGGCTTTTTCGGACACCCTACAATCACAAAGCCATTCTCCCTCACTCTGAAATTTCAGAGGCAGCATAACCCTCCTAAGCAGCTTGAGTGCACACACCCCTCCTGTTCTATGCTGGTGGAGAGCTCAAAGCAGCAACACCACTACGTGTTTTATCAAATCTGTGCTTAACTTCTCCCAGTACTGCTCAGGGAGGGTCTGAACACTGAAGGTACTCGTGTAAACTGGGAAAAAACGGGGAAAGAGGGAACAGGCAGCTCCAGGGAACCCTCACTGTCACAGCACTGCTGACACTGGGGGAGCAGCAGCCAGGGACTGACCCTGCCCTAAAGTGGTAACTTTAGGACCTTGATTACTGTGCAGAACTCAGGCAGAGGAAGTCAAATGTTCCCAGATCAGCACGAGCCTGATAAATTCAGACAGGAACTTTCGTGCCTTCCAGCTAGGTATTAATGCATCCTGGAAAAAAACTTTGTAGCAGTGAAATCCAAACTGCACACATTCCACAGCTGAGCTTATCTCCTCAATGGTTCCAAGGGAGGGAGGGGACTCAGTTTTCCAGCCACCCTGATGGCAATGGAGGATAGCTGCAGTACAACATCTGCTTTTCATGGCAACACCTCCAATCTCCTCAGTGAAATGTGGGGACTTGAGCACCACCATGGAAACAGGAGTTACATTACCCAAGGATGGCAAGGATATGATGTCAGTTTTAATTAGTACATTTGGCTTGAATATCTCATGGCACAGAACTATCTGTGCATCAGGCATGAAAATGTATTTTTTTTAAATGAACAAACCAACAAATGAGAACTTTAAAGAATATTTTTCACATTCACAGTCTCTCTTCGTAATGTCTTTATATGAAGTGAAAAACTTAGGAGCTGGTGACCATCCCAAATAATTACATTGCAGACAATCATCTTCTCATTCTAAGAACACACTCTAGAGCACATGTGGAACATACTTTCATACCTACACTGCACTACTTTTATTCAAGGAAACCAATGGAGAGCCCAACGTGACATTTCTTGGACCAACTCCAGCCCAAGATCAGGCCCAGCTGTAAAACAGAGATGTTTTTATTTCTTATTACTTCTAAGACCAGAAAGTTCTTTCCCCTACTAGGACTTCCTGTTGTTTAATAATTAACTGAAACTATTCTGGACTCAGCTCCAGTAATAAATATTGAGATAGGCAAAATACCTGTAAAACTTTTCCTTGATGAGTCTGCCTTAGAACAGTAAATCTGGAATTTTCACGGCGTATTTAACACTGGAGAAGCTTTAAGATTTAGTTAAACATATAATTATGTATCATATTTTTCACACTCGAGCATCTCAGCGCCAATAACTTGACGTGGGGTTTTGTTTAGGTTTATTTAGTGCCTGTGTATATGTTGTTTTACGTTGTTTTGTGGTTTGGGTTTTTATTGTTTATTCCGGTGTCTGCTTTTAGGAACAGACTCAGCTCACCAGAGCAGTTTTCACTGTGTACCTGGTGAGTTAATAAACAGATGGTGCAATTACAGTGACAAGCATCACACCAGAAAAGACCCAGAGAAAGAACAGTAAACAACTGTAAACAACTCTGACAAAGAACCCACCTCTCCCTCTGGTGTCACTCAAGGCTCCTCGTGTGACTGAGAAAAGCCTGATAAAAGATGAGCTGTCCCAAACATCACAAGGCTGACAGAAAGCCACTCAGACAAGAGACAAGATTACTTTTCAACCAAGCACTTTGAAAACCAACTAAGACAAAACTGAAGAGAAGCAGAACAGCCCCTTGGGGGTCTGCAGAGGGGCTCTGTTGAGCACTCCCACCCCTGGAAGTAGCAGATCAGATCCCTGGAAAACACCAGGAGCCTTAAAAGTATTTGCATCAGGTAGCAACAAAATAAATTTGAGGGACTTCCTGAAAAATGAAAGTCTCAGAAAAGTCAGCTCAGAAAAAATACATTATAGACAGACACTGTAGTATTCTCTGTTTATCAGCTCTTCACCCATTCCCATCATATATTTAGGAGTTAATTTAAGCATCCAGAGTATCTGAAAGGGATCAGGGGGGAAAAGAGCAACTGCAAACAATCATCCATACACACACACACAGAGTTTAGGATGTTTTCCACAACCTCCATAATGTGACAAGTGTCCTGGAAGGACACTGGCATTAGCACAGACCTTAAATGATAAGATTTGAGCCAATTTCCAGTGTTTTAAACAACCTTTACAGAAGCACAACCTCCATTTAGCTCAGAAAACAATAACTGCCACACAGCTTTTACTTAAAAGACAACTCCAGACAAGAAACATCCCGTTCAGGTGAGAGCAGCGCAGCAAGACACAGAATCTCTGGGTTTGGGTTTTGTTTTTTTTTTTAACTGCCCTGTGCAAAATTGTATTAAATTACTATGTATGCAACCATGAGAGATGAGAAACAGAGAAGAGCTATTTCCACTGGAGCACCAAAGGATGGTAAAGTGGACAGATGGAAATTATAGGTTTCTCTGGCCTGGCTATTATGATTCAAGAGTGCCAAGAGAAGAATAAATGTATTGTCATTTATACAACAGTCAGAAGACAGACAAGCATTAGCACATAGAGCAAAGAGCTGTCTGCATTTTCACAGTACTACAGATGTACTCCTGCCACTACATATACTGCAATAAATTGAAACTAATGTTCTTTTGTATAAGATTTCCAGTAATTACTTTGTTCTTAGTGACGATGCCCACAGACAAGCAAGGTGGTGTGTGTTTAATTTCACTGATCATTTCATTTGCTGAAACAGGTATTTATTGTCCAATTTAGGGTGTAGAAGGACATGCATTTCAAAGCAAAATCTCTATTTCAGTGTCTACCAAATGTTAACATTCAATATTGAGAAATGTAAATTACTTTTCATTTTCAATACTCCAATAAAATACCTTATGCACAGGGAAGCAAGCAAAGTTTTACATCATAAAGATATATAGATACACTTCTAGATCTTAACCTTTGTTGAAGAAATCCTCTATGATTTTATGTTCATCTGATCGAGGGAAGCAGAGCATTAGCTTGGATTTAGCAGGTTTAGGAGCAAGACTATTAATTGAGCAAAACTTCAATTACAGACTAATTTAATGTATGCCCAAGTACATTATTGCAATTCAATAAACACCTCTTCAGAATTAAACAATTCCAATTTGCTTTCATTTCAGCCCGTGCACCCGCATTACAAATTCCCTATTATTCCCATTAAAATGAGCCAGCCTGGCTGGAAGCACCCAGAGTGTCACAGGGCTGCACCACACTGACCTCCAGTGAGCCACTTCACCTTCCTGCCTCCTAACCAGCAATGAGGAGCAGGAGTGCACCTTTCCATAACAATATGATTCTCCTGAGGTTTCCTGGATGTGCCTGAGCAATCCAGCAATGAATCTACCAACATCTCTCCTGGTGGACATCCAACCAGTCGTGGGTCTGACTTATTCTGTTGCTTTTTCCCTGCTTATAACAACAAACATGGAAGTGCCAGACACCTCCTCCAGACCCTGAGCTCAGCTCAGCTGGTTAAAGTCTGGTGCTCACAACACCACAGCTGTGGGTTTGATCCCCTGAGGGCCATTCACTGAAGAGTTGGACTCCATGATCCTTGTGGGTCCCTTCCAACTCTGAATATTCTGTGAACTTGGAATATTCTGCTACCTGGTTGCTCTGGAAAACTGCCTTCTCTCTCTTCAGCTATGATCCCATCCTAGCTCTGCCACTCCTGGCAATTCCATCCCATTTTAGTCATGAATTAATTCCTCCAGATTTGAACAAGATGTGAGATCACCAAGTGGGAATTAAAAGCACTTGGCATCCAAAAGGAGCATTTTCTTCATGATCTGTGAAGTCTGAACATCTGCACCACACCACACTCCAAGGCATTATAAAGGCATCAGCACACTGATCATCAAATGACACAGTCAGTTGGCAGAAAGCAGCACAGTGGACAACTTGATCTCATTGTTACAGCTTCCTCCATTTCCAAAAAAAGTGAAACATGTAGAGCAATAAAATTATACTCTGTGAGGAGACCCTCACATCACCCCATCCCAAACATGAAGCATCTCAGGAACTACTCAGCCACTTTCTGATTTCCCCACTAAGAGTCACTGATGCAGCATCCCCGGGCTGCAGCTCAGGGTAAGTTTTAAAAATAAATAAATAAAAAAGCAGAACAGTGAACAGCACTTCAGCACAGGCCTCATGAAGGTGAGATTAAGACACACTTTGCACGTGTCAGGCACAAGTTGAGCTCCTGAATCACAGTAATTAACAGGGCTAAAATCCAAGCATCCCTCAAGAACTACTGATGCCTCTACTCCGTATTTCAGGACGTCAGCAGAATCAATCCCAGTATTTATTCCCAGCAGCCCCAAGCAGTCTCTCCTGACATGCAATGCTCCATCACAAGGTTATTAATGCCTAACAAAATACTGTAAAGTAAAGCAAATGAAGCTGACTGACAGCCAAACTCTAGCTGGCTACAGGAAGTCTCCACAGCCACCACACATTACTACAAAAGCTTACAAAGAGGGGCTGTGTCCAAAGTTTAGACTCAAATGCCCGTTTTAAGTCAGCGACTTAAATCCACATCCCTTTGACCTTTTTTTTTTCCTTCTTTTAACGAGAACGAAACAAGAAGGTCTGACAGAATGTCAATTTTTATACAGAGGAAACACTCCTCTTGCATGAAGTCGCTGCTTGAAAGCCACCTACCTTTCACAATGAGCTCTGCATAGTTGGACACTCCGGAGCCGCCGTCGGAGCGGATGACACAGCGGTACTTGCTGATGCTGCGCTGGGAGGTGTCGGCCACGCTCACCGTGGCCGAGAAACGCCGGTGGTTGACCACTCGAGTGACCATCAGGGCTGTGTCCCTCCCATTCCACTGCTGCAAGGGCAGAGAGAAATAACCCAGGTTAGGAAGACACGCAGATGATGCGTTTATGCATCCGTGTTTCATTCGGTCTTTGCCGTGCTTAGCGTCGGGCAGACCTTCGTGTTCGCGCTGAGAGGAGGGATTTTATGCAGGCACAGTTTTTTCAGGAGAAGGCTGACAGCAACACCCTGGAGAAATGCACAGGGTCCTGAATGTTCTCACACATATGTGAGGGTGGGGAGGCCCCGGCACAGGTTGCCCAGAGAAGCTGTGGCTGCCTCCCATCCCTGGGAGTGTCCAAGGCCAGGTTGGATGGGGCTTGGAGCAACCTGGGCTAGTGGAAGGTGTCCCTGCCATTTGGATGATCTCTAAGACCTCTTCCAAACCAGACCATTCTATGATTCTATGATATATTTAAGTTTTCACTTCTGTTTAATTTTTGAAACATTTTTGGGCACTTGATGTGTTCCAGGGATATGAAGATGGTGAATGGTCTAGAGGGAAAACCACAGTCAGAGGAGACTGAGGTCAGACCTCATCAGGGTCTGCAGCTTCCTCCTAAGGACAGCTCCAATCTCTGCTCCCTGTGAGCAGGGACAGGACCTGAGGGAACGGCTGGAGCTGTGCCAGGGAAGGTTTAGGTTGGATCTCAGGCAAAGGTTCTTCCCCCAGAGGCTGGTTGGGCACTGACCAGGCTCCCCAGGGCAGTGGGCACGGCCCCAAGGCTGCCAGAGCTCCAGGAGGGTTTGGACAACGCTCTGAGGGACAGGGTGGGATTGTTGGGGTGTCTGTGCAGGGCCAGGAGCTGGACTGGATGATCCTTGTGGGTGTCTTCCAGCTCAGGATATTCTGTGACTCTGTGATTAATGACTCCAAAGGCTGGAGAGTGACAGCTCTGACTGTGCAATTCCACACAGTGTAATTAGAGGCCCAGCTCGGATATGAAAACACAACAACTGAAGGCTTTGTGTACACCTGGGAAAACGCTACAAACAAACAGATTCTACAAACTTGGCATTTTCAGATGTAAAACTTTGATTCTGGACCAATTTAAATAAATTGGTTGGATGAGCAGACACCCTCATATGTCCAATATTCCTCAATAAACCTCTCTACCAATGCCAGACTACACTTTTCCAACTGGAAAAGGGACAGATGAAGAATTAGCTAGGAATAGTTCTCCACAGCATAAATATGTCAGCTTGCTCATTGGTCTAGTTTATTGGGAATTTCAAAGGAAAGCACACTGCTGTTCTGCTGGTTTCCAGTAATGAGGTTTTGGGGATGTTTCCAAGGTTATTTTCATTAAATGTTTCAGTTTTCGAGAATGGAAAACAGGTTTCCATTAACAACAATAACGATTTCTTTCCAAAACTCTGCTTCTCAAAGGGAAAGATTTATACTGTTCCAGGTCAGAACTGTTTTTACACACATCTAATCATAACTGAGGAAAGATTTCAGTGAAAGAACTAAAAAAAAAAAAGAAAAAAGATGAAGAATAAGCCAAAAATGTGACTCCATGAATGCTAGAAGTACACAACAGGTAAAGAAATTTCAGCTAAAAATGTGATTTTTAGTAGAACAGCTGTGATGAGAGCACAGTTACTGACTCTAATATAATTTTTTCATAATGCCAACTACATTTCCCACCAATTTAAGCCTTTTCCCCTGTACTGATTTTAATTTTTCTGATTAGGTAAACCAATTCCTTAAAATTTATTACAATGTCTGAAGTCAATTATAAGGTTTGACAAAATCTGTTAACTATTTGACTGCAAAGGCCCTTCCTCTCTGCCTCAGATGTTACAAACAGGGGGTGATCAGACCCTCAGTCACACCTGCCCAAGCTGAGAATAAAACCTGTTAACTGGCTTAAGTGTTCTGAAAATTTCTGTTGGCCCAACATACAGCCAGAGAATCCTCTTGACTTGTTTGGCATATGAAGCATTTAAGAATTCAACTATTTTAAACACTTCTGGAATGGTAATGCTGGGAGTCCCCGTGTCAGAGCACTTCCAAGGGCAGGAGAAACAATTTTGTCCTTCGCTGGGAAACACTCCCCGTGTTGATGGATGTTCAGGTTGGTGTCTGTTCCATCTCTAACTCTGAAAATGGATTCTCAAGGGTGTTACTGCACCCACACGAAGAGCAGGACCCAGACTCTCAAGTCCAACCAGTAGGCTGGACTTGACACCCAGAGGGGGAATGTTTTGGTCTCTTAGCGAGTGACTAAAATAATCTGCTGTTAACACAGCCAAGGGAAACTGGGAGCAAGAAACACAGTGGGTACAAACTCGGTTTGCCTGTTTTCACTATGCAGGTAAGTCATCCCAGACCTTAAAGCAGGTTTTCCTCTTACCATATTGTCACTGACTCCAGGCTAAGAACCTTTCTGGAGGGTGAGAGGAAAGCTGATTGCATAACAAGAAGGGAAGAGCTATTCGACTTGGTCTGTCTCCTCTGCTTTATGACTGAGTGTTTACAGGTACATGGGCATTTGTTTGAAACCAGGATTTTGCTGTCCTGGCCATTTTTTCCATTTTCAGTATCATGAGTCTGCACTTTGTCACCTTAAACTCTCACCTAGAAACTATTTAAGGCAATTCTCAAACAGTCTCAATGGAAAGACGTTGCCCCACCATGCAGTCTTCCTCTACCTATTCATTTTACTTGAAAAATCAGTGAAACCAAACCAAACCAAACCAAAGAGGAAAAAACACTCCAAAAGAGGTCATTACTTTACCTGGAGCCAGAGCTTGTCGTGCTGGGACCATTTCCCCCCAGCAATGCACTGGAACGTCGCGTTCTGTCCCACATTCACCTCCACGTTCTGGAGCCGCAGGAAATGAGGGGCTTTTCCTGACAAAAGAGGCAAAGTATTGCAAGGGTAGAGCAAGGCAGTGACTGACTGTGTTACACCACCCCAGAGGGGAACACTCAGCAAGGCATCAGGGCTGTCCTTGACAACGTGTTTTTGCAAAATCAATCCGTCCTTCAGTGTTTAACTACTCCCTGCAGAGAGAGGTGGGTGATGGATCTGAGGGAGGATGGCCTGAGGGATCTTAAGAGAGCCCTGGCACATCTAAAAAACACAGATTTGGATCAAATCACAAGTTCATGGTCACTGGCACAATTTCTTATTGCTTGCTATAAAGAGTGATTGAGTCATTTCTTTTCTTCAGAAAGCTGTGTTTTTAAAAAGGTCAAAGAAAAATCAAATGCTTCTGTGCTTGTCAAGCGTGACTGACCCAAACCACATTTTCACAGGGGTCTTTTCATCCTTTTTATTTTATTGACTATCAAATACGTCCTAGACCTTTAGAATAATGCATCATTAATATCAAATCAGATATGAAATGAAATATTCATATAACTGGCAGCATTGTGTCACTGGTTTAGCTGAAGATCACTGATGTCAGTGTTTTGCCGTTACTAAATTCAGCATTAGTTCAAAATTAAACCAGTGATATTAAAATGCAGACATGCAATTTGTTCACAAAGGACCTAGATCAGAGGATTATCTTTTTGACTAAATACCAGACTCAGTTACATCTCTAATTGAAATTACAAAATCATAAACAAGATTACAGCAGTGAGTCTGACACCTTTAAGCGACCATAGTTCTTGCCAGGCTTCAGAAGGTTTGGGCATCACTGGAAAACTTTTAGTAGGACACACTGAATAGCCTTGCAAGCCTATAAAGGTCAGAGTTTTTCAACTTCATGTTTACATTTTTTAGTATGATCAGACACTGATTAAATCCATAATTTCAGAGGATATTCCAACCTGTCTCCTTCTGCTGGAATCAAAGAGCTTGAAAAAAAATGTGGCCATCTGTGGCTGTGCATGAGGCTTGACATACAAATATTTGTGTACTGCAGACACATGAACAGAGAACACACATCTATACATCATGTCAAACATTTTTATCTACCTCTGTGTCCCCTTCACCACGCACTCAGTTTGCTGACAGCTCCTGAAGGACAGTGACTCTCTACCATCCTGCTTTCTCAGCATCAGGAATATGCATCAAGGTTTACTGGGTAACTACCTCTGGGTGACAGTCAGAGCATTCTACAGGGTATTCTCAGGCTAATTTTAGGAATTTCTGCCTGCAGTCTGCAGTGGGCAGCTCTAAGGCAGCTCCAAATACAAGGGTGCAGTCACACCAATCCCAAAATCCTGGTCCTGAGGTCTGCCCAGCTTCTGGAGCATGAGGCTGTCCTGTGATGGCAGGGGCTCATGCACAGAGCCAACAAGCTTTTAGTATAGTGACAATGGATATTCCAGTGCATTCCTTCACAGGACAAAGGGGGGGGGAAGGCAACAGCAGCAATATATTTATTTTTGCCCATTACTGTGTCATTGGGGGCATTTCCCTGTTTTTGCTGATATCTTGGTTTGGGGGCTGTACTGTCACCTGGGAAGGTAAAGCAGAGATGAAGAAATAAGAGCAATGATTTCAGTAACCTCCAGGGTCATCAGGAGCTTCGTGGTCCCTGTGTTTGGATTTATAACAACAATTTGTAAAACGAGCCTGAGGGGCAAAGCCTGTACACCACATTTACCCTGGTGACTGTCACTGCTGAACAACTAAAGCAACACTGGGAATACAACAGGAGAAGCATTTACAGGGACTGCAGAGAACTTGCAGCTTGTAATGACCTCTGTGTGCTGCAGGTTGCAAATGGATTAAAAAAAACCCAAACAAAACAACCCTGTTTGAATAATTTTGGTGTTGACTCTGCAAAAAAATGCCCTTATTTTTGAAGAAGGACCTGAATATACTTGGAGAAATGGGTTATTCACAATCAGTTTACTTAATGAAGCGTAACACAGCATGCTGCCTAACTTTTTAAAATCCCCTCATTTTCTTGTTGAGGCTTTGCCCCACGGTTTGTTCAGTGGCCTCTTTCCCAGCAAAAAGAACCAGCCATCACCCAGCAGGCTGTGAAGGCACACAGACCATTTGGGGATGTGTGTGGATGCTGCCAGTTATCAGCAACATCTGGTTAATACAGACTGTAAGTATTTCTTAATGAAGTAAATGCACCCAAAAGCCTGAGCAACGAGCACATGGTAAATACAAATATAATTTAGTTAAACAGCAATTAACCACCCTGCAGTTATCAGAAATGTCCTGTTAAACTTGAGCAGAACCATGTTTGTCACATTGAATGGCAGCTGTTCTTTGACATTCTGATTGCAGGAAAACCAGTTGATTTCACTCCATCAACATGTTTTTTTTTTTTTTTGTGAGCAGCTGTCACTGGTTTACTGAAACCATGAGCCAGTGAGAGGGGCTGTAAATAAAACATCTTTACAATAAACTGCATATTATATACATAATACAGGCAAAGTCCTCAAGCCACACTGTAGGTGCATAAAGAAACCAAACAAGTTCAGATTCAAAGACAGGGGCTCAAGACTTCTTTGAATGTAACAAATAACTAAATAAATTTAAACTTATTGTTGCAGCTGCAGTAGAAGAAACACAGCACCAACATTTACGAACAACTTAATGAACCTGCATTAGTTTCTACTCCTGTGCAAGTCCACTCTCTGAATAAGATTTATTTTAATATCTTTACAGGGGGTGCTGAGTGGGTTTAACATTTGTTGAGAGAGACTGACCTTTGGGACAGGAAACACTGAAACAATCTGGTGGCTCTTTTCTTAAGTCAACCACACAGGTCATTATGAGAACCTTTTTTTCAGGTTGTTTTCTACAGCAATGTGATTCAAAAATAATAAAACCACCAGTTTTATGTGTTCATAACAAGACAGGAAGAGAGAATTCCACAGAAGTCCTGGCTCTAGCTGGAGACTGAGAGACTTTTGCACAGCTGGCATAGTTGGGTAATTATGCAAGTCTGAGTGTCTTTAGGGCTCTTGGAGGGGACATAAGACATTTTAGTGCTGACCCAGTGGAGTAAATCACTCCTTCAGACTGCAAAGCCTGGCATAAAACACATCAATAGAGTCAGAAAAACAAGGAGTGCTCACTGCATGGATGGGCGAGAACTCTGACTTCATCCACTGCGATGTACCCGGGGTGTCCTTTCAGAGACACCGACTCAAAGATCACCTGAAACACAAAAGAAAGGAAAAAAGTTCTTAAAAAGAACACCTACATTAGTCATTTCACCATATTCTGCTCTTATTCCAGTGTCTGAGTCGTTCAAGGCATTTAATCATTAATAACAAAGGGATAATACCAGGGCAGTTCAGTCTGTACAAACAATGCAAATCTGTTTGGTGTGGAAAACAAAAATTTAGAGCAACACTCATTAGGATTAGAGATAACTGTGTGTGTCTCTGATTTGGAAAAGCAAAAGGTACCCTGTGTGTACACACACACCTATATTCACTTTAAGCAGCAGTCTTAGAACATTAGTGAATAATCACTTGACATCTTGCTCTTGGAAAATTGGAGAAAGCTGTACATGAATAGAATTCTCTTACTGAATCAGTAACTGTGCCTGGATTCTCTGGGGGAAAATCTTGATTGGACATGCAGGCCCTTGCAGGATTAGAAAGCAAATTATGAGCAAAGGATGACACTGGATTCCAGTTACTGGACTGAAATAAGATTCTCCCAGATAAGTTGTTTCTGCCTTTCCCTGGATTGAATATCATGATCTGAGAAGGAATATTCTTAAAAACCACATGTAGCATTTCACTACATTAATGGTACACTAACTAGCATTTTTTTTACTATTTACATATCTGGATAATGAAGGCATTCCACTAATTTGGGTCTGAAAAGACAGATATTCAATCACAGATGAACAAAAATATCATTCCGCCCTATGGGTTTGTGATTTTTACCTGGAAAGCTGCCCTGAAGTATCCTGTTACTAAAAATATACAGGAGAGCAGGTAAAAAGACAACAAAACAACCAAGCTAAAAAAGTGATAAAGAGATCATTAAAACTAATTTAACTGCTGACCTCCTCCAGGGAGGCAGTGGAGGGGAAGGTGCTGATCTCACTCTGGTGACAGGACACAGGGAAATGGAACAAAGCTGAGTCAGGGCAAGGTCAGGCTGGACATCAGGAAAAGGAAAAGACCTCTAGGAGGGAGGTCTGACCCTGGAACAGGCTCCCCAGGGAAGTGGTCACAGCACCAAGCCTGTCAGAGCTCATGGAGCATCTGAAGGACACTCTCAGGTTGGGTTTTTGGTAGCCCTGCAAGGAGCAGGGAGTTGGGCTCCACGATCCTTATGGATCCCTTCCAGTTTGGATCATGCTGTGACTCTGCAAGGAATGGGAAGCTTAGAAATGTTAAACTGCAACAGAAAAAAGAAAATTGCAGGCTGATTATCACTCAAATCAGTGATTCTCTTCCCCAAGGAATGAAGTGCTATCCTCTACTATGTTAAAAACCTGAATGGGTGGAGATGTAATGGATTCTGTCCCTGCATTTGAAAGGGATATCCCCAGTTTCATTCCATCCTACTGAAGGAATGTTCACACTGTACTGAACTGCTCATTTTTGCACGAGTATAAGGTTTTCAAGGGCAGAGTTAATTAACACATTCAGCTGGCACAGCTACTGTCATTACAGCAGTGTTCTAGTGCAGCTCCTTGTTCCAGCGGAGAAAGGATTCCAGTAATTTGTAACTTCCAAAATTCACTACCAGAACACAAAGTTATCTATTTAAAACCAGTTTTCAACACTCATTTTCATTTTAAATAAAAGATGGCATTTCCAGTCTGTCACTGTTCAGCTGCTTCTTCATCTCCTTAATCAGAAGATTTAATACAGTAAGAGGTTCAACTGCTGAAATGCTGCTCACTGCAAGCCCTGACTCTGAATTTAGACCACTATGGCCTTCCTAAGTGCAGAATTGCTGTTACTAATTTCCAGAGCATGATTCCTACTCGTGTTTTCATGACTAAGATCTGCTCCCCGACTCAAAACACAGCCAGATGTGAGATCTCCTGATCATGTTAAAAAAAAAACCCAAAAAACCAGAACATGATAAAAACAGGTAGAACATAAAAATGAACTGGCAAAGCTAAAAAACAAGAAAAGTTCAAGTGTTAACAATCTGTAGAAACAAAGTTCTGCTCCAGAGGAGACTGGACAACAAGGAGACTGGTTGTCCAAGGAGCCCTGGGAAGCAGCAAGTCTCTGGAAGATATAATCTATCAACAAGTGTTTTGTGTTATCAAAGTCCTTGATAGGCTTTTTAGGGACCATATAAAATAACAGTGTGAAACAGGAGCCCTTAGTATGGAAATCATAATTAGTTTAGAAATTAAATGTCATTCCTGATAAAAATTACACTCACTGGGAAGGTCACACAAGGCACTGCTGCAACTCCCTTCAGGCTTGAATTAAAGGGCAACATTAGAGCTACAAAATCTTATTTTAGTTTTCCATTTGTGAGAAGCCAAAAGCCACAATAAACTGAATTTCAACTTCCTGCAAGAACTTGTGAAGAAAACTACTCCAAGGCATTGGCATCAGCTACTAGTGTGTGGCAAGAGTAGGCACTGATACACAGAGAATTGTCTTTGGTTAATTCCAAATATGTACAGGGTCTTCAATAAAGCACAAGGTAATTTAATCCAGTAACAACAGTCAGCCTCTAAAAAAATCCATGTACACTGGTGCAAAATCCACTGAGCAGAGGATTGCTCTGACCTCAAGCAATATTGTGTGACTATTTTATTCTCTGTTCTGTGTCACACTCAGATATTCTTGTTATTTCCCAGCTCAAACTTCCACGCTCTGTTTTTTTTCTATGTTTTGCAGCATCTCTATCAAAGTGAGCAGCATGGAAGCATCTAGGCATTCCTAAAAACAGGGAACTGAGACCCAGCATGAGGAAAAGGCAGGAATAAATGCTTAGGGGGCCCATTTCTACAAATTTCACACTTAGTATCGCTCATGTCCTTTTAAATTCAGCTGGAAATGCAGCAGAATGGTTGAGAAAGACATTCAACAACGCCTTGCACTTAAGGAACCTCTCAGAAATTAATAAAGATGACAAAATACCAAGCTTCACTCTTAAAAAAAACACCCTTAAATGCTCCTGAGAACTGCAAATACAAAGCCATTTCATGTTTCCTCACCAATAAACAGCCCCACATTTCAGGGCTGTGATTTACCCACAATGTCTGTGTTAGCAGCTCATCTGCTGTGGTACAACAGTTTTCTCCAGGCCTGGATCAATAACACTCCTTGCTATACATCAAAAAAACACCTTCCTGCCAGGCTCTAGTGCTGCCCTTGGTGCATTCTGGGACTGAGTTCATCCTCGTGGTGAGCAGTAATTCAAGATTACAAGTATTACCTTTCTCCAGGAACTATTAACGGCGTTTTCTCGTTCCACTAAAACCATTTGCAGGCTGGGAATCCAAGTGCAAGTAACTCTAGGGCAGGCATGATAAATCTCCACCAGCCCTGCATTTCTGTCTCAGCAGAGTGGTTTTTGCAGCCAGATGACTCCTGTGACCCTTGCAAAGAACTGCCAGACCTAAAACGTGACCTCTGGCAAATGGCTTGGATAACTTTTCCACCAGTCACATCTCCAAGGCTCCAAGTACTCATCGAAGCCCCAGAGCCAGGGCAGAGAGCTCCAGGTTTGTTTTTTCCCTCACAATTCAGGATGGTGAGGTTTCTGTGCATTAAGAGTATAATCCACATTTTGCCCGATGCACACTTCAATATTTAGGATAAATGCTGGTTTTTCCCACATTACCCCGTGCTTTCAAAACACAGAACATGCTCTCAGGCCTCTTGCAGACAAAGAGTTCTCCAGGACTGCAATTTTCATCTGAGGCTGACAGATAAATGGCAAATGTGAAGGTGGGGAGGCCCTGGCACAGGTTGCCCAGAGAAGTTGTGGCTGCCCCATCCCTGGAAGTGTCCAAGGCCAGGTTGGACAGGGCTTGGAGCAACCAGGGATGGTGGAAGGTGTCCCTGCCCGTGGCAGGGGGTGGGATGAGATGAGCTTTGAGGTCCCTTCCAACCCAAACCATCCTAGGATTTTATTAAATAACACTCCACTGGCACACCCCAGACCCTGAGAGTGAAATGAAACACTCCTCAGGCAGCAACACAGCCAAGCTTTTTTTGTCTTGCCACCTCTGGACTCCTTTAGCAATAAGTGCTACTTCAGGCTGCCAAATACTGATAATTTTTCCTCTTTGTTTTTGCAAGCTTCAAGTTTCCTTTTTTCTTTATTTTTCTATTTTTTTAAACCTTGATTAAACATAGAAGCTCACAGGACTGCAGACCATCAACAAGACAGTTCATAAAATCAGGGACTGAAGACAGATCAGTCTCCTAGACCCCCAGAATAGTGGGACAGATCTCACGTTGTAAAAGCCACGCTTAAGGAATAATAATGTAAGTATAAATAGAAGGAAACATCACTCTGACTCACCAAAAAGTAAAAAAGAAGCCCCTTTGCATTTTCCAGGAAGGAGCTACTCCTGGGCAGTAACTGCTGCCTTCCAAACTGTTCATTTTTGTGCTGCAGTGGAAAATTCTTGTTTGATTTAAAGGATTTTTTTTAACCCAGGAAAAGCAAACTTGACCTGCAAAAGGACTTGTAAAAGACCTAAGTGAGGGCTCAGGAAGCCCACTATTGATATATCTGAGAGCAGGATCCCTCTTAGTGCCAGATCAGACTGGCTTTTCCAGGTTTTTCAAGCACTGATTACACAGGTGAAAGATCATTCCTGTCATCTCTGGGGAGCAGCTCCGAGGAAGCAAATCCTGGTGCAGGAGCAGGTTCTGTTAATTCAGATGGAGCAGAAGCACTTCAGTGTGAGCCTTCAGAAAGGGGACAAGTTGTGCATCTCTTCATCCCTTCCTCTCATGGATTCTGCCCATATCCACAACTCTTTCAGAACATTAAAGCCCTTCTGCTTCAGCTCAGATTTTACAGACCTCCTACCCAGTTATTAGAAGCAAAAAAAAAAAAAAGAGGTTTTTCTATCTGCTGCTTTCTACCCACAGACTATTTGCTGCCTTTTCATAGTTTGTTCTGTCTTAATTCCTACCTCACTCATGTCTTTTATTAGTATCATATGTACATCAAATTTCCTGCAAGGTTTAGGATGCAATTACCTGCCAGGATTTTTTCTTTTGTATGTCTTGAATATAAAACAACACAAAAATACTCCTTCAACACTTAACAAGAAATATGTGAGTCCACTGTGTCCAAATTTATCTAACTAAAATTAAAACAATGGCTGCAAAGTTGCCACATGGAGTTAGAAGTGGGTAACTAACAAGTAGATGTAAAATTAATATAACCAGAAAACCAATTTATTCATTGCATTCCTCTACTTCATGCTTGGTTCAAAAATAAAATTTTAACAGAATAAATAAAACTAGGTTACAAGAAATGCTAAGAAGAAGAGGAACTGAGGATCTGGTGAAGAACATACTTATGTTGATACCACGGTACAAGATTTTATTAGTAGCTCATTATGCTACCCCCTCATGTGGACACAGGAAAAGTCCAGATGTAAAGCTGAGTGAAGAAATATTACTTCTTATGGAATCAACCAAGGGCCAAAATAGTTCAGGCAAATTTATGCAAAGTACAGTTACACATCTAGAAACTCAGTTGTATTTACAATTACACAGGGCCACGGAAAGTGCCAATACAAGTTGGTTTATGTGCCCATTCTATCATGAACAAGGGGCTTCTAACTTGTTAATAATCTGACTCTCATCCATCACTCTGTAACCTGAAAACAACTAAAGAGAAAGGGTGAAGTGGGAAGAAACATGTCAAGATATAACCACCATACACGAATTTATCTGGATGGGAAAAGGTCGAGAGTCGATTTACAAAACACCTCTTGCTAACAACGGACGTTCAAAGGAAAGGGAGAGAAAAACACAGCAGACACATACCTGATAAAAATGTGGCCAGAAGGTGCTGATGGCCAGCTCTGCCTTCACCCATCCCTCCGTCACGACTCCCGAGACATTCCAGATGGGATTGCCCTGGGGGCCCCCGTTCACCTTCACGTAGACGTTGAGGGAGCCGGGGCTGGACCGGTCTCTGCTGGACAGGTAATAGTGGAAGTCGATGCAGTGGGTGTCGTTCTCCTTCAGGGTGGGCAGCAGCAGGTGGGCTTTCTGCCCTGATGCTCGCCCAGAGCTGTTCACCATCATGAAGGAGCCTACGGGGGAGAGGCAAAAGAGGAGAGAAAGTGGGTTTGCTTGGCTTTTTCGGTGTGAACGGCTCCGTTTTTACACTCAGCGACTCCCTCAGAAGGCACAAACCACAGCATTCATCTGAAGAACTCAAACCAGCTATTTGATGCACGTTGTTAGGTAACAGAATGAAAGGATATTAAAATTGCAGGGTATGTACACCAGTGGATTCAGGGCCAACTAGAACCACTTTAGTTGGGTAACTTAAAAATCAAAATCAAAGTACCGTTTAGCTTGTGTTATTTTAGCCCCTTGTGATAAAAGTCACTCCAAATAAAAGCCCATTCCCACTTCAAGCAGCAACAAGGTTCTCCTACTGCATACAGCCCCTGAAAGGCATATTTAATACAAGGTAACAAGGGACAGGATGAGAGGAAATGGCCTCAAGTTGTACCAGAGGAGATTTAGATTGGATATTAGATAAAATTTCTTCATGGAAAGGGCTGTAAAGCACTGGAATGGACTGTCCAAGGAAGTGGTGGAGTCCCACCTCCGGAAGTGTTCAAAAAATGTGTAGATATGACACTCAAGCACATGGTTTAGTGGTGAACATGGAGGTGTTACTGGGACTTGATGATCTTTAAAAGTCTTTTCCAGATTTAACAATTCTGTGATTTAATACGAAAACTACGACAACAGACAAAATTCTCAGCTGATATTTGCCCACGTGCCCCTGCCCACTTCATGCCAATCTACGCCTGTGAACCCTGGCTTTTGAAAGTTCTGAAGGCTGTGTTGAGAAAAGCCCAATTTTGAGAGCCCAGACGAACGAGGCTTGTTGGCAGAAGAGCAAAATCTCGACTTGTAATAATGCAACAGGCCAATTATTCTTGTAGGAGGGAAGGCAGGCTGAATTTAGGGAGGGGAATATATAGTAAGGCAATTTATGAGTTTGTTCACCTGGAATCTTGCATCATATTAACCACGGCACTCGATGTTGAACTCACATTCTGATTCATCAGGCAGTTATTTTATAGCACATCGTGCCTCGACTCATCTCCTCACAGATGCATCAAGGTGACAAATGTTGGCAATAAGGTAGAACATTATCAGAGTTATTTGATTCAATTCTGTTTAAAGGATCTCCTTTATGTGGGCACAGACACTCACACTCAGAAAAAGATGGAGAAAACACTGAGACACTGGAGTGTGGGGGGGAATTCTGCGTGTCAGCAGCCAGGAATGAGAGTTTTTCATCAAGCACAGCCCTCTTGACACTCTCAGCTCTGATGCTGCTGCCAAGGCAATGCTACAAATGTACAATGCTCAGAAGACTTGAGCTTGAAAAGTCCTGTCTCACTTCTGACCTTTTGACTTCCCCTATTCCCCATCCTAGCAGGGTGACCACACAACCATTTGGATCAATTCTGTGCAGTGAACAGTCACATGTTTGAAATTTATAACAGGATGAGCAACTTTCTCTCATGAAAAAATGTTTTTTCCCCCTGTGTTTATATGATATATATGCATTTTGTAAAGGACTGACAAGCACGGATGCAGAAGGAAGCCAATCTCTAAAAAAAAAAGAAAAAGAAAAAGAAAAAAATCCTACACTCTAAAGACCTTGGAAAATTCGAGTACAATAAGCACAGCTGGGGAAGAGGCTCTACAAGAAACAGGAAAATTTATAGGCAAGATGGGCTCTGGCAATCCTGTCCTTCATTTTGATATGCTGAAAACCAAAATGGCCCCAAATCAAGAAGTTCCAGGTTCACATTTTTTGAGAAATGTACGAGCTGAATCCAAACTTTTCAATTAGAGTTTCTCTCTAATAATCAGGATCCTGACAAATGTCCAAGGCTGGTGTAATTCTGCTACCAGTTAACCACAAAATCCTCTTCTTCAGCACGTACCACATCCAGACTATTCCTAAAAATCGACCCAAATAAACTAAACTTTTGAGACACTGAAATTTGAGTTCTGTTTCTATGACCTGAGACAATAAATTATCAGAAAGCACAACTGCCAACAGGCTTGGAGAGGCAACAGGGTGGAAACCTGGAACAACTAGGTTTGGTAAAAGGCTGATTGTGACACTTCCACGAGGGCTGGAGCCCCTCAGCTCTGGAGCCAGGTTGGGAGAGCTGGGGAGGTTCAGCTGGAAAAGAGGAGATGTTAGAGATGCTTCCAGTGCCTAAAGGGGCTCCAGGAGAGCTGGAGAGGGATTTGGGACAAGGGATTTGGGACAGGACAAGGGGAATGGCTTTAAGCTGAAGGAGGGTTGGTTTAGATTGGATATTGGGAAGAAATCCTTCCCTGTGAGGGTGGTGAGGCCTTGCACAGGTTGCCCAGAGAAGCTGTGGCTGCTCCATCCCTGGAAGTGTCCAAGGCCAGGTTGGACGGGGCTTGGAGCAACCTGGGCTAGTGGAAGGTGTCCCTGTCCATGGCAGGGGGTGGAACAAGATGATTTTAAGGTCCCTTACAACCCAACCCATTCCGGGATTCCGCAGTCTCTGTCAATACACAGCCTGTCTCATCTTCCCTTAAAAATAAAGCAGGAGAAGCTGCAAGAACCACTTTTCTCCAGAGAATTTGGGAGAAAAGCCTGTAAAATCTGCTGACTAAGGGTAGCATGGCCTAGAAGGGCACAACATCCACAAGGTTTTTGACCAAGTGCCTCCTGTAGTGGACAGGAACCCAGAAAAACGGGTTTTTACAGCATAATTGACTGGATCCTGTGGCACAGCATTCCACTTCTGGGCATCTTTCTCAGCTCTTTTTAATTTGGATCATATGTAGATTATCCTACCCTAAAGAGCTACTCAGAACCTGCACTGTGTCTAACATAATACAGTCCTGAGCAGCAAAGGGGGAGGGAAGTGTTTCAATGACAGAAAAAGTTAGGGAGTGTTTCACTTTTACAGGTTCATATATAAAAATAACGAGCTTTCCTCCGGGAGAAAAAAAGCATCAGCTTTTATAAAAAGTTCCAAGCAATAATTACAATTTTATTTTTTGCCACCCACAAAAAATGAATCACAATCTCTTAGCAGTGACAACAGCCTTTTGTGCAGCTGCTGACAATTCTGGGGAGAGTGTGGAGCCTGAATCCAGCACTGACAACACCAGCAAGGAAAGTACCCATGCACCAAAAAGCACTTAGTAAAATAATTAGTTACTAAAAAATAGCCTTACAAACAATTGTCACGGGCAAATTATTCACAGCTTCCTATTTATAGCATGTGATTTTTTTTAATGCAACACTTCTAGAGACAGAGGAGGAAACAGTATAAGAAACATAACTGTCTCAAGGAAAGTCCTGATAAGAGGCATGATTTTACATGACAGTGGAAAAGATGAAAAATTTCCACTTATAGTACCATGTCTGTCACAGGAAAGTACTCACTTTGGGTTTAAATGAGTTTGTCATCTACTGACTGTACCACAGGCCTTGTTTCTGCAGGGACTTGGTGTGGCAGCTCCCACCACAAACCCTTCCCATGGTTAGTCCAGGCATGGCCCACACCAGAGGATCTCACAGAGCCACCTCCAGCCTGGCCATGCTGGGGAAGAAAACTCAGAGTTCCATCAGGACAGTCATTGCTGTTGGGTGCAAGGATATGAAGATCTAGAAAATTCAGCTGTGAATAAATTATACCCTGTAAATCGGCCTCCAAATACGCACATTTTCATTTTTCTTGTCACAGAGTGAACCTGAGCAGGTATCCTGTCCTCTGGGGCCTTCACAAAGTTGCTCTACATGCTCCAAGATCCACTATCCTACTAAAAACATCCATGTCCAGTTGAGCTTGTCTGGGTAGGATCCACCACTTAGGGGCAGGTGAGAGATCATAAAAATAGTTCCCAACGGGAAAAAAATAAACCAAAACCAAACTTAACTGGCCTTTTAAAGACAAAGGAGGTTTTCCTTATAATTTCCTTATTCCCTAATAAAAATTGACATATTGTGATTCAGAGTCTGACAGCCTTCTTTAGGCTGAGCACAGAATTGAAGCTGATGGGACTTATTCCCAATTTATAGGCCTGTATGTGCAAATAAAGGAGATACAATCTGGCCTGGCACCAACAAATCACTTTTCACATTCTCCACTTATACAAAGAACTGGGGAATGAATTAATATGTCACAAAGGGAAATTATTGATCAACAGGTGACTGAGAGCCTCCTAAATGTCTCCAGGCAAGCAGCTGAATAAAATAAAAGGTATCTTGGAGAAACTCTTATTTAAGAGCTTTGCATATCCAGTTGGGAAAAATAGTAACGGAAGAAACAAAAATATCATTTAGCCTCACTGTTTTGTTTACTTCCATCCAGAAAAGTTCAAATGTCAAAGTCAACACTGAACTGAAAAAAATTAGTTTGAGGGGGGGAAAAAGCTTCTCTACGCTGTGTAAGAGTTATTTTCTATGTTTATTGGATACAGAAGCATAAGCTCATTAAAACAAATTGAATATCGGGTCAATTAAACTTGGTGCTCCCGGATCAACAAGTTAGATTAATTAATATCTTGCTGTTTTTACTCTGAATAACTAAAAATGATCGTGTTATGCCCAGATCAGTCAGGAGGAAGGAGGACAGGAAGACGGTAAATAAATTCACTTTCAAAAACCCGCTCCAGCGGCAGCAACATAAAACGCCACTCTCTCCTAGTTATTAAACATAGCACCGAAAATTGGGGGATTAAACCATGAAGTGCTCTCTAGCTGGCCATAAATTTCAATTTTTCCCCTGCTTGGTGCATAATGATGCCTTGATAAGCGTCCTATTATTGATGCATCTGCAACACATCCCGTCTTTCTGGAGCTGAAGCGCTGCTCTGCAGCAGATGGTGGCCATTGTGTTTACACATCAGCACTTTATGATTGCGTTCCCTCACGTCTGCAGTAAAGAAGAAAGCTGTAATTGAGTTTTTAATGGCTTTGCACATTGTTCATTAACATTACATGAGTGTGTTCTGACAAATGACAGCTGAAGGAACGTCATCGCCCAGCAGACCTCGGCTGGGGCTGCTTCGCTGCCGTTTGAGAAGTGGAATTACAGCAACTGTTAAGGGCTGAATGTAAACTTGAAAAGAAGGCTGTCAAAATGCTCAACTGCAAAACCTTCAGAACCAGACTCAGGCACACAATGGTTTTTTTAAAGAGCAAACTCCCCCCCACCCCAACATAAAGAAATGGGTTTTCCATCAGGTGCATGAGCATGTTTTTAGACACAGTTTTGCTCGTTGCCAAAGAACAACCCTATCTCCAAGAAAATACGTCTGACACCTGTCCTTGTTGAGGTAGAACAAAGCAACGTGGACTAATCTGGGTTGGAGGGGCCTCAGGCCAAGCCGCTGCTCAAAGCAGGGTCAGCTGTGAGCTTACCACTGATGGTAAACTCTTCCAAAGCTCCCAACGGGACTCCCCATCCCCTCTGGAAAACCTGTTCCATTGCTTGACTGCCCTCAGAGTTTTTCTTTATAATCAGTCCAAAATCTCTCATTCCAGTTTTCCTTTGCCTCTCATCCTCCAGGCACCCACTGCAGTAAAGATTCTAAGGTGAATATTCTCGATAATCTCCTTGTAGGTAGGCATGGATTTGGGAGGTGTGATTTCCCTTTGCAGGGGTGCTTTGACTCTTTCCCAGTATTTCATCCCCAGCAAACTAGGATTAGGGTCAGAGCCAGTTCACTGTCCTGTACACTGACCTGGGAGCCCTGAATCACAAATATTACTACAGAAGGACAGGTCAAAGCACAGCCCCCTCTGCCAGCCAGGTAACCTTTCCTAGTAAAGTTTCCACAGTTTGTTTTTGCACAACTTTTGGTAAAGCACATATTTATAACACTGTCAAGTCAATCTGGATGTCACAGAACTTATGTTGAGAACTATCTGTGCTAACTGTGAAAAAAATATGTTTAAGGACAATATAAGAAAAAGTCCATCTACCTCAACACTTGGTTTCCAGCAGTGACCAAGTGGCCACTTTAAGCAGAACACAAGACTCAGGGCACTGTGAAGCAGAATTTACCATTTCAAGTTTCTGACAGTCAGCAATATCAAGATTTTTAAGGTCAAAGCTCCATCTATCCCTGTCATTGATTAGCTACACTGATCTTCTTCCCAACATCTTTCTTGAGTCAGTCTGGAATAAGACTCTGTCAACAAGCTCTAGAGTTTAATTATACATTGTGCTGGATAAAATAAGTTAATATTTCTATGCACTTGCTTTAAGCTACTGTCACTTAATCTGCAGTTCTTTTTTTATGAAAATTTATGATTGCCTACCTGCTCCACACTTCCCACATTTTTATATTCCTATTCATGTATAACAAGGGAACAGGGCTCAGAAATCTCTTTCCCTGACTGATGTACTACAGACATCGACATTTGTACAAACTCAGAATTAAACAAGGTGTATCTCATAACCATATCCCTTTTCCAAGTATGAGGACAAAATCAGACCCATGGGTTTTATTTCTCAAATGTGAGTCATACTGAATTAATCTACTAGTGAAATAAAAAGAGTTTGATTCACAGATAAATATGAATATAAATGGCAAGTTGAGTTCAGTATCATTCATGAGCACAATTCATTCACTTGGGAAATTGCTGGATAACAGGGAAGTATTTTTTAAAGAGACAGTCTACTATTTGTAAAGAGCTTTTCTTCTGGAAATTAATGTCATGGAAAGAATTGTGGGGGGATTTTTTGCATGAAAAACCTTCTCAGAAAAGGACTGATGCCATATTACTGCAGTCACTGCAAATATTTGCTTTCATTATTTATAGAAAGTGAAGACTGTGGCATAAACACTTCACCAAATCCTCCCTGGGAGAGGAGGTGTGTGACAAAAGCGGTCTGGTTTGCTCATTTCCAAAATATCCTTGGGAGGGGACAAGTTTGCAACCCTCTTGCTTTACGTATAAAACCAAATAATTATAGAACAAGACTCAGAACCAGGAAAACCAAGTTTCCCACAGGTTCATAACTGCCAGCTGCAGACTTTTGCATTGATTCCACTGAATTCCAGTGGCATCCAGACACTGCTGCCCGTAAAATACATGTAGTTTGTTATCAAACTGCACTCCTTCTACAAGTCTTTTCCAAAATCTGAATAGTGGTGACCCAGAGACATTGAAAGATGATCCCAAACTAGGAATGGCCTCCAGCCAAGTAACAACTGCCCTTTATCCACCCCTGATGTAAATGCTGAAGCAAGAAACTTCTACTGCATCATCTGCAACTCAGATGGGAAATATTAAACCCCTGAGAGAAGAAACAAGGCAAAAAAATATAATTGATTACACAGAAAGAAAAAAAATCACATTTTAGTGGCTTGCTGGTGGATCAAGAGTCACCAAACCCTCTTCAACTACGAAATCCAGATGGGAAGTGATCAAATGACTGATAAACCAACAAGTGCCTAATTAGCAGAGGGCTTTAAGGAGAATAATGGGATTGCTGCAGGAGGCTGTGAAGCAGGGAGCTGGGAAGGAGCCTATTTGTTAATGGGGTGCTCTTTTAACCTTGCAAGAGTATTTAAATCGCCCCCTGCAAACAGCTCCTTCCCTGCTGCTGTTAAAAAGCATTCTTCTTATCATGTAACATCATGGCCAACTCTTGGTCACATCGTCCTGTGGCCTTTCCAAGGACAGGCAATGAGAGACACTGGCACGTTTGCAGCGCAAAGATAACAAGCAGCATTCAGGTTCTGATTTCCTCCTTCCCTCCGTGACAAATGGGGATTTTTTTTTCATTGGCCCCAAGAAAACGAAACTGAAACGTGAAGGCAGAACTCTCATAAAAAGAGCAACGAGAAGAAGCACTTGGGAGCACGAGAGAATCCAGCACAGTGGAGACAAGGGGAAACCTCTGAGCAGAGGAGGGGCTTCTGGTTGTCTCAGTTTGTCAGAGAGGCACGATCCAGAAGTGCAAGAAAAGTGACTGTAGCACCACAGAAATGACAAGGCAATGAAAAAATCACAGCTTCTCCCCATTGCTGGTTTCTGGCCTCAGTTACAGGCCAGAGTGGTTTTCAGTATTCCACGCTCAGTATGGCAACCCCACTAGATCCAGTGGGGAAGATGAGCACAAAAAGGTTAATTCTCATCTGTATGGACACAAACATAGCAGAGAGCCTTTCTTGTCCTTCAAGATGCCAGAAAAGCTTGTTTTAAAGACAGGTGTTGGGTCAGACAGTTCCTGAAGGCACTGACATCTAACATTTCTAGTTAATCACAAGAATTGCACTGTTTATCACAAAGACTCGTGACAAAATTTCTCACTTCAGGGTGCAAGATGATCCAGCACTGCTGTCCCACCTGCACCTCCAGAGCACAGTCCTTCCCTCCTGAAAAATCAACACGAAGAGCTGCTGTTTGCTAGAGCAGCACCAGCACTCAAACCACGTTTTCCTCTTACCAGCAAACTCAAATTTTTATTTACAACTCAAATCATTGCTCATGAGAACTCAGGAGAGCACCATTACTCTGCAGCTACAGTCGTGTGGTAACTGTTCTGCAAAGAACAGAATCACACAATCACACAATCACACAATGGTTTGGCTTGGAAAGGACCTTAAAAGTCACCAAGTTCCACCTCCTGCCATGGGCAGGGACACCTTCCACTAGCCCAGGTTGCTCCAAGCCCCATCCAACCTGGCCTTGGACACTTCCAGGGATGGGATATCCTTACACGACATGTATCTCATCCTTATCTCTAAGCTCCACTGTTATTTCCAGAGTTTTCTTCCCACATTTCATAAACTTTTCATTAACAAAAGTCCAATTACTGAAAGCTTGGGTTCACTGAGAAGCAAAAAATTGTGTGTGCTGTAGAATCAGAAACAATTCTATAAATCTCAACAGTGAAAAACTTTTTAATAGATTCATTGCCAGCATCCAGAGTTGCTAAGGTCACTGCAGGAGTATCCCTCACCAGTGTCCTTATTCCATTATTTATAAACATGGTATGAATTGTTTTGCTGTGCTATTCTGAAAAGCAAAAGGTCCATTAGCACTGGAGCCACAACAGTCTATCAAGTAAAGGCATCTTATAATAATAAGCATACAATTCTCTGTAAACAATAGACAAGAATTCTCTGCAAATTTAATTATCTTTGTTACATCATTTTTCAAAACTGATGAAAATGTAAACTAAACCCTGGAAACCGTTTATTTGCTTTTTAATTCCAGCAGCCTGACAACTACTTATCCTACCAATCACTATCTTACCGCTCTGGTAAAACACGGGCAACTGATTTAAGCACTTAATAATGTTTAGGTTATTAAATGGGCAAATTAAAAAAAAAAGGGGGGGGGGAATGGCCATAATTCAACATAATATCTTTGTTTATAGACATCACAAATCTTGTTGTTAGCACCCAAGAGCTTTATTACAGCTGAGCCTTGAAAGTGAAGGCCCACAGAAATGAGTTGTAGGGACACGAGTCGGCCTCTGCTCAGAGCCTCTCACACCAAGGCTGTTCCAGAAGGCTCAGGATTCAGCTGAGCACCAAATCTGACCTCGCCTGATTTAACCTGTGGCATAATCTGCTGCCAAATGCACCTTTCTCTCGTGGAAATGGCAGCATTTCAGTTAAGTCTCAATAAACGCCCTCCGAAAAATTTGCATCAAAAATTTAAGTTCGAGATGCAGAACTGTAAAATGGTCGGAGTTGGAAGGAACCTCCAAGATCATCTCATCCCACCCCCCTGCCATGGGCAGGGACACCTTCCACTAGCCCAGGTTGCTCCAAGCCCTGTCCAACCTGGCCTTGGACACTTCGAGGGATGGGGCAGCCACAGCTTCCCTGGGCAACCTGTGCCAGTAATGAGCATCATTTATAATAAGATGCTGAATAACTCTCTTGGGATGAAATAACAACAATAAAGGAGCTCAGAGACAGAGATTAGTAAAGACTTCCTCAAAAAAGTAATTGCTACTTATTCTGCATTCCTCAGCTTTGTATCCAAAGATGGTACTTATTTTAAAAATTAAATTCTGCATCCTGTTAAAACACAATGGTTAAAAGTACAAATCTCTTCAAGCAGGTAGGTACAGATTCAAAGAAAATCTGTTTTAGACTGGTGAATACAAGCAACTCAATAATTAAATCACTGCATCTCAACCACTGCAACATAAGCTCCTCAGAGGGGGCAGCAAGACTAAGTCAAAAAAAGTCTGTTGTTCCTCAGTATAAAAACTGTCAGCAGAAACATGATTTCAGATGCCTAAATGTACACGACATGCACAAAATAAGGATTAAAACCTCCGTTTTCAAATGCTCTCTTTCCCACTAATGTCTGATATCTGAAACGGTCACGAAAAAAAAAACCTAATAAGCCCTGATTATCCTCACAGACTGTTCTGCATTACCCACACACAATGGCTGATCAATTAAGCCATTACAAACTCAACAACACTCCTTTGCCAGGGCAGCCTTTGTTCTCCACTTCTATTTTGTGGTGACCTTATTTTCCAACTCTGATTCTTCTTTGAACGCACCTTTTTATTTTCACCTAGTTCTCTCCTCTAGCGACATTTTAAAAGCTGAAGGACACAGACCACAAACTGCATTCTGCCTTCTTCTCCCTTCCCAAGGATGCAGCAGGTGGCTGTTCCTCCTGTGGTTGGGTGGATGGATGGCTCCAGGTTCATAATAAGGCTCATTTTATTTTGGTTTAATTTGGCTGCTCTAAAGCCTCCCTATCAGGTGGTTGCCCTGGTGTTGCTCAGGGTTCTCAGTGCTGGCCTACTGGGTCTAAAAAAGGCCTGCTGTGTCTCCAGTGCCTTGAGAGACCATCAGCCAAGACAGCTCTTACTAAGTTAATAAACTGTGATTATCTTCTTGCTGCTGTGTTTAATTAAAACTGACATAAAATCTAAATCACTGGGCCAGCTGGACCCTAAAGGTTGAACCAACAAGGACTTTGTGGAAGCCACTCTAGAAGTGCCTTTGGCATCTTCAAGGCAGCTGCCAGAAGTATTTTGGTGAAAACGTGGCTTTCCTGGGAAGAACTGAACTCCAGAGTTCAAGCACATACTTATTTTCAATACATCAGCCTCCTTCTTTGCTTAATCATTAAGGACAAATAGCTAAATATATTTTATTACATAATTCTGGAGTACCAGAAGTGGTTTATATGTCAGGTAGAATTAAATGTCTCATTAGTAGGCACACAGCCACACTGCCAGCCAACATTTATGATCTCTGCAACTCCTGTAACGCTTCCATATGTTTTGTATATGTAACATTTTCTAGGAGACTGGAGAGGGATTATTCCCTTTTAGATTTGTGGCAGAAAAACCCAGATTAAACATAATGCCAAGAGGCAACTCCAGCAAACGACGTCTGATGAGGAATTGTCTCTTCGACAGTTTGTTTTTACATAACTGTGTTCCAACCATATGGTCACTTCTGTGCACGTTCAAGGAACCAACACCACAGCTCTAAACCCAGACTGTGGTACAGGTTATGTGCTATTTTTGCATCCCACTTCCAAGTTGGCTGAGCTCGGTTTCCAGGCGCCGGGTGCTGCTATTCCGGGGGCGCTGCGGAATAGCCGGGGATGGAATCCGGCGCAGAGAATCCCAAAATAATCCAGGCCACCTCACGAGCCACCCCAGAGTGTGGCAGCACAACCATTTCTCAAAAGGAGCAGCTCTGAAGTGCCAAAGCAGAGGCTGGTGCAGACCCCGCTGGGGGTGTGTTGGCACGGGGGGAAGGAGCCTCAGTCATCCCAACCCACGGCTTCAGCAGCTCTGATCCCTGTCATCTGCTCATTCCCACGGCAACTAAAGGAGACCAGGTTTTTCTTTTGAACACAGTGTTTGTTTGCCTGTCCTAACTCCTGTTATAACCTGAGCAGGGGGTTACTGGCAGCACCCTCTTTCTCAGGGGTGCCCTCTGTTCAGGGGCACATTTTCTAGCTGGATGTTACTGACTGACGTCGCGAGGAGAGAAAAGGAAATGCCACCTTGGAGTAGCTCAGTTGCCAACAATCCTGGCATTCAGAGAAGGTCTCCACGATAAAACACCACTGTAATTCAAATAGAAGATATTTCTCCATCAAGTTATTAATTTGGTGACTGGTTCGCACCACAAGGCAGAAGTTGTGCTCCAAAAACCCACAAAACGTACACTTGCAATTCAAGATTATCAAACTAGATCCATCATTACAAAACAGTCTAATTATTATTTAAGGAAGTATCTGATAGTTACTGAAACTTCACAAACATTTCTGCTTAAATAACTTGAATTTTGTTCAGAACAAGGCATTTCTTCGAGTAGCTTGAAATATGCTGCCTTTGAGCCACAGGGTATGTGCCCCTGTTTTAATCAAATAGGCTCAGGACACTGAAAGGACACATAATTTGCAATATTTTATCATGATTCACTTCTTTTTGATATTATTCAGTAACAGGATTACCACTATCTACAAAGGCTGTTCCTCCCATGTGCTTTTTCGAGCTGTTTGCCTGTGTAAATATTTTTTACTAAATGGCCCAAAAGTACAGAGAGATTTATTTCCTGTGGACTGCAGTTCATTTAGAACCGAACAGTGTTTTATGCATGTTGTTAAATTTTTATTAGAAATTAATGGCATCTACTGAATCACATTTTCTGGTCCAGATTTTCCTGCTGAAAACCACCAGGGCAGGGGACTACAAGAGCCATTCTGAGCTCTGCAGGGGATGGCAGATTGACTTGATACCACTGCTTGGATGGAAACTTCAAATACTGTAACTGCCAAGTTCCTTGATCCATCTAAACCCACCTTTTTCCCCACATGGTACCTGCCACAGCAAAATGACTTATTTATATGGTCATAACCACACTGAACTAAGAGGATTTCATTTGAGTAACAGGTAAAGACAACCACGTGACAAACCAGTTGTTAACCCTCTGCCACATTGGACTATTTGCTGTCTCCACTAGTTCAAACCCCCCCAGAGAATTTTGTTTCCCCCTGAGGATCACTTTATATAGTAAACTCTGAGGAGATGTTTCAAAAGCTTCGAAATTTCCAGTAAATCCAGTTTTAATCCATTATTACACTGGCACAGTGATTTCTGCACAACAGAAAGTCAGAGTTTGCCTCTGCTGGTTAGTCTGCCATGCTGGACTCGGCCTAAGTGGATTCATCTATTTGTTATTGTTTCAATAATTTTCCCTCCAAGCTTTCTAGGATCATCCCAGTTTCTTTTCTTGAAAAAAAAAAACAACTCACTGCTCTTCTTTGCACTGTCAATTAAACAGCTATGAAAAAAACCACATTACCAGGACAGCCACTTCACTTAAAAATTTCCTCAGATGATCAAAGTCCTGTTGTTCCTCAAAAAAACCAGTCCTTTGCACAACAGTGCCTTGGTCTGACATGCAAGAGAAAGGTCCATAAAAAGACATGGTAATTTCTAGAATCAAGACTAGTGCAAAGTAATCATTTGGACCCTCTCAAGTGTACATTTTTCTCCAAGTGAAGCAGCTAATTACTGATGTTCTCACTGACTCACCAGTTCTCCTTTCCTGCAACTAAGAGATTTAAATAAACCTCTTAACTTACTCTGAAGTTCTCTCTTCACCCCAACTTCAAGTGTCCACACTACAGTTTGAAATTATTCTTAGCAGGCTCTGTTTCATTTTTTAAAGCAGAATAGCATTTTTATCCTCAAAGTTTACGTTTATGTGAAAGGCTGAGAGAATTGGGGCTGCTCAGTCTGGAGAAGAGAAGGTTCTTGGGAGACCTCACAGCTCCTTCCAGGGACTAAAGGGGCTCCATGGGAGCTGAAGAGGAACTTTGGACAAAGGCTTGGAGTGACAGGACAAGGAGGAATGGCTTCCCACTGCCAGAGGGCAAGGTTAGATGGGATATTCTGGAGGAATTCTCCACTGTGAGGGTGGGGAGGCCCTGGCACAGGTTGCCCAGAGAAGCTGTGGCTGCCCCATCCCTGGAAGTGTCCAAGGCCAGGTTGGACGGGGCNCAAAACACAGAACATGCTCTCAGGCCTCTTGCAGACAAAGAGTTCTCCAGGACTGCAATTTTCATTTGAGGCTGACAGATAAATGGCAAATGTGAGGGTGGGGAGGCCCTGGCACAGGTTGCCCAGAGAAGCTGTGGCTGCCCCATCCCTGGAAGTGTCCAAGGCCAGGTTGGACAGGGCTTGGAGCAACCTGGGCTAGTGGAAGGTGTCCCTACCCACAGTAGGGGGGTGGAATAAGGTGATTTTAAGGTTCCTTCCAACCCAACCCATTCTATAATTCTTTGTTTGACACACTTCCTGATCCAAGCTACAACTGGCAGTAGATTCCTGCATAAAAACCTCAGCTTAATTCTTCCACTGAAAGCAATGGCAAGCTCTTCATGTACTTCACAAAAAGAGCAGCTCTCCAGCACACTCTCAATTCACTAATTCTATTTATTAAAATTGTTGTAATTTAAGCAGGTATAAAACATTTTGGGGGATTACACATTTTAGTCATTAACAGAAAAAACCAGTAGGAAAGGTTCCTGGCATAAACAGAAATAAAAACTAAAATTCTGAATTAAATATCTTGGTGTAAAATAAAACATTGAGACCTGATTGGATGTTAGGCAATTACAGCAGAGCATTTAAGATGGCCAAGAGGTAAAGTGAAAACTTCAGTCATGTTCTCAGAACCTGAATGCAGCTTCAGAACTGGCACAAGTTCAAAAGGGAACAGAGGTTTTTCCACAGGCAAGGCTTATCCTACAATTTCGAGACTTTGCAGCTGAAACAGGTAGCAAACACTTTGAATAGAAGGAACTCAAATTAAAATATACTCGAGCAGTTCTCCAGGGTTCTGATCCTGCCCTAAATGACCCAGACAAATGAACCTCCCCCCTGAACTCTGCATGATCAGCATCAGTGCCAAATTATCAACAAGCATTTTCTCAGTAGGATTATCTGTCTCTGAAAAATAATTACTCCTCATGGCCCTGCAAACAAACAAGCCATTTATGTGGGATTTACACTGAGTTAACTAGAATTTTCACAAATTCCTGCAACCAGCCTGACCTTCTGGATGCAATTAAGCTTTCAGTTTTCCCATTAATCTCCACTACACAAACCCAGTCCAGGATCATACTCCCACTCCTCCCAGTTTAATCTATTGAATTCTAGTCTTACTGAAGAGTTATTTGTGTTCCAGATAGCTCCAGGAGCCAGCATTGTTCTGACATGGATTTTGGGATAGAGTTTTTCCTGACATCCACACCCTGTTCATTTTTAGAAGGCAGTTTAAACAGCCAGGGGAGCTTCCAGCAAACCAGCATGATTTTCATCCAACTTTTCACTTGTAAGTTCCAACTAAGAGCTGAAGGAAGAGAATTGGGATCCCATCCTCCACATACACAGAAATGCACCCCCCAGGTTCCTGTCAGCCTCTGGACATGAGACTCTTTAATCCACTGACAATAATATTGCAATTCTGGATGTGCATTAGATTTACCAAAATCAATTGCTGTGTGACAGGTACTCACTGTACTTGTACTGCCACTGGAAATGCTGCTTGGTGTCATTTATTCCCTACTCCTTCAGCTGCCTCCACAACACCAAACTAAGCATTAAAGGCATGTCTTGCTTGTAAGAAAATACATGAGTTGAAAAACACGTGTGTGCATCTGCACGTCAGGCAGTTACAAGCTGCTGATATTTCCCTGACGTGATTAAAGCTCTCAGATCTCTTCATGCAAGAAAACTACCCTGATAACTTCATCTTTTGCAGATACATCCCTCAAATCTTCAAAATATTTGTCAAATAAGTGTTCAGGATTCTTTACTGATCTCTGCAGAACACAGGCAGTACAAGAATCAGCAGGATACTGTAACCTAAACCACCTTGGTTTAAGAAGGCAACTCAGAAGGAAAACTGAGTGCCACTGTTGCTTTCCAGATTGTACTCACCCAGACAGCTCTGGAGACCAAATCACAGGAGAAATAAGAAAATGCCCTCAAATGCATAACTGAATAAGATTACTTCACCCAGCAGTTTACTACTACATACAACAGATCATTGCAAAATCTTATTTATTAATATTACTTAAGCTTGCAACACAGACCAAAAAATAGGCAGATAGAAATGTAGGGGTGTTAACAGTAGAAACTTTGGGTGGGTGTTTAACACTTCTCCCCTTCTAGAGTTCCCTTCCTCTTTGCTTGACTGCTACCAGAGTCAATCCCACGGGAAGGGCAGCAGGGTCAGCACACATACTCCATCCACGGGTACTAAATGACACTCCAGTCACAGGTACTAAAATGACACTCCAGTCACAGGTGAACACCTAATGAAGATCAAATTAGAAAGTTTATACCCCTGAAAAAACAACAATCTCCGTGCTTATCGTGGAATCACAGAATGGTTTGTGTTGGAAGAGGGACCTTAAAGATCATCTCGTTCCAACCCCCCTGCCATGACAGGCACCAGCAGTTTTTACTTAGGAGGTTTCACTGACACATAATCAGAGCAACCTGCAGAATTTTCTCATGACTTCATCATTCCCACAAACCACTGCCCTACTAAACTCATTGTGATGAGTAATCTCAAGGAACACAACATATTATCCTTTAAATGACAGTGCATGCACAGGTAGCCAAATGTATTGCCAGGATACTCAATTTATCACCAGCAATATCACATGCTGGATAACTTGAGTATTTCTCAGTCTACCAAAATTTCTCAAAAAAAATATAAATACAAGGGCATTTAGTCTGTCTCCTCTCGTTATTTGATGAAGCACAGATGCACTGGAACACAGAACCTGAACACTGTGTATATGTGTCACTAATCCTTCAAGTTTGGCATCTTAATGGTGTCAGTGACCTGTGACAACTGAGAGGACAGAAATGCTGTGAACACACCAAGAGCTCAGTGCTGTTCCACACACAAAACTATTCCCTTCCCAACCCTATAATATGCTACATTAAAACAAACACTTTGTCTCAAATAACTGTAAAAAATGCCAATAACTTAAGGCACAGTCCCTCTCAATGCTCTGCTCAGAACAGCCCTATCAACACACCATTTTCAGTGGCTGAGTAAGAAACGTACCCCAGATGGACTCTGCTGATTGGGATACAAATGCAAAAACTACCTGTGAAATCACAAAGCTCTTTTTCCTTTGTTTAGTGTTTTTTTCCCTTTGTTTAGTGTTCCCTCCCTTTGGTACAGAATCCCCACCGTGGGAGGCAGAGGAGCCCAGTGTGAGCAGCCCTCCCACCTGACAATTTCCTTTGCAGATTTGCCTGCTTGTGCTGGAAGGAAGAACCCAATTTCCAGAGCTCCAGGCAGTCCATTTAAAACACAACCTCCCGTTTTGAGCACACACACCACTTTTGCAGCTCGTGCTTTGAGGACACACAATTATGTTTGACCCTTGTAAGGCACAGGCTCAGCCTGTTCCACTACAAACTGGTAACGTGCCCCAGGTTTACATTTGCAACACAGGTATCTTTATGATATTTTGATTTCATAGTGCTGTAGATACCACATGTTAAATGGAACTCTTCTTTAAAAAAAAATCATCTTTAAGAATCTTACCCTATTTTTCTTTCTCTCTAAAATATCGCTTCTGTTATCACACCGTTTTCAACAGTTCAAGATTTCCCTAGTCAGTGTATTGCGACAATGCATAAGTGAATTAACAAGAATTAAGATAATTTGCCCCATTTGGCTCAGTTTCTATTTTCTACTCACACAGCCTCTGTCAAGGGGACTAATTTGGAAGAACAGCAGAGTGTAATTTCTTCCTGTTCTCAGAATCAGTCAGACTCAGCATGGAACTGTTTCCCTATCAGTTCTCTAAGAGCTGTGTTTCTAAAGAATATATCCTTAACCCTCTTGGAATTCTCTGGATCATTAACATACCTATTTTTCCCTAATATATTTATATTACATGTCAGTGTAGAAGACTGTTTTAACCACTTGCTATTTAGGAAACTACTGAACAAACCTACTTCATCCACAATGATGCTGGAAATGAAGCAGTAAGAAGCATCTAAAATTCCCCACAGCACCAAGTTCTGAAGTATTTTGGGTTTTTTTTTTTAAGAAATGTAAAACTAAAGTCTGGACAGTTAAACTGACACATTAACAGCAGCACATGCACCAAGGATTTCAACCAACACTGTGACAATACTGGAAATTAAAGATATTGAACGTGAACTGCAGCAACAGCAATGGAAGTAAAACACTGATGCTTTTTCAGGAGAGCATCCACTCCCTCCTACAGCTCCAGGCACCTTTAAACTACAGTTTGAATTACAAGCACAATTTTCAAGTGCCTGTTGCTTGTCCATTCCTGCATTTTGGAGCACTGTGTGCCTGGGTTTGGGTGCCATCCCAGCCCATGGCAGGGGGATTAAAACCAAATGATCTTTAAGGTCCCTTCCAAACCAAGCCTTTCTATGATTCTAGGATTTCATGTACTCAGCTACACAGTTTTACAGACAAAGTCTCAAAGATGCTTAAAATGTGAAGTGCTACTTATCTGCAACTTGGAAAAAAATATTAATTTAATAACAAGCTCTCAGAGGTGTTGTTATTGGTATTTTGATGTCTAAGATGTTCTACAGGTAGGTCAAGCCACAATCTTTGGGTTTCTCTCCTCAGCATGATGCTTCCAAGCATTATGTGCAGAATGCCATGGGAATATCCAGGGCTATCCAAGGACACCCAGGCCCAGGAGCTGCTGGGCAGTTAATGAACACCTGCTCACTCACCTTTCCCACACCAAACACCCCCCAAAATCCCAGGTCTTCACAAGCATTTAAACCACACATTTTATATTGAATTCCAAGTATTTTGACCACCACTGTGGCATTACTGAAAAGCAACCACACTGACAACAAAGTGCAACTGAAGAAGTTTTAGGCTTGTTACACAGGGACAAATCACAGGAAAAATAAATTCCATCCAGCTCCTGCACTGAATTTCTCAGCTGTTCCAGCTCAGCCCCTGCCCTTGCTAAAGCCCACAGGGAAAGCAGAGCCAAGGCTCCCTGTGCCAAGGTGGAGACAGTGGCAAGGGAGGATTCCTGGGACTCCTCCCTCACATTTATCCATCAGAGCCAGGGAGAAGGTGTGATGTGACACTTTACTTCGCTCACCAAGGCGGCCACAGGTGAAACCACAACCTGGTTTTGCCTCAGGAGTGGCTCCAATGGCTAATGCAGGAGTGAAGCCATGGAATGAGTTCTGTTGCTGCCTCCTCCTGCAAACCTCCCAGCAGCTCCTTAAAAATCAACACTTCCCTAATAAATGTAAATATTGAGAGAACAGTTCCTGCTTCAAAGCAAAGACAGAGTGAACATTAAGGTCAACCTGAAATTAGTCCTATTGGTTTTTATTTCATCAGTGTGAGATTGTGGCTTTTTTTTACTTCAGATAAGGAATATAAAAATTGACAGTCCCCACTTGATAAGAGACTAATTAGCCTGGTATTTTCTCTTTAGATTCAGCTAGCCTGCAATGCTTTCAAATACAATAGTACAAGAAATCTTCTACAAACAGTTGCAGAATAACACCTTTCAAAGAGAGCCTTCTAAGGCTGGGTAATTAGTTAGCAACCTTGAAACCTTCAAACTGAAGATGTTTTGGGCTTATTATACATGGAAAAAAATCACAAGAAAGAGAAATTCCATTCAGCTACTGAGAATCACAGCAAATTTGCTTCTGCTTGAAGTTATGCTACCAGAGAATTTGTTGCTAAGACAAGTTTTAAATAGGCCAAGGATCTGAAGGTCACCTCCAACACCACAAAATTCAGAATTTCGTTCCTTTCGTGACTCAGTAGAGACACTTTCCTCATGTTTTGTTGTCCTGATACCTCAGCTTCGTTGGGGATTTGCCCCTTTCTGCCCTGAAGATGCTGCAAAATTGAAAGCAGATGCAAAAAGTGTGAAAGGAAAACAAGTTGTCCTTCTTCCCCAAAGCATCCAGCCAGTGCAGCTTCCCTGATTAAAGGCAAACACCACAGCATGTGCGCCCTAATTAATGGAGAGACATGTCCTTAGTGTTCTAAAGTCATAATTGCTCAAATCTATTACCCCACCACAGAGTGTAGCAGCATAATTTAGTCCCTTATGACAGGCTTAGGGAAGAGTACACACTTCTGTAGTGCTTGTTGGAGTGTGTGCTGGTGCATATGTTTGTGAAGAAACATGGATTTATCTTGTTCTGTCCATATAGGTTTGCTTCCATTTAATGAATAAGTCATTAGGAGAACAACAGCCAAGCCCTACCCCGCTCACAGGGAAGCTTTTCAAGGCTGATATTGTCTCATCTCAACATATTAACTCAAAAGTTTTATTTTTTATTTTCTTTGGGGCTTTTACCTCCACAGAGCATCCAGGTGCTTTTTAATGTATGCAGCAAACACACATCCATTGATTTTCTATGGTGAACAATGAAATAGAAATGTAAAAAAAATCAGAATATCTTTATGTCTCACTTGAATTTTCAATGTCCCACTCGAATCTTCATTTGAACTGCCCACCAGTATTATTTACAGCAGCTGTTTGATGGAAGAGTATCCCAGAGATTCCTTCAGAAATTAGGGGATTCAGAGTGATCACTATGCTCCAAAATCCTGTGTTTTCTTGCTTTTCCCTGTTTACTGGCATGTTCTATCAGTTCTACTCAGAGTTCAAGGAGGACTTAAAACACACTTATCTGCTCAAAATCCAATTACAAACATATTCCCCAGTCCTGACATGCTACCAGAGGATTTCACATCCAAGGGGCAGACTTTGAGCTTCACTTATTAACATGTAAACCAGCTGTGGGAGCTGGGCAAAATGTATCAGAGAACACTCTGTCAACCAGTTCAAAGAACCAAGTCTTTTTAACAACTCTGATGCAGTAATGAAAAAGGAGGTGATAATACATTAGGAATTTTATTCAGACATCCCAGCAGTTCAGCTGCTTCTGCCACTCATGTGCCAGTTGCCTCCTTGCCCCTTAAGGCCAGAGTTTTCCTGCTTATTGCCACAACATCAAAACTCAAACAAACACGAAGCTGCAACTCCCTGGAAGATTTAATCTCAGCGAGGGTGATGTTATGCTTGGCAAAAGGAATAAATCACTGATATTCTCATGCTTTCCTGGTGTGAAGTATCACTCAGAGAGGAAAAAATCCACGGAAAAATGTGGAAGCATTACAAACACCCAGCATTCCGTGCAGCTTTCCATGCCATGCTGCTCTACCAACCCCAGCAAGGAATGTGACAGCACATGCTTTGCATTACTCTTTTTCTGCTCACATGGAAGCAGGATCTTGGGGAAGTAACATAAATGGCCATTCTGCCATGAACTACACTTCTTTAGCCCATCAGGCCACCTGTTGAAGAAAAGTTCATGGAGGTCCATGCCTCAGATCCTTGTGAAATTCTAGCAGAAGGGTATGGATGCCAGTTAAATTCCTGACCCAGCTATTCATTTAATGAAACAAAAAAAGGTTGTTGTGGGGTGTGGGGGGAATTATACAAGCGTGTACGTCACCACCATGAGGAGGGGCTGAGCAAAACCTCATACCAGCTCTTTACCCAGTTACATGGACACCTGTCTCATTTAGGAATTATTCCCCAATCCAGCTTGACACCTATGGAATTGTCTGGGCTCTCTAACAGCCTAAATCCTGTATGTGGCATTTTTTTTCAGCTGATGGGTTACTCACTGTTCATTTCTGCTCATCACAACATGTGCCTCTAAGCAACAAAAGCACTGCTTCTATTCCTGGACTGGATCACTGAGCCTTTTACAAGAGAGGAACAACTGCTTCCACAACAAATAGCAAATAGCAGACACATTTCTTCTCAGGCAGACTGAAATTCTCAGTAATAGCCATTTGCCCAAGTTTCTAAACTTCCCCCCCTAAACCCCCAAACCTACTCACACTGTGACTGATTTTCTCTTGCTCGCTGCAATTTGGTTTTTATTTGGCCTTGGTCAAGAGAGTAAGATGAACATCCTTAGAAATGCATGAGAATCATCAGGCTTGGCAGGGTCAGACAGGGGGGCCAGAGGGAGCACAACAGCAGATTTTGAATGGACTGGAGCAGCTTTGGGAGCTGGGGCAGTATTTGCAGACGTGTTTTTTTTCAACTGCTGAACCAGCCTTTCCTTTTAATGGCAGAAAGAAACACCAACCCAGTGTCAGTGATACAACTAATCTGGCAAAAAACATATAACTACTGATGCACAAGGAAAAAAGACACAGCAAACAACATATTCCCAACATAGTAAGAGAACAGCAAAGCCTTGCAAGAGTTTTAATATTTAAAAAAAATTGGATGTTTTATTTTGCTTTTTAAGGTTTTGCATTTGGAAGATACACTATCAATCACCTTAAAAGTCTTTCTCTTTTAGTGGATTTGGGGTCTGAAATACAAAAAAAAAAAAATGAAAAAAGGAAAGAAAAAGTCTGGCACAGGTTGTCCAGAGAAGCTGTGGCTGCCCCTGGATCCCTGGAAGTGTCCAAGGCCAGGCTGGACGGGGCTTGGAGCAACCTGGACTGGTGGAAGGTGTCCCTGCCTAGGGAAGGATGTTGGAACTAGAGGGTATTGAAGGTCCCTCCAATCCCAACCATTTTGTGTTCTATGATACTGATACCAAATGTGTAATTTAGTGCTCAATGTCAAATTTATTTTAAGGAATGGTTTAGGTGGGGCCTCAAGCACAGTTTTGAGTCCAGTGCTCCTTGCAGGAACTCCTTTAACTTTTCTTTCTTTTCTGGCCCTTTTGCACCAAGGCAGCCCATGTCATCACTCAAAGCTGCACAAGTGTTATGACTCCTATGACTCTCTGTATCTTTTTTTCCCCTAAAAAGACAGGTTTTTGGACTGGAATACGAACAGAAACTTGCCCAATCTCATTGCAACAACACAGAAAGCTCATAACTTCAGCTGGCATCAGTGCACTCAGTGCACAAACGCACTTGCAAGCCATCAACCCGTGTGCCTGTATTTCTAACGGGGACAATCACAGGAGCTGTGCCTCACTATCCCTGGGGATCTGGGAACAGCAGCGTGTCTGCACTGCCAGTGTCTCCACCATCACCAGCTCACAGAGACATGAAAAACATTTCTGTTGTCAGCTCGCAGATGAGCAGCCAAGCACGGAAACACAAAGTTTGCTGTAATAGCTATTTGGAAATAAGTGCCAGTGTATATTGCAGATGCTCTTTCAAAACACATGTATCTCGAGTTTGTTGTTGGCTGCTTTTTTTTTTTTTTAAATCCTAACACACTTCTAAATAGCTGTTCAATTCTTAAGGACTGTGGTGCAGCCTGTGCCTCCACAGAGAACACAGCTGAGGACTGGTAAAAAAACGAGGCTTTTAGAATTACATGTCACTCATCCGAGGGGATTTATTCCTAAAACACCACACATCCTGTCTATGCTTCATCACAAACAAGTGACTCTAACCAAAGTCCTATTTCTGTAAAACAGTGATTTCTACCGCCTATAACACTTCCCTTTTTCTGCAGTTTTTCACTCAGGTTTAATTTTCCTTCTTAACAATTCAGTTTTGGATAACCAATAAAGTGAGAGCCACCAGTAGCAAACTATACCACAACAACCACATTTCAGTTACGAAAGCACAGTTTGAGTAAAATAAGATGTATTGCACGTGCATGTGACTCTAAAGATTCCCAATTCCTGCTGCTGTAAGAGAAACTCAGTCTCTGAGGGTCTCCTTAAATAGCCTGAAGTCAAAGACTGAGGCGATTAAGACAAATTACCCACAGTATTTTTAACTCTTGTCCCAAACTGAAAAAGTAACTATTGCTAAGACCAAAGTAGAAGGAAAAGTCACAAGTTGAATGAGAGCAGTTTCACTTGAATGAACAATTTCAACGAATAACTATCTTTTCTCCATGATCAGGTGAACCAAAAAAAAAAAAGAAGATAAAAAAGTCCTCAGCAAGGCAGTGGTTTTCCACCAAACACATACAGAGAGAGGGGCCAGGTGATCAAAAAACCTTTATGTCTCAGCTAGATATAGGCAGAATAAGTTGAAAGAAAGGAAGAAATGTTAGAAAGAAGAAACCATGCCCTGGGCTCCTCCCCAGCCCTGGGGGCAGCAGGGCAGGGGGGGTTCTGCCGCTCTGCTGCGCTCTCAGGAGACCCCACCTGCAGTGCGGCCTCCAG
>NW_016690380.1:1673298-1681866 GCF_001604755.1 Lepidothrix coronata | reverse complement strand
CTTATTGCAGTGCCCGGTCCCATTTCCCTTCCCCCCACAGACTGTGGCATTGTAGTACATTTGTTTGGTTTGACTGGTTGGTTGGTTGAATATTTAGGGGAATTTGATTATCATTGGATGTGATTTGGAAGAGTAGAAACTTGTGCATTTTTACATATACAAAGATGCCTGTCAAATCCTCCCTCAGGATTGTAGCCAGGTGGGGGTTGGTCTCTTTTCCCAAGAAACTATCAGCAAGACAAGGGGGCATGGTCTCAAGTTGTGCCAGGGGAGGTTTAGGTTGGATATTAGAAAGAATTTCTTTACAGAGAGGGTGGTCAGACATTGGAATGAGCTGCCCAGGGAAGTAGTGGATTCTCTCTCCCTGGAGATTTTTAAAAAGAGACTGGATGTGGCACTTAGTGCCATGGTCTAGTAACCGCAGAGGTAGTGGATCAAGGGTTGGACTTGATGATCTCGAAGGTCCCTTCCAACCCAGCTGATTCTATGATTCTATGATTCTATGAAAAATGTTCCAACATTTATGGAATGATAGGTAGAGTAGAAAAAGCACTGACACATGGTACCCACTTAGGAAATGGTTTCTGCTAAGCTTTAGTTCTGGTATTGGTTCTCTCTGCCTCCCAGACTGTCCCTGTTGTGATTATCCATCGTGTCCTTCCAGATATATTGATTTAGAAAGCTTTAGGGATTGTGCTCTTCCCACTTATTCAGGTTTTATTCAGTTCAGTGAAGGTCTTGCTTAATGATTGTCCTTAATATTCTGCAGTACCAAAACACTAAGTTTCCTCTTCTGAAAGCATAGTTCATGAAGAAATAACCAAAGAAAAGATCAACAATTCAAGACCTTAATAGCTCAAAATTCAGAAACCAGGGAGGCCCAACCCTTCTGTTTTATGGGTATGGGTCATTCTTTTGGGATCCTAATGATCCTAAGTTTTGAACAGCTGGGATAGGCATTTATTGCCAAGCATTATCAAGCTCTGACATAGGCTTTTTAGCACATTACAGCAAGACCATTGCCTTAAATGCTGCAAAGTCTTTTATATATAATTTTTTTATGTGCAATAGTGTTGTTTCTGTGAGATCAAATGAGTACAGAAGTGTTTACAGAGTCCAGTCTTTTAAAGACACAGTATTCATAATAGATTCAGAATTTTTGTATAACATGATAGGTATTTAGAGAGTAAAAAGCCATTATTTCAATAATTTTATTCTAAAACTACTAATGTATGTGTTATAAATATATATCTATATAAAACATTTCTGTTTATTTCTGTCATTTTCTTGTTCTTGTACATTCTTAAATAAGTATTGACATGACACTCCTGAACAAAAAGAGCAATGAACAAAAAATCCAATGTTTTCAGTTGCTTCATAACTGTTTTTACTGAGTGTAGAATTTAATTTTGTCAAAATAAATTAGGTTGCACTTTAAATTCATAGATTTTTTTCTATTGAAAAGTAGATTTTATGGAGTTATTATTTCTCAAGCACACATATGTTATATCCCAATCGTATGTGTGTATGTCTGCTTTTAAGCCAAATATGTTTATTCTTTAAAAGTGAAACACAATTTCACTATTAATTGACTATTTCTGCACCTAATCCCTTATTTCACTAGCTGAAAATGCAAGGATTTGTTCCCTTCAACTAGTTCTTCCCTTGTTTGAGGATTTTCTTTTTTGTTGTTATTACTATGGGTTGGATATCATAATATTAAAGCAGTTACATTAAGGTAATGGAAAATTAATTTTGTGCCTATTAAGTAAGGCATAATTATGTTAAAATATAGAGGTAATGAACTTTGATCATTCAGAAAAGTCAGAAAATTATTATATAACACATAAAAAATAATGATAGCAAAATTTCAGTAGAATTCTAATAGAAGAGAAAGTATTACTTGTTTCATAAACATTATGATTCTTTTGGGTCCCTTCCAACTTAGTATATTCTGTGATTCTGTGATTATAGTTTCAACAACATAATTATGAGAAATTTCTGCAACACATAATCAAATACACAATCTTACTCTAGAAATCCATTGAACACTTGGAGACATTGGTTGACAACTAAAAGTTAATCCTTTGGAATCAGATGTATCTTCTATACATTCATTTTTCCAGTAAAATAAATACTTTATACTAACTAATGTATTAGGAATAGTTTTTCTTTATCACTAGAATTAAGAGATTTGTGTGGACTCAAGGTGTTTTTTATAGGCTGAGACATCCCCTTTTTTGTCACACAGAAAGTTTGTCTGAGCAGTATGAAATATTTACACATCCAATATTTTAGTCTGCTTTGGATGTTTGAAAATATGTAGTGAACCTCTGTAGATCAACTCCACAGTCAGTGGAGAATGTCAGTTTTCTGTTGAAGTATTGCACTGACTTTGTATATTTATGTTTATATATATATATGTATACACGTAAATAAATGCATACATACATATGTACATTGTGTCTGTCTGGACAGCCAGTGTAACTGACCCTTGATGTGTCACTTCCTGAAGGGGCCCATAGAAGGCATAGATAGAGGTAGCAATTCTTTACACTGCAGCCAGTGAACTTCTGAATTTTCTGGCCACAGGAGATAGTAAAGGCAGCGTGTCAACAGGTTCAACATAGAATTAGACAAATTTGTGGACAATATCTGCAGATACTGAAGAAGAAAGGCAGAGATGCACCTTCTCCCTTCTCCAATGACTGCTGGGGACCCAATGGATTGCAGAAAATAGATAATCTTACATGATTTCTATCAGCACCTTTTACTCCTGCTTGAGGCAGAGTACCAAGCTGGACTGTTGGCCTGGTGCAACACTGCATCTCTCAGAAAGTGGGAGAGTGAAAGTGCTCCTCTATATCCTATGAAGAAAAGAACAGGAGATAGTGAGATTTTACTCTCCCCCTTTGGCTTCAATGCAGCTTAGGCCAGAAGATATTGTAAGGAAGGAACTTAGTCATTAAGGGGTAATGTTTTTAATCTTATAATCGAAAAGATTTAGAAACTGAGAGGTCTGACACTGCTGTTGTGAAGTATCTATGAAGTATCTGGGGGGCTTTAGAGACTGCAATAACCTCAGTGCCTAAGAGATTGATGAACTGCTTTGAGGTCCTCTAGCAAGAAGAGAGAAATTGTCTGAGAATGGGTATCTTTCTCATTGACCTTATGTTTTAGTATTAAAGGCATCAAATAAGAATTGAATGGAATTAATTTAGTCTCCCAAGCTCATCACACTGCAAAGGGGACATCAGAGAATCTGGGTTTTGGATTGTACAGCTGAATGGTATCTGATGTCACAGGTGGAGCAATGTGTTATTTTCATTTTGAAAATTGCTGTAATATGGGTCTCAAAGTGCTTACAAACATCAGCAAAGAATGTTGGGGTGGGATAAGAGAATATGTGTATCAGAGCCATGTGCTATCTGAACAAGGGCAGGAAGGCTTTTAGGTAGACACTCCTTTTCTGCAAAAGGGGGTTAGCACTATTTCTAGCAGGTGCTTGCCTAGTCTGTTCTTACAAATTTCTCCTAATATGGGCTTCATAATCTCCCAGTCTATTCCCCTGTGTCACTGCCACTTCTGCTCAAAATCTTTCTTTCTTGCTCTCTCAGTATTTGACTCAAATGTTCCTTTCTCTTCTGAAGACTGGGAAAGGAGGTGGTGTTAGCCTTCTGCTACTGACTTGTTCTAATGCATAAAGAGCACTGGAATTTTAAAAAAGATGTAACTTGAGAAAAGCTTTTCCAGCCTCTAGAGAGGCCATATGAAGAAATCAATGTAAGAGGAAATATAAAATTTTGTCTTGCCATAGAATTTTTCCAGAGATGAGGAGGTAATAGGATAGAATAGGATAGGATAGGATAGGATAGGATAGGATAGGATAGGATAGGATAGGATAGGATAGGATAGGATAGCATAAACAGACTATTCCAATTGGAAGGGATGGACAATGGTCCTCTAGTCTAACTGCCTGACCAGTTCAGGGCTGACCGAGCTAAATCATGTTGTTAAGGGCATCATCCAAATGCCTCTTAAACACTGACAGACTTGGGGCATTGACCTCTCTAGGATACCAGTTCCAGTGCTTGAGCACCCTCTCAGTAAAGAAATGCTTCCTAATGTCCAGTCTAAACCTCCCTGGTGCAGTTTGGAACTATTCCCACGTGTCCTATCACTGGACACCAGAAGAGCTCAGCACACCTCTCTCCACGTTCCCCCCTCAGGAAGCTGTAGAGAGCAGTGAGGTCACCCCCCAGCCTCCTTTTCTCCAAACTAAACAATCTCAGAGTCCTCGGCCACTCAAGGAATTTATGTTCTTGCAAGCTTTGTAAATGCTTTAAATCTTCTGGAAAACTAAAAGGACCAGAATATTTCAAAATTCAAAATGTTTCTGATATATTTAAACAGCAACATGAAGTGGAAATAGGAGAAAATTAATTGCATACATAGGTTTGTTTGTTAGTTTTCCATAAGAACAGAGATTAAAGGCTACCACTGTACTAAGACTAAATTAGAAACATGGATCTGTAGTTCCTTTAGTGGTCTCTTTAAACATTCACTAAATTTTTTTAATGATTATGGAAATTTGCCTGATTGATCACTAATTACAAATGAACTCCAATATTAGATTAGTGATGATATTTCTTGGACAAAGGAAATTGAATTCCCAAGGTTTGTATTCTTACACTAAGCCAAATATTCCCTGGCCCTCTGCAGCACCATTTGTATTTCAATTAGTTTGTGGCTCTATGCCACTAGTTACCATACCTTGTTTTTAATGTAGTCATCTACTGCCTGCGAAATGAAAGAGCATTCATTTTTTCTTCTAAAATCAGGTTTCCTATGTGTATTTTTTAAGAGCAAATCAGCTGCTATAGTTCAGTCTGTAATTTAAAGGGATAAATCCAACACATTTGAAAGCTAAGTACCACACATAATTTGACACACATATATTTTTAATATCCCTTAAGAAAGCCAGTGATGAGTTGGCAAATTCTTTGAAAACTCAACTCACCTAAAATCAGAAGATAACTCAAATTTCCAGAAGAAGAAACTTTTCAGCTTTGTACTTCATTGGTGTCTTCAATCTGAATGTTTTACTTCATGGTTTTTTTATTGGCAGGAGTAACTGCTTTCTAGTAAATTGGAACGCTTCTGAATTTTTTAATCAATATATAAATAAATAACCATGTCACACAATTATCTGTCCTAGTAGTACTTAGAATATTTATCTTTTTCTCATTTATTTGTTGCAACCAGCTCTCGAAGCAAGTTGTATACTAAAATTCAGTACAGAACAACATAGTCTGTTCTAATGAGGGATAGATACCATAAATAAAGGTTACATGTGTTTCAGTTTTCTAATTTGATATTCTGAATTGGCCATGTCATGTTGATATGGTTTGAAGCTGGGTCCCTGCCAAGTCTCCAAACCTTACGACAAGAAGTCCCCCCCCAAACCTCAGGGAGAAGGGGAAAAAAAAAACAAGAGAACCGAAACAAGAGAGAGACAGCTAAAGCAATATATATAAATATATTTACACTTATATTACAGTTATATACAATTGAAATATATATACAATTTCAAAAGGAAAAGGGAAGGGGGAAGGGAAAAAAAAAGGAACAAGCAGGGATTCTGCTTGTGCAGGGCCAGCTCGATTGACAGAACCCCTGGTGTTAACTAGCCATGTGGCCTTGGCTAAGTTCTTATCCCAGTTTTTGTAAGTTCCCTCACCTAGTGCCTTCAAGGTAGTTTTTAACAGTCCATTACTTCTCTCAACCTTCCCAGCAGCTGGTGCATGATATGGAATGTGGTACACCCATTCGATACCATGTTCCCTTGCCCAAGTGGTGACTAAGTCATTTTTGAAATGAGTCCCGTTGTCCGACTCAATGCATTCTGGGGTCCTGTGTTGCCACAGGACTTGCTTTTCAAGACCCAGAATGGTATTCCGGGCTGTTGCCTAGGGCACTGAAAAAGTCTCTAGCCATCCGGTGGTTGCTTCCACCATGGTAAGCACATAGCGCTTACCTTGGCAGGTCTGTGGCAATTTGACATAATCAACCTGCCATGCCTCTCCATACTTATACTTATCCCATCGTCCACCATACCACAGGGGCTTCAGTCTTTTTGCCTGCTTAATAAGCGGCACAGGTTTCACAATCATGGATAACTTGAGAAATGATATCCATGGTTAAATCCACCCCTCGGTCTCGTGCCCATCTGTGGGTGACATCTCGGCCCTGATGACCTGAAGCATCATGGGCCCATCGAGCTAGGAACAACTCTCCCTTCTGCTGCCAGTTTAGGTCTACTTGTGACACTTTGACCTGTGTAGCTCGGTCCGCTTGTTTGTTGTTATCGTGTTCTTCATTAGCTTGTTTCTTGGACACATGGGCATCTACATGGCGGACTCTCACATTCAGACTCTTCGCTCTGGCAGCGATGTCCTGCCACAAGTCAGCAGCCCAGATGGGTTTTCCTCCACGTCTCCAGTTCATCTTCTTCCATTGGTCTAACCATCTCCATAGGGCATTGGCTATCATCCACGAGTTGGTGTAGAGGTAGAGCCTTGGCTCTCATTCGGCAATGTCCAGGGCCAATTGGACGGCTTTGAGTTCCACAAACTCACTCGACTCACCTTGACCTTTGACAGCTTCTGCCACTCGTCGTGTGGGGCTCCAAACGGCTACTTTCCACTTCCGATTCCTTCCTACAATACGGCAAGAACCATCAGTGTAAAGGGCATAACGCCTCTCTTCATCTGGCAGCTGATCAAATGGCGGAGCAATCTGGCTATACTCAGGGATGTGCATTCTCCAGAAGCCTATGGCCCCCAGGAAAGCTTGTGTCTCCTTCTTGTTGGTCAGCAGAGCCATGACTACAATCTTATTGATGACATCTGTTGGTATCTGGCGCCATCCATCTTGCCATTTCACCCCTAGGAACGGGATCTCTCTGGCAGGTCCCTTGACCTTATTCTTCTTGATGGTGAAACCGGAGTCAAGGAGAATCTGGATGATTTCCTCTCCTTTCTTGAAAACTTCTTCTGCTGTGTCCCCCCATACAATGATGTCATCAATGTATTGGATATGTTCTGGGGCCTTGCCCTTCTCCAGTGTGGCCTGAATCATTCCATGGCAGATTGTTGGACTGTGCTTCCACGTGTACTGCACACCTCTCCACGTGAAAGCAAACTGCAGCCTGCACTCCGCTGCTAAGAGAATGGAGAAAAATGCATTGGCGATGTCAATGGTGGCATACCACTTTGCTGTCTTGGACTCCAGCTTCATACTGGAGCTCCAACATGTCTGGTACAGCAGCACTCAATGGTGGTGTGACTTCATTCAAGCCACAATAATCCATGGTCAGTCTCCATTTGCCATTGGACTTACATACAGACCAAATGGGGCTATTGAAGGGTGAGTGTGTTCTACTAACCACCCCTTGGCTTTCCAACTTGTGGATCATCTTATGGATGGGGATCACAGCATCTTGATTTGTCTGGTACTGTCACCTATGCACTGTCTTAGTGGCTGTCAGCACTTGCTGGTCCTCGACTCGCAGTAATCCTACAACAGAAGGATCTTCTGAGAGGCCAGGCAGGGCAGATAATCATTTGGATTCCTCTTCAGTCACCGCGGCTATACCAAACACCCATCGGTACCCCTTCGGGTCCTTGAAGTATCCTCTTCTGAGGTAATCCATGCCGAGAATGCAAGGGGCTTCTGGCCCCTTCATAATGGAATGCTTTTCCCATTGGTCTCCTGTCAGGTTTATTTCGGCCTCTTCCACTGACAGCTCTTGAGACCCTCCTTGTCACCCCAGAAATCAAAAGTCTCTGTGCTCACATGTCCCGAGGGCATTAACGTACACTGTGCACCGGTATCTATTAGAGCTTGGTATCTCTGAGGATCCGATGTGCCAGGCCATCGAACCCACACAGTCCAGTAAACTCTGTTATCTTTCTCATCCCTCTCCATCTCCTGGCAGAAGGCAGGGACCCTCTATTGGTTCTGGTTGGAGCATTCACCATCGGATCTTTGCTTCGGCTTGTCAGAGGCTTTCTTGTCATCCTGGAAACAGACTCCAGTCTTCCTGCATCTGGGAGATCTCAGTTCTCTTTCAAAGAAATCTGCATCTACTACGTAGACGACTTTCTTATTGGCTTCCTTGCGTTTTAGTTCTCTCACTCTGGCCTCAAGTCTGGAAGTAGATGCACCATCCCACTTCCTCATGTTTTCTCCCTGAGTGTGCAGACAGGACCACAGTTCACTGCACTTAGATCTACGCTTAGGGTTTTCGCTCCTTCTGCATGTGACGGAAGGAGATCGTGAGCGGGACCGGGACCAAGATCGAGATCGTGGTTGAGACTGTTCTGCTGTAGCAGTTCGTTTGGATACATGTCCGGAATAAAGACAAGTGCCAAAAAATACTCAAACACACAAAATATCTTTATTACAGTGAGAATAAAAGTAATAGTGATAAACCTAGCAAGAGGAATAAAAAACTAAAAAAGGATACAAAATAACTATATTATCAGGTGGCATTAAAACAAATAC
>NW_016690380.1:1671143-1672881 GCF_001604755.1 Lepidothrix coronata | reverse complement strand
TTTTATCAGTTCCACATTACACCATGTAGGGCCAGTACCCAGTATAAGGTGATGCCTGAGTGGCAGCCAAACCCCGCCTAATCATTACCTGATAGCAACAGTCTGCGCATGCCCTGCTGTAGGGCAAGGGGCGAGTGACCCCTGCCCACATAATCTTCCTCCCATCATCATCTTTCTCACCCCTATGTATGACCTCTACCATTGTGTTTCAAGGGTAGATGTATCTATCTTGCAATATGTAGCAAAACCAAGGAAGAACTCAGCTCTGATAATAGGGGATATCAAGCTGACTTGCTAAAAAGCACAATGGACCTTACAATTAGCTTGTGCCACGAAGTTACATTGTACCATACTCTAGCTGGTTTCACATCCTAATATGATTCCGTTCTCACGCCTCTATGCTCCATTGATCATCTAATTCAAAAGTACCCCCCTTACATCTGCTGATCTGTCTCTGTAGTGTCTGTCCCTGTGGTCTCCATAGTCATCCTCATATTCAGAGCGCCTGTAAGGTTCCTCTCTCTCAGGTCTTCGTTTGTAACTAGAATCAAAATAGTCTCTAGAAAACTCATTCCTAGATTCTACTGCTTCTTCTAGAAGCGTGCCCACAATCATTTCTTCCGTGTTTGGAAGCATTACTCCGGCCAAGGTATGAACATATGATGCAGGAGTACCCTGGATTATCTTTTTCCACATGGGCATTGTGCAAGTGACACCCTCTGGGTCATCAGCGACAGGATCGCATTGAGAGTCATCATACATAACTTCCAACAATGCCAGTTCTCTTAGGTATTGGACGGCGTCTTCTACCTTGGTCCACTTCCTCACGGGGCACATTAAATAGTCTTTAAATTTGTCTTTGTCTTGCACTTAAGACAAGTCACGCCCAAAGACTGCGGTTGGGTTTCGCCTCTGCAATTAAGTGATCAAGTTCACGGTTTCCAGAGATGGATGCTAGTTGTTCTGCTTCAGCAGTTGATAATAGGTGAGCTCTAGCCCCACGGTCTCGGCATCGGAGCAACCACGATAGAATTCGCTCACCAGGCCGACAAGTGTAATCTTTTTGTAAGTCCCAGAGTTCTGCTGGGGTCATTGACCACAAAACTGCAGTTTCCGCTTTTGGGGTGATACTCCTCGTGGAGGTAGAATATTGACACTGGTATCAGTATCGATCCCTGCCCCGTTATCTTCTGACTTGCTTTTATCTCCATCTGGTCGTAGACTTACACTGTCGGGCACTGATATCCACGACTTCCTTGCCACTACAGGGGTGAGAGGTATCTCAGGTGGTGTAGACTGAGTTTCGCTTTCAGTGGATGTAGTATAGGCGGCACTGGTCTCAGGTGGTATGGTTTGAGTTTCCGCCTCAGCCTTAGCCTTCTGAGCATAGTCCACAGCAGCTCGATAGGCACTCGCCAGGCCCCAGTACAAAGCAAAAAACTGCGTATTTGGGTCCTTGTAAGAAAAACACCCTTCTGCCAAACGATGTTGCCGCAATCAGGACAAGACTCTCAATGCAGGTACAAAAATGAACTTCCTTTATTGATTACAGAGGAGTATATATATCTGAGTCTGATTGGTTAGTCCTGTGCGCACAGCTGGTCTTTGAGAGTTTTCTTTCAAGTCCCGTTATTGTACTTAAACATCCTGGTCTGTGACATCCCTCAAGTTTTATGGCCTTGTTTACTTCGCTTCCTGCGCGTACAAGGTCACTTCGCCCTGGGTCAGTCACGGCATC
>NW_016690380.1:1665769-1667216 GCF_001604755.1 Lepidothrix coronata | reverse complement strand
ATCCCGAGATCGATGAGAGACTCTTCCGAGTCCTCCTCAGCATGTTCAGGGTTAATATCTGGAGCGGCATCGTGTGGGGCGGGCTCTTCCACCTCCGGTGCAGATGGCACTGGGGCGGTAGCTGCTGTAAACACAGCAGCATGCACAGCAGCTTCTACGCTCCCTTCAGCGCCCAACCGTTCAATAAGCAATCGGACCTGCCGATATGTAGGTGCAAGAGCCTTGGCTTCTTTATTATTTGTTTGCACCACTTCCCATAATTCTGCCCCAACTTTACGCCAGGTATCGTCCTTAAAAATGTCTGTGGAATCATGCAAAAATCCGTGACGTTTCGCCCAGAATAATAAGTCCACTACTTGAGTATGAGACAAATTTTCATCCGCCTTTTTCCCCAAGTTCATTACTGCATCAACAGTAGCATGCTCTACTGCAGAAATAGACGACCCCATCCCGAGCAATTCAAATCAGCCTCGATGGGCTCCCGAGCAATTCAAATCAGCCTCGATGGGTTCCGACTCACCGGTCGACTGTGGCCACAAAACACGTCTCTCTCGGATGTCCGGTTGCAACCGCACCTCGGGAATTCGCAGGTATCAAGTCACACAGAGCAGTATCACGTCGGCGGTGTCACCAAGATGCCGCAATCAGGACAAGACTCTCAATGCAGGTACAAAAACGAACTTCCTTTATTGATTACAGAGGAGTATATATATCTGAGTATACACTTCAAACAGCGTCTGATTGGTTAGTCCCGTGCGCACAGCTGGTCTTTGAGAGTTTTCTTTCAAGTCCCGTTATCGTACTTAAACATCCTGGTCTGTGACATCCCTCAAGTTTTATGGCCTTGTTTACTTCGTTTCCTGTGCGTACAAGGTCACTTCGCCCTGGGTCAGTCACAGCATCTTCTTGAAAAATGGCTTCCGCATTACAGCGCCTGTTACTCCCGCAACACGATGTGCCATCTCATCAGGATAAAACATTTGCTCTGGCGTGAAGTCCCAACTAATGGGAGGTGTCACACGCCCTACCAATTTACCAAAATTTGCCCAGATTCCTTGCCATCCAGAGACTGGTTTTCTCAAGGCCCTTCCCAAAGCTCCAGCAAATCCCTTTGAGTTTCGGCCTTTCTCGCAACAAGGAAAGCAGTACCACACCACCTTTCCAATGTTAAACAGCACTTCCATGGCTTTTAGGAAAGTAGAACCGTTGCTAAACAATTTAGGTAGGGATTGGGGCCAATTCTAATCCTAGGGACCTTGGTCACTAGGCCTTTGATGTCACAATTAAGGAAAGGCAGATATTGGTACATGCCTTCTTTGGTTAGTTTTCACTTGATACCCAGAAACATATATAAAAATGGCCAAAATAGCCAAGAAAGTGAATAAAAAGGCCATGTTTATGTTTTTTTTCCCCTTTGTTCCCAAACAAAGCTATGTTTATATAAACA
>NW_016690380.1:1566601-1663824 GCF_001604755.1 Lepidothrix coronata | reverse complement strand
TGGTGTGGAGTGCAAGGCCCCCATGTTTCCAAACTTCAGGTGGAATTCCATCAACCCCAGCTGCCTTGCCGATTTTCACCTGATGTATGGCCTTGAGGGTTTCTCCCAAAGTGGGGGCAGTGTCCAGTTCATACTTTACTGGTTGTTGTGTGATGGATTGAATTGCTGAGTCTTGGACTACACGGTTGGTACTGAAGAGAGTCTGAAAGTGTTCAGACCATCGATTGAAATATATATACAATTTCAAAAGGAAAAGGGAAAGGGAAGGGGGAAGGGAAAAAAAAAGGAACAAAACCAAAATAAAGCGTATATATATATCCCGATCAATAGCCCAAGATCTAGCAACTAAAAGAATTAGCAAGAGAATATCTTACTACTTTCCTTGGGACAACGGAAAGTCAGACTGGAACGACCGCCGGTAACCTCCGTCTCCCAAGGTCAGCAAGGCCTTACCAGGCCTCGCTCCCCAAATGACAGACTCAACTACAGGGAAACCTGCACCTCAAAGCCGCCAGAAGGAAAGAGAGAGCGAAGGCCTCTCCTCCTTTCTTCTTATACCCTGGCTTATGTAAAAATCGTAGAGAATACGGGGTAAATCTGGGCACTTCCTTGGTTACAAACTGGTCACCAAGGAAGGCCTAGACTAAACTAGCACACATGTTAAGTCTTCTTTCAGCAGTTTCTGGGTATCTAAGAGTCCTTTTTGTCTCAAAGACATATAAATAAGAATTGGTAAAGTGGACTCCCCATTTGTATGCAGTCTCTGTCCTTGTCTTTCCTCTTGCAGAACTAAGATGTCTAGAGATTGACTGCTTTAATGTCCTCCCCAGTTCTGCACTGAACAACATGGCAGTGCTAAATCAAGAGCATTGATGTAGTACAGAACTAGGGAGACATTTGACAAAAACAATATAAACTCACAGAATTATCACTCTCCAAACTTTTCCTTTTTGTTAAACTGAATGAATATGAAATTTCATATTCTGTGCCTTTGGAATGATGCTATAGACTGGGAGTGGGGATTGGCACCTGTCACCCAAAACAATAGGTAGGAAATAAATGCACTCAAATTACCATTATGCAGATTAGGCAGTGTTAAAGACAATGCCATCATTCTATTGTTCACATTAAAACCACATGAAAGACAAATCCAATGACACATTGTGTATAGAGTTCTCCAAAGTGACTGTAAAGAGCAGGAGAGAATTAAGTGTTGGCATGTTTTAGTGCTGTAGTTTCCATCCTGAGCTCTACTTGAGGTGTTTAGTGAGTCCTGCTGTTGTATGATAGTGCTTTCATTACTTTTCCTGCATTTTATTTTCCTGGTTTTTACTGTATCGTATAAAGCTGCATTTCCATTAATGCAGTACTTTCAGCACTGCTTTAGACACAGCCAGACCAACTCTGGTTATGCTTCTGTTAGATCTCAAACTAAGTAGGTCCGTGTGAATCATCTTTTTAATGAGAAACCTTTCAAATAAACTTCTTCGTACAGCAATGTGTGGTGACTGAATAACCAGAACTGTGGCGTACAAGTCAGAACTGAAGTTTTTTCACCACCTGTGCTGGTAAAGAGATTGGCATTCATATGCAAAGAAAAAACATTCCATTTAGAATAATTTAAAACCAAACAAACCTGAGGCTTTGTGTGTGTGTGTGTGTGTGTGCAAATGCAGCATATTATCACAGTTTGCAGTAGCTTGTTTACTGGTTATTTTCCTGTTCCCTTCCTAAAGTCATCAGTGTACTCCTGGGGAAAAACCTCAAACAGCAAACATCAAACTGACAATAGGCAGAATAAGTATTCCCAGAACTTGCATCGTCTGAAAAAAACCACAATAAATCATTAAAAGCAACCATAGCGTCAAGGAAATGTTTAACCAAGAAGTGATGTCTCACACTGCATTTTAAATGTCAGCAAAGTTAGGGACTGGTGAACAACTGCATGGAGCGAATTCAACAGCAAGGAACCTGGAAATGTCCCACTTCTGTACCAAGTGGCAATATGAGTTATTACTGATGAAATACAGATGTGCTCAAGGGAGATCGGTTGCCTGTGATCGCGCAAGTGGAGATCATAGAATGGTTTGAGTTGGAAGGGACATTAAAGATCATCTCATTCAACCCCCTGCCATGGGCAGGAACACCTTCCACTAGTCCAGGTTGCTCTGAGCCCCGTCCAACCTGGTCTTGAATGCTTCCAGGGATGGGTCAGCCACAGCTTCTCTTGGCAGCCTGTGCCAGGGCCTCACCACCCTCACAAGGAAGAATTCCTTCCATATATGCAAACCTACTTTCTGTCAGTGGGAAGCCATTCCCCCTTGTCCTGTCACTCCAGTTCCTGGTCTGATGAGTGTTATGTGGGACCATGAGGCTCCAATGGAACTCCCTTAAAAGCCATGGCTTCTTTTCAGGCCTGCTTTTAATGAAACTCCAGCGTCAAACCTATATGAAAAGAAACTAAAAGCATCTCTGAGCACATGCCCTCCCTTTCCATCTGCCTCCACATCCAAACATGCTCCTTAAATCTTTTTGTGGTGTCATCTGTATCCCAAATCCTATGGAGTGGGATTGTGAAGTCTGGCTGAAAGAGGAAATGCTACTTACTAAGGATTCCAGCTGCTCTGAAGACTGACAGGTAGTGTCATGGTGTTGTTAATGCTTCAGGTCCCATGTTTTTTATATTGTTTTTCAACAGTTAGCCAGTCTGATCAGCTGATGTTAATGGACATTTGAGGCAATCTATCTCACGAACACTCTGTCAGAATCAATAAACATTAGGAAATGTTTTGTTCTGTCTCTGGAGAAGCATTACAGGTATGAATATTTTGGTGATGAGTGCATTAAAAGTATGTATCATATACCTCAGTCTTGAGAAAAGCACATAAGTCCTCAAGTGGGGGTGGACATGGATCCAAGTACTCACTTTGAGAAGAAAGAAGCTGAATCTCACCCATTAACTGCATGCAGAAGTTTGCAGTACTTTTAAAATGAATTTTAAAAATGGCATCAGATTCTGGGATTTTAACCTGTTCAAGGAGATAATTTCAGTGTTGAAGTGAATATTCTATTACAGTTTAAAACTATACTAATGTCCTTAAATCTCTCTCAGTTTAAAGATGTTGTCACAAGGGGATTTCAAACAAGGCTTTCTACTTTGATCTACTTGACTCAGATGCTGTAGTGTCTACTTGTGAAGATACATCAAGGCCTAGTTAGATTGTATATATGAGCAAATTTTTGGCTCCCATAAACCAGTACAGCTTTATTGAAGTCAATAGCTGTCGGCAGACAGAAATTGCGTGAACAATTTCTATTGCATTTCTGAGACCTTCACCTTGGCATGGCTGGGTGCAGACAGTAAAAAATACTGCACCACTAATATGGCTGCAGGCCTTGTGCCAAGGTGAAGGAGGAGTTGTTCTGGCAGGAAAACAAGTTTTATGGACACCTGCTGTTATCCAATTAGTACTGTATACCATAGTATGTTTTCCTTATGTATTCAATGTAACCTGGGGAAGAATCACATGTCTGTGTGTCACAGGCAGCATATAAGCTGTCTGTCCTCTAATAAAGCGGACATTTTTCCCAATCATATTGATTTGTGTGCATTTCTGTCTGACCCCCTCCGCCGATATCTGGCGCCCGTTTAACAGGGAGTCCTACTTCATCGAGTTCTGCAGGGACGTAGGGCAAACAGAAGGAGCTGAGGGAAGCGGTCGTGGGAGGTGATGCTGTCCCCGGCATCACAGAACAAAGCCATGCGCATGGTACAGAGGAATCTCACCCTGGCCCGGTGAGTCGACCGAGGGAGAGAGCAAGGGGCCCACGGCATCCAAAGAGGATGAGGCTGTGGAAACGCTCCTCCAATATATAATCTCTCTAGGAGAGCCTGTTTTTGATGAAAAAGCCCCTAAGTGGTTAATAGCGTGGGGGAGAGCGAAGAATCTACTTCCCACTGCTCACACCGCCTTTCAGGTGTCCACAAGGGACGCTATAAACGAATTGTTTCGGGACGGGATCTCTACGGGATCAGGAGACGCTAGAAAGTATACTCTGGTTTGGCGTCTGGCAGTTGAGTCGCTACAAGAGTTAAATTCTGAGCGACGGGACCTCATAAATGTTCAAACAGCTCTGTCGGGGGATGGCGGGACTGTGGCGGGTCCCCGCCCCGATCGGTCCGCTGTAGAGGAGATCCCCGTGCTCGCGGCTGCGAAGTTGCGAATGCTAGGACCCTTAAAAGCAGCGGGATCACCTCCGTTTGGCACCGTGTATGTGGCAGCAGAAAGTATAGAGGCTGCAGGGAAATCAGTAGCGGCGGAAACTAACGCTGGAGCCGTGCCAACGGCACCGCTCTCTACTGCGGCTGCGCAGTCGGCAGTGTCGCTCCTCACTGTGCCCGCTACTGCGCATGTGTCAACTGGACCGACGCTGCTGGGAGCCTCCGCGTCCCGAGATGGCGCTGCATCGCTGGCGCCTGAAGCCACCATGGAACCCGGAAGACAGCCACTGTGAATCGCTGCCATGGCAACAGACGCTGTTTAAGGGGGAAAAAAAAAATTAAAACCACACCGTTTCCAGGTATGGTACATATGAAAGAAAGTAGCAGCTATTGAGCCTTGCATTAGAAGATGCTATGTTAGCACAGCGAGCACCACCGAAAAAGTGCCACTTCTCGTTGACAGGAGAGGCAGGCTAGAGAACTGCCTTCCCGTATCTCTGTTAACTCTCGTGTTAATTGTGTTGTGTGTCCAATGTTGTTGTGAGCTCACTGTATTACTAACGGTACCATGCTAGTGCGTGTGTGGAGAAGCGACCATACGTTTGTTAGTAACTTAAAACCCAGAGGTGAGAGTCCGGGAGAATTTCCTCTTATTAGAGTGTCTCGGGTACACATAAAAGCATAAAACTTCCCTTTAGGATTACTCAAACAGCTGCCAGAGTCCGGCGTGCGGGCGCTGGGGCCGCGCGCCAGGGCTGGGAGCCGCGCGCCGGGGCTGCCGCTGCGCCGAGCTCGGCCGTGGGGGAGGCGGCGCTGGCAGCCACGGCCAAAGGCGGCAGGGGCACCTCGGCGGCAGAGGCACCTCGGCGGCAGAGGCACCTTAGTGACAGAGGCAACGCCGACAGCTACTTCTGCAGAGCCAGCCAGACTTCTGCGGGGATCCCCGGGAGCTGCACGGCGCACAGAGCGGCCCGGGGAACAGCAGCTCGGCGGTGACTGGCTTGCGGGGGAGTTGCCCCGCAGAATCCAGGCATGTCAGTAATTGAGAACAGAAAACAGAATCTCTCTCTTTAGTCCTTCTACTCACTTGTAGATAACTTAAAACTAAAAGATTGTGTTTTGCTAAAAGTTAGCATGCAAGAAATTGTAAGAGTTTCCCAGAGAATGAATCTTTATATAAAAGCTTTAGTGAATTGCCTTGTTTTTAGTTACATTTTACCCCTGTAAAGACCTTCTGCCCAAATTTCGTGTTCAGCCTTAGCAGGAGGAGACATAAGGTTCACACAATGGAGATCATTTGTTGCTTAGCAACTGGGTGGGACTCAAACCACCTCAGCAGTTTCTCAGAACTAGGGAGAGAGTAGAACTTCTACACCAAAAACTACAAATCTGCAAATAGGATAAATGGAAAGCTAGCAGGCTGAGGATTTCCTTAATTCTTAGGTAAAACATCTCTCTATCTTCCTGTTATAAACTGAGAAGTTATTGTGACAGTGGAAATCACATCTTTAGAATTGTGTTTAAGAAGGTTTACTCAGCTGATTTTAACATTTGGATGTTTAGTTTACATTCCTGTCTGATATTATTTCTTTTCCTTGGTCAAGCTTAGTGAATTCATTATTTTTTCCTTTTTTTTCTTCTGTGTTTATGACAGAGTTGCAACTTTGAGTTGCATTTCACGTACTGTTTAAGCAATTGTTAATATTCTATTTATAACATAGCAGCAAGTACATTTTTTTTTTCAGATTTTAATATATATCTTCTGTCGTGGATTCGTACAGTATGTACAAAGCAGTTTGGTCAAACAAAACGTATTATATGTTTTTAAATGTTTTATAACTGCTGATATAGCATACAGCCTAATTGCTTTTCTAAAACCACTACTCAGGCACACACTATGCTGTGAAGTTTGACTTATCTCTCTTGGCACTGATGTTATGTCAACAGTTACACTACATGAATTTCAGATTCTTTTTAAAATAACCTAACAAGATGCAAAATGTGTGTGTTTACTGTATACCGATAAAAGAGCAGATTGCTAAATTACACTTTTCCAAAGCCATTGATGCGTGAATTAGAACTTTTTATGCCCATTTGATTTATAAAGCAGAAATGTCTGGAGACCACATGATAATCTGTCAGGAAATCAGTAGAGATTGCAATAAAACTGAGTTACTAGAGTCAGGTTGAATTTAGTAAAATTTTTCTAGTTTGCCTCCCAATATAATGATCTCAAAGCTAGATTTAGTTACCTTTACATTAGGGAAATTATTTAAAACCTGTGAGTGATTTAGGATTTTAATATAACAGGTGTGGTTTTTACCTGTTCTGTGCTGTTGTTCCACAATTATGGAGTTACATGTTCTTACAAATAGTTATTTGTTTTCCTTTGTGCTGCTTATGTTGTGAATTTTGTTCTCTTACCAAAATTTCATAGGTAAAAGAACTAAAAATACAAGCAGATGATGTAGATCACATCTAAGGAACCGGCTGCAAGCTGGAATCTGGCCTTCTCTATCCTTCTGAACTGCACATGTAGCTTAAGGCTGAGTATTAAACAGAATAATCAAACAGTATTTTTTCACTGTCATAGACTTAAATGTGCTAAATATATTGGAAAATAAGTGAATTAACTTTTATGTAATTAATTTTTCCTTCCTTCTTGGAGTAGTGGGCAACATTTCTACGGTGTTCTGAAGAGAAGGACCTTTGTAGTTATATTTTTAATTTTGTGGTTATATTTTTAGTCTCCTGCTGAGATAGTGTTAATTATAATTTTGGAAAAAGAGAGAAAATGACACAAAATCTTTAATTTGATCCCAAGTGCAAGTGTATGGTCTATATTGAAAAGCCCTGGGATGTACCTGGTATTGTAATTGGTATGACTAACAATACCTCTCCTATGCCTTCAAATAATCCTTATTTGTCTGGTTATATCACAAGTCAAAAATGTTCATTCTCAATCTATCATTAGTAATTGTCATGAATAAGAGGAGCCCATCTGTGGCTCCGGTGAGCCTAGCTCAAGACTGAGAAGAGGATGCAAAATACAGGAAATTAAAGAAACTGTTCTAATTGTTTTTGTCATCTTTGTATTAATCAGAACATTAACTACAGCCATGCATTAACCATTCAATGCAGGCCATGCATCTTAAAGAACGAAATGCATTGGTTTATTCTTTCTTGTATAGCAGGCCTCTTGCCCTAATAGATCCCTGAATCTACTATTCCAGAGTTAAGGAAATCTCTGTCACCAACAGGGTGTTTCCACTTATTCTCTTTGTATGTGGTATTATATTGCTAGCAAGAAAGAATAGGAGTTGGAATCAAAACTTGCATTTTTCTCCGGCATAGAAAGTTATAATATGATTACGTTTGTATTATGAATTTAGCCAAAATTTGGAAACAAACTCTCCTGAACTGTGTGCTGCCAAGTTGTTCTTGCAGCAGTGTTAAAGGTAAAAGCTAAAGCTAAGCCCTGGCTTCAAGAAGTGAAGGACATATGTGATGCTGTGTGCAGAGTGTCTGCAATTGTGCTTGGTTTTGCCTCCTGGGATGGAGCAGACGTGTCACTAAGGGGAAAGGAAGACAATGGAAAACTACAGAACTTTTAACATCCTGAGGCCTAAGGGTTGTTGCTGTATACAACGATCCGTTTCTGTGCTGCTCATGTCACACCAGTGATGTTTGGGAAGATCAGGCAGACTGGTGTGGTTTGGGAACTCTACATCAGACATTACCTATTTTGCAGTGCTTGTATTTGTCTGTGTTTCATCTCAGTAGTGTTACAGTGGGTAGCAAGACTTATTTGGAATCAGCATATGACAGAAACCTTTTGGCTTATGAGTCTTCCCAAGATTATATGTGATTGTGCATTAACAATTTTTGGGGTAAAATTCTATATCATATCCAAACTAGAAAAACTTTGAAAGGGTGAATTGCTTGTCCAGTTTGAAAAATACTACCAAGTTGCCAGACAATGCTATGTCTTTGGTATAGGGGTCAGTGATTTAAGATTTTGTAAAACACTTTTGCAAGACAGAAACGGGGAGAGAACAGGTGGCAGCCCCCTCAGTTCCCTTGCAAAAGTTGTTTCATATGTTAAGTTTTTTTTTTTTGTACACGGGTGTTCGTAGCTGCCTGCATGATGAATGAAACCTTGGAAAGAAAGAACAAGGGTGATGCTGTTTTCTGCAGTTAACAATGGTAACTTCAGGAGCTGTTGTGGCTAACAGTTTCCTCAATATTGTTAGAACACAGGTTTTGGAGCACAATTCTTTTTGGTATTATAAGCATAGTTTTTCTTAGTCATATACACCTTTTTAGTATATTTTTTTAAGCACATGAAATTAAGGATTTAAGAGAGTGAACGTATGAACTTTAAAGTAAGTATTACAGGAGCACAATTTGTCAGCATTATGAGCACATTTTAGTGTTGTTAAGGCACAGTATTTTTAGTTTTGTTGGAGCACAATTTTTTAGTATGTTTAAGCATATAATTATAGAAGGTTAAGATCTTAGATTATTCACTGGGTATTGGTGGAGGAAAGTTTACCTGTTTGGTGGAGAAGCTTTAACACCATAAGGTACTAGAGAATTAGTATGGTTTCGTAATTCATGAGACACAGTGAAATGAGATTCAAAAGTATGTGTGTGTGAAGTGTGTTTTGAATGATGGTGGCCACCGTGTGAAAGTGAATGAATGAGAATGTATGCATGTATATGTGTGAATATTCACTTACACATACACAAATGCTCTTGGATAAACAAATACACCGATACCTTTCCATAAAATGGCAAGAAATCCTGAACAAACTCTCCGGGCTGCAATAGAATGGTATGCAAAGAGTGCAATAGAAACAGAAGATCCAGTGTTAATATATGATTATGTCATTGTGTTATTTAAGGGCCAAGGTGTGAAAAAGAATAACAGAAGACATATGACCCAGAGTTTAATGGAGTTCCATTTCCAAAGATGTTTTGGATGGAGTGGAAGTTTTAAGAATAAACCCTGCATTTAAAGAAGCACTTTTAGGCATACTTTGAAAGCACACATCTTAGGGTCAATAGGTTGTTAAGTTTATTAATGATAGTAGTGTTATTGTATGTTTGCGTTTATTGAGATGTTATGGATACAATAAGGAATGTTACAGAAATGCAATTTAAATTGTTCAAACTTCAACGGGGGATTTGTCGGCAGACAGAAGTTGCGTGAACAATTTCTATTGCATTTCTGAGACCTTCACCTTGGCATGGCTGGGTGCAGACAGTAAAAAAATACTGCGCCACTAATATGGCTGCAGGCCTTGTGCCAAGGTGAAGGAGGAGTTGTTCTGGCAGGAAAACAAGTTTTATGGACACCTGCTGTTATCCAATTAGTATTGTACACCACAGTATGTTTTCCTTATGTATTCAATGTAACCTGGGGAAGAATCACATGTCTGTGTGTCACAGGCAGCATATAAGCTGTCTGTCCTCTAATAAAGCGGACATTTTTCCCAATCATATTGATTTGTGTGCATTTCTGTCTGACCCCCTCTGCCGATAAATAGCACTATGTGGAACCTCCGATGAACTGGAATCTCTTTCTGTTCCAGTCCAGTATGAATTTATCTTTTGGAAATTCTTTATGTGCTTCAAGCTGTATCTTAAAAAAAAAACCAAAACAAAAGCCCATACATACCATTGACATATCCCGTTTGAGCTTTGTGAAACAAGTGTGGATGTTAACAAGGAGTCAATAAATTAAAAAAAGATAAAGAGCATTATTTTAATACCTTTATAAGGTGCAAAGAAGAAAGTGGTCTTATGATTCTCACAAATTTGTAGTAGAGAGACTTTGGAAAATCCCAAGAGATTCATATCAAAACTTGGAATGCTGCAGTGGATCTGTTCCTGCTGCAGTTGAATGCTGTTCTTTGAGGCTGTTTTTCTGTTCGTGTGTTAGTTATGACAGAAAAGTCCTGGAATCTACCTTGGACACTTTAATGTAATGTTACCTGAGAACAGATGACTCTGTTCTCGATACGATATTTAAAGCACAACTTCGTGATAGGTCTTAGAGTTTTACTGATGTAGATGTTTAGCCTTCAAGGATTCCCTGAAAGTCAAACAAAAGCTGAAATAGTTTTATGACTAAGCTTGGGTACAGAGGATTCTTGGCAAAATTACAAATGCAGGATTCATAGGTCCGTTTCTTAAGTGAGGTTATTCTGTCAATGGGCATATTGCACTGTAAGAATGATTTATTAGATGAAACAACTAGCACAGAGATCTACAGCTGTTTTATCCCACATTGGAGTGTTTCCATTTTTAGTGATGTGTGTTGGCACTAAACTCAAAAATTATGGATAACTGGTTCTTATTGTATGAGATTTTTATTATCTAGTTATCAATATCAAAAATATAAAGTCATCTAGAAGTTACTTTGCAGGCTGATGTGGATTTGGCCCTCATAACTGAAGATGTTATTGCTAAATTACTTTTGTAAGATTTAATTTATTGTACTTCAAAACATGGCTGTGAGTTATGCATGGATTGTGGTTAGTGACAGTTACAAGTAAATATCTATATTTTAGGGAGCAGTGGTTACTTCCCCAAACATTTTTAAGTGATCAATTAATTATTTCTATATTTGCACACGTCTGTCTCTCCAGATGGTCAGAATCTATGTGGATATAGAATCATAGAATCATAGAATCAGCCGGGTTGGAAGGGACCTCTGAGATCATCAAGTCCAACCCTTGATCCAACCCAGTCATGGTTATCAACCATGGCACTGATGCCAGATCCAGTCTCAACTTAAACACCTCCAGGGACGGAGAATCTACCACTTCCCTGGGCAGCCCATTCCAGTGCCTGATTACCCTCTCTGTAAAGAATTTCTTCCTGATACCTAACCTTTACCTCCCCTAGCAGAGCTTAAGACTGAACCCTCTTGTCCTACTGCTGTTGCCTGGGTGAAGAGACCAACCCCCACCCAGCTCCCCGCTCCTGTCAGGGAGTTGCAGGGAGTGAGGATGTCTCCCCTGAGCCTCCTCTCCAGGCTGAACAACCCCAGCTCCCTCAGCTTCTCCTCACAGCACTTCTGCTCCAGTCCCTTCCCCAGCCTCGTTGCTCTTCTCTGGACCTGCTCCAGCCCCTCCATGTCCTTCCTGAGCTGAGGGGCCCAGAACTGGACACAGCACTCCAGGGGTGGCCTCATCAGTGCTGAGTCCAGGCAAAGAATCACTTCCTTGGACCTGTTGGCTGTGGCAGGAAGAATGTGACAAGGAATCATGGGAGTCGACTCCCATGACTCCTTGTCACATTTTTCCTGCCACATCAGTTGGCCACACTGTTCCTGATCCAGACCAGGATCCATTGGCCTTCTTGTCCACCTGGGCACACTCTGGCTCCTGTTCAGCTTCCTGTCGATCCAGACTCCCACGTCCCTTCCTGCCTGGCTCCTCTTCAACCACTCTGTCCCAGCGTGCTTTTTAATATTGAAGTACTCCCTTTTTTTAAAATCAACATAATATTAAGAATTTTAAAAGCAAATTATCCAAATGGTGATTATTTTTACATGTCTCTTTACTTATTTTATGAAGAAATCTGTTTTATACAAAATTTGCTCTTTATGATGGCTAATGAGCATCATATATATAGCTGTTTATATAGCTGAACAAGAAGGAAATGAGTTGACAATGTTCAATAATAATTTCTGTATTGTGCTTAAAATGTAGAATATTAAAATATTCTTGACTGTTATCTTCACTTGCAAGTCTTATTCCTGAGCTAGTAATTAAACTTTAAATGCCACATTTCAGAGGTCGTGAACAGTTACAGTGATTGCAATACTATATTAATAGACTTCTAGAGATAGGTGCTTTCAGTTTTAAAGCAGACATAGGAAAACGTAATGAAAGAATCAGATAGTTCAATCTCTTACACATTATTAAAACCTATGGGGTATATACGTTTTTGCTTTTTCTGCTTCTTAGATGTGTACCAACAGTCAAATTGCAGAGGGATATTCGTATCCTACAAAAAAAGGCTGAAACTGATAATTTACCAAAAAAAATCCCAACTCCTTCATGAAAACTGAATTTTGCAAATATATCTTCTTCAATAGTTCAACACTGAAGTACATCCATTTTCAGAAAGCAATATGTATATTGGTGTCTCAGTAAAAATAAAAAAGAATTAAATAGTTGGGTACATCTTAAACTTTTTGTGTTTTGTGGATTTTTGCTAATTATTACATAAAGCATTAGAGGGATGACAGCGGAATTATTACTTTTCATAATCTGCTTGAAGTTGTTTTCTGTAAATACGCTTTCAGTAAATATTTCCACAGAGTGACTGCTAATTACCGCCTCTGCATGAGCATTGATGATGGAGGAAATTAATAAAATGAATGCAGAACTTGATGCATTTCTATGATTTCTACAAGTTGGACCATGTTCCTCAGGGCCTGACATGCTCACACAGTTCTTCCTGAACACAGTTCCAGCTAGTGAAATGTTGTAATATAACCGGTTTTGCAACATCCTGCCTGCTGGGATTTCCTCATGCTCCAGCAACTCCTGGAAGTCACAGGCTGCTCTTCAGAGTCCTGTTCTTCTCACAAATGGCACACAGCCAAAGATGACGCATTCATGTCCTTCCTTCCCGAATGCCCTCTGCTCCCAACAGCATCTGAAGTATTCCATTATTTGTCATAAATGTCATTGATGATAAACTGTCATTTCAGACAAAATCAGTGGCTGTCACGCCCGAGTCAGAAATCAACTCTGCTTTTATTATTGCTGGGGTGATGGCTTGGGGGAGCAGTGGGGGCTCTTCAAGTGAAGTCTTCTCTCCTGATCACTAATACCAGACTACATGACTACTCTAAGCTGATTTAAGCCCCTGGCCTTTCATGGCATGTGGACCTCAGTGTTTCTTGTCTAACAGTCACTGCAGTTTAAATAGATGATTTATCAATTTCTGAATCTTAATATGTTTGGGAAGATATTGGTATCCTGAAGGGAGCCTACAAGAAAGGTGGAGAAAGACAAGGGCCTGGAGTGACAGGACAAGAGGAAATGGCTTCAAACTGGTGAGGTTTAGAGTGGATATTGGGAAGAAATTCTTGACTGTGAGGGTGGGGAGGCCCTGGCCCAGGTTGCCCAGAGAAGCTGTGGCTGCCCCATCCCTGGAAGTGTCCAAGACCAGGTTGGACGGGGCTTGGAGCAACCTGGGCTAGTGGAAGGTGTCCCTGCCCATGGCAGGGGGTGGAATGAGATGATCTTTAAGGTTGCTTCCAACCAAACCGTTCTATGATTCTATGATAATGTAGTAATTTAGTAATTTGGAATATTAACTGATTCAGCACAGATAAGGCTACTTTTCCTGTTTATCACTTTCACCAGTAAGTGTCTCATTGCCAGTTTGGGAGCCATCCGTCATCTCTTTGACATGATTATTCAGCAAGTCAGAATTGATAAATCTGAATTATCTGGTCTCACTTGTCAGCATGCATGTCATCCTTGAACAAATGCTCCAAACTAAAGGCTATGCTCCTGCCAACTGTTAACTATTGTCTGCAGAATAAGTTTGGGAATTAGGATCGTACATATACTTTGAGGAGGCAGTGAGGTAAAGTACATAATGGCTCTTGTATTGTGTTCCAAACCATATCTCCTCAGCTAATTAAGTTTCTCTGCACCGTTCTCCTATTTTCCCATAGTGAAAAAAATGAAATTATAGAAGTGAAGTGGATAGAGGAGGGAAAATAAATTAAAGTGGTAACTGAATACTTCTCTAAGTGCTTGTGTCCAAAGGATAGACCTGACTTAGCAAGCCTTCTATCCAGGAGCCAGCTCACCTCCCAAGGCATAAACAGGAGCCACTGTTGAGCTCTGTTGAGTACCAGGTTGACCGTTTCCATTTATGAGGGAAGAAGAACCACAGTTTAATTATAAGCACTTAATGAGTCTATTGGAGAGTTGAGCTGAGTTACAGAATGACCTTCAAGGGTGACCAAACTTCCATATGTACCTGACAACACCTGAGGTTGTCACTCTTCTTTCTCGCCACCAGTTATTGGTGCAATTTAACACATAGAAAGGCAGAACCTGGATGTGGCTGCCCCATCCCTGGAAGTGTTCAAGGCCAGGTTGGATTTAACCCAGTCCGGTGGAACATGTCTACCATGGCAGGGGATTGGAATGACATGATAACTCTAAGGTCCCTTCCAACCCAAACCATTATGTGATTCTATGATTCTATGACCTCAAACTTGTTATTAACTATGTGTTACTAACCATGTAGACTAAACACTGCTATTTTTTATAGTTCAGAAAATGTTGGACTAAAACTTCTGTACCATAGCAGGTTTAACTACATACGTGAACTTCACCATTGAATGTTTTTAGATGTGCTCTTCTCATGTATCTACATAATAAAATAAAATCTCAAAAAGATTAGCTGTATACCACTGCCCCACTGATCCTGATGCCTCAAATTATTAAAACAAACAAGTAAAAAACAAACTCAGATAAACACTGGATAAACGTATGAAGAAATAAAGAATTTGTGAAAGTCCTAATGTTGACTTCTTTAGTTAATTTGGGGGATTTTTAATATAGACAGAGCATAAACTAATATAAATTAAAAAATAACTTCTAATGAAGTATCTTTATAGGGGACTATTTTATGCCTGCTGTGTCTGGTTTTATGGCTTTAATTTGCTATATAAAAAAAAGAGACTGTTCTTTTTCTCTGTTTTGTGGCAACTCCCTAGAGTTAAAAGCATGAATATAAGTGTATATACATTTTCTTGTAACTGGTCCTTATTGCATTCCAGAGAGCAACGTAAAAATCCTTTAGGTAGAGATAGCTGGCTACCTCCTATAGCTCTGTGCAGCATAACAAGTGATATCATAAGGTAGAGATTTTTATTTTTATTCTTGAGCTTTAGAGATTTCCAAACGTTAAATATGACATTTTAGAAATGTGAAAACACCTACTATATTCTCCTTCAGTAATTAGTGTAAGATCAGTTTGCCTTCATCAAATGAGAGATTTTTGAGACATAAAATATGAGAAGTTGATACAGTTGTACAGTTCTGGTTCCCCCAATATAAGAAGGACATGGAAATGTTGGAGCAAGTCCAGAGGAGGCCACGAAGTTGATAAAGGGACTGGAGCACCTTGCCTATGGAGACAGGAGGGGAGAGCTGGGGCTGTTCAGCCTGGAGAGGAGAAGGTTGTGTGGAGACCTCATGGCACCTTCCAGGGCCTGAAGGGACCTGCAGGGAAACTGGAGAGGGACTGTTCATCAGGAACTGCAGTGACAGGACACAGGGAATGGCTTCACACTGACAGAGCAGGGTTAGGTGGGATATTGAGAAGAAATTGTTTCCTGTGAGGGTGGGGAGGCCCTGGCACAGGTTGCCCAGAGAAGCTGTGGCTGCCCCTGGATCCCTGGAAGTGTCCAAGGCCAGGTTGGACGGGGCTTGGAGCAACCTGGGCTAGTGGAAGGTGTCCCTGCCCATGGCAGTGGGTGGAACAAGGAGATCTTTAAGGTGCCTTTCAACCCAAACCATTCTGGGATTGTGTGATAGAGCTTAATATGTCCAGTTATTTAATAATTAATTCAATTTCTCATTGATTCATACACAGTAAATGATTACAAATACTCATTCAACATCTAATTCATAACTCAAACTTCCATTTGTAAGATTTTATGATGGCAAATATAAATACTGTCAGTCAGTGGATCTTCAGTGGCTCTCAAACAAGGTCTGTGGGGGTTTTGCTTCAGCACCTACGGGTTTATTTTGCCTTTTTTATAACAGCAGACCTGCATCTAAACTGCAGAACTGCCATTGCCATGTCAAATCTGAACAGGATAGAGCACACACAAAGCTAGAAAAGTGTAGAATTAAAAATTATGTCCAAAATATAAAATCACAGCAGCCAGCCAGTGAGTGTTCTACAGTGAGCAGGGTTCCACATTTTATCCCACTCACCAGGCCACAGTTTTTGCAGCCGTTTACTTCCCCAGCAGGAGCACTTCACTCCAGTCACACTTTCTTAGCAATTCTCCACATTTGATTGATTATTCAGAGAGCTGACTATGTTTTCAGACCTGGAGAGTTTTCAGATGCAGTTGTGCAAAAAGTTTATGGGTTAATTTCTTACCTTAATATATAATTTATAATATTTCTCATTCTACCTGTTAGTTTTCATGCCATATCAAATCACTAATACTTATTTTAATCCTCTAAAGGACGAGAAATTCTTTGCTAACTTAAATGGTTAGCTTAGGTCCTTGCCTTCTCATACAAAAATCTTATCACAGATTAGTTTGCTTTTGTTAATTCTTCTTTTGAAATGGTTATTAATAATTAGTCTAGCCTAAAACTTTGTCTTATCTTCTTTAAGGTTAGTACATTAAAACATCTTCTCCTATATGACAATGCTCTTCTTTCTAGTGTTGTTTTCCTTTGTAGCATTTATTGTTCCTTTAGGGCAACTCCGAAAGAGAACTAACTGAGCTTTTTTTCAAGAGATTCTGACAAAGTACTGTTTTAGGAAAGGAGGAAAAAGCTAACCAAGTCTCAAGTATTAAAAGTTTGTATTTTGTTGTAGATTTTGCTATTCCAAATTAATTAGCTTATGTGACGGTTGCTTCTGAAAAGTAGTCAGGTTTGTCCTAGCTCAAGTTCACCTCCCCCAGAAATTACCTGTCCTGTATGGTGCTCTTTGGAAGAATAACTCAAGATAAGAAAATTATAAATTTTAAAGATATAAGCCCTATACATCTAGTTAGAGTAAGAGTATTTTTAAAATAAAAATTGTTCAGCATACATATTTTTGGCATTGACCTTGATTAATTAATTCATTACTTTTTACTCTACTGATAATATGTGGAAAATCTTTTTTGAATATATAGGAGTGCATAATATTTCTTGAAAAAAGTTGCAGCTTGCAGGTCTTATCTGGGGAGAATTGTTTAACCATCAAGACTGTGACATCTTCAGTGTTGGTTTTGCAAGATTTAAAAGGAAAATGCAGCAGTAACTGCAGAGATGAAAAGTACTGGTTAATCTTGCCACAGGATGTCATTTTATTAAGCATCTCATAAAGTCTCTTTTTTTTTTTTTAAAGTGCATTCTCAATTGGCCCTAACAGACTTTTACAAACAGAAAAAAAATTTGCGGTATATTTTTGTTACTTATTGATAGTGTGATCCCATCAGAATTATGGAAGTTAAGTTCTCTGAGATGTGACCCTCAGACTTGAAATATCACAGTCAAACTCTCAGCATGGACTTCGCCAAACCTTTTTTTTTTGACTTATAAAACTGTGGGCAAAATGTGAACACAGAACTAAACAGATGAGTGACTGAGGGGGCCATTTCCCCTTTGCTTCAGAGCTTTCAAACTCAAGAGTTTAGCACCTTGTGTTAAGAGAATGAAAGCTCATATTGTGGTTTTTAAAATTTTAAAAAATATTTATTTCTTTATAAATATGTTTGAGAAGATTTTTTTCATTTTTTCTTTTCTTAAAAAAATAAAGAGGGTCAGGTGCCCCCCTCCCCGCCCTTGGCAGTTCTACTAGAAATGATTACTTTTCTGTAGTTCGTCCTATTACGCAGGAAAAAAGAGGGGAAGAATCCTTTGAAATCTGTCTGACAGACTGAGGAAACCGGCAGAACCTGAGGGCCTGATTCCTTCCCTCTATTTATCTTTTCTTATTTATTCATCAGCTTTATCAACAGGAGACACAATGCTTTGTATCTGTGAGATTGTGATCTTTCTACATTCATGGAATATTTCAGTAAAATTAAATTTTACTTCAAACTGTTTCTGTTTTAGAAAAGTATATATTTTTTGATGACTGAATACTTGCAAGCTTTGGTGATAAGGTCATTAAAACCATGTATGTTCAAGATAATGCTACAGTTTAGTATGTTGGTAGTCTTAAAGCAATTGTACTCATGCTAAATAATAATTACATGTTTCAAGGTGTAAGACAGTAGAAGGCTCACCTTTTGCACTTTTAGCTATGATCAGATTTTCACTGTTGTCTGCTGTTTTGTTCTGTTATTATGATGTTTTTTGAATTGCCTAAGCAGTCAATGGGAGAACTACTTACCTGCTCTCCACAGCTCTTGACATCAGCTAAACAATGCATGGAAGTGTTTTATAGAAAGAGACAGACAGGGGAAGAGATATGGAGAAATGAGAGATATAAAGTGACATTACACATTTTATGAAATGACAAAAGAAACATGCTGAAAGTCAAAGTCTCCAAATGCAGCAGTATTTTTAGAAGACATAATACTAAAATAAATAAGATTTTTCAGAGTCTTTTGGCAAAGGGAATAAGATTTTTGTCATTGTTCTCTATTGGTAAATTACTCTTGAAAAAAGGTAAGATGGTCCTAGCAAATAATAACTAATGCTAAGATAATTTACTTCAAGCAAATAACTAATTCTTTTGCAGTAGAATCTTATCAAAAGGAAAAGTTTATGCACAGTTATGGTATGGATAACATCTTTGAAAATTGCATACACCCATTTTTTTCAGTTCAGTGAGAACTTTCTATTAGTTCATTTTGTGAGGTGTTAAAATCTTTCCTTCCATAGATGCTGTGACTCTTTTCTAATTTTCTTCTTATTATTGTTCTTTGATATTCTGCTATGGCAAAATTATAACCCAGTACTTCATATTGACAATAACTGGAAAAATTACAGGACTGCTCATATTTGGGATAGGGATGGAAAGATTTCATAGAATTTAATTGACATTGCTCTTAGAGTCATAAAATCCCGGAATGGTTTGGGTTGGAAGGTACCTTAGAGATCTCCATGTTCCACCCACTACCATGAGCAGGGACACCTTCCACTAGCCCAGGTTGCTCCAAGCCCCGTCCAACCTGGCCTTGGACACTTCCAGGGATCCGGGGCAGCCACAGTTTCTCTGGGCAACCTGTGCCAGGGCCTCCCCACCCTCACAGGAAACAATTTCTTCTCAATATCCCACCTAACCCTGCCCTCTGTCAGTTTGAAGCTGTTCTCCCTTGTCCTGTCATTCCAGTTGCTGATGAACAGTCCCTCTCCAGCTTTCCTGTAGCCCCTTCAGATCCTGGAAGGTGCCGTGAGGTCTCCACACAACCTTCTCCTCTCCAGGCTGAACAGGCCCAACTTTCTTAGCCTGAATTGTCAGTAATCTGATAATTTAGGGATTTGATATGTTACTTTATTTACCTGGTGAAGTTTCAAGTCTCCTTCAGGTTGGCCATGATGTGATTACTCAGTGACTGAAGTAAGGTTGGACAATTCACACATTAATCCCTGGGTGGGGAGTAGGAATCTAACTATATGTTCCAGTAATTATAAGAGAAACGTTATTCTACATTATGAAACTAAATAGTCCTTAGAAGTTATATGTAAATGGTAAATAATTTAGCAGTCCATTGAAGGCTATTTGTGTCAGCTTTCATACCAATAGAGTCTGGTTTTCATGCAAATTTTCAATTCATTCAATATATTGAACCAAATGGACAGATATTCACATGAAGTCTCGACAAAGACAATGAAGGATGTACGTGTTTACTGAGACCATAACTGGGAAAAAAATTGTAGTTTAATGGTGAGAGAAGAGCAGTAGGAACCAGAACTCCTAAAGTCTTCCCGAGCTTGCTGCCACCTTGCTGTGTGCCCTTCAGCCAAGAGTGTAGCTACCCTGTTTCTTATCTCAGCTGCTTTAAAAATCAAGTACAATGCTTCTTACAAGTATCTTCCTCTCAGGGATGATGCGAATCTGAATTAATGCTTAAAAAGCATTTTTAGATCCTGTAATTGAGGCACTGTGTAAGTGCAAGGCATTAATATTTTACTGAATACAGTAATTCCTGAATTTTAAGCAGGAAACCAGCTGTTAAAGAGTACAGTTGGCGTAAGTGTAAATATTAAATTGGTGCATCCAAATCAGACTTTTAATCATGTTTCCTCATGGAAAAGATACCATAGTAATCCTTCCATTTTCAGCTGGAATCTGCCTGGTTAGAATATGCTGATAGCTCTTTAACTTCAACAACACAGACAGCATTTTGTTAGATTTCCATTTGACAGATACAGATGACAATCAAATTATTTTTGTAATGAGACATCCAGAAATACATAGAGCAGAGGGACAACAAAGGTTGGTTTGAATTAATATTTAAATCTCACTGTTTGAAACAGTCCTCCTGAAAGAAAATCAGGACTTATTTTTAATAGCATGGAAACCCCCAGAGTCCTTCAACTCTATCAGCTCTGTAGTGTCAGTCTCTTTTAATCAGTTCTTTTATCACTAAGCCCTAGATGACAGCCTGAAGTTTCACCCTGAGGTGTAAAGCACTGAAATATATATGTGACTTATCTGACTTCAACTTTAAAAGAATTGCATGGAAGCAGAAGAAGAAATGCTGTCCTGATCATGTTCAGCTTTCTGGATGTCATTGGAAATAGAACTGACAAAATGGAGAGACCTGAGAAGTGAGAAATAACAATTTTCTAAATAATTATATTTTCTTTAACATGGTAATTGTCAAAGTCGGTACTCATATAAGCCTCCACACTGAATTAAAAAGTCTTAAAACTGACAGGAGTAGCCTAATTCACATAAAACCAAAAGCAGGGCTCACAGTTGATGTGAAGGGACCTCAAATTCAATGATCCACATCACATTTTGACTCAGGGAAAATGTGATGTCTTGTGGCAAATACTCCAGAGTTGCATCTCAACATTTTTTTTTGTTTTCTCTCTTGCATAGTATTGCTTGAATCATGTTACCTTTCTTCATTCAACCGAGAAATGTCTTTAAAAGAGATTTTTTTAATGATACCTTATAGAGTTTATGGGGAATTTGAAGACATCTCAGTATAAACTTATCTCTGTGAACACAAAAAATGAGTTTACCTAACTTCCTATTGTTAACTCCATTTCCCTCTGTACCAAGATGGATTTTTAAAATTTAATAAGCCCTGAATCTGGTGAAGTGAGTGAAAAATTCCACCTCTACAACTGAACCTTAGGTCAGATCCCTAACACAAACCTTGGTCCACTTGGTCTGTAAATTCTTTGAGGAATAAATAGCTGCTATGACCAAGAATAGCATGCAATTAATAGCTGACTTTCAAAGCCCTATTCTGTCATACTTAAGGCCTAAAAATGTGACTGAATAGTGATGTTTAGTGCAATGAACCTCTTTGGCTTTTTATACACTCTTTGTACTTTAAAGTGTCTACGGTCATGATGAAAAATTTGTTCTGCTTGTTATGTGTTCAGAGGACATGGATAGTTTTACCTTAATGTGGTCTGTCAATAACATCCTATAACATTTTCTGTATTATATTTTTCATTTAACTGTTAGATGCAGTTTTGCTCTTAAGACAATTATATTAATGGATTTGGGGTTTTGTAATTGAAATTTATAAAAATATGCCTAAATTTTAATAAACTGAAGGGGAATGTTCTGAAAAAACTTCTTAGAACTTGGATCCATTTGCTACGAGACCAAATCCAACTTAATAAAGCTACACTGGTTCCTCCAACCTCTCAAAACTGATGTACCTCATGATATGACCTTGTCTAGAATCTTTATCAAAGCAAAGATATATTTTTCCTAATTCTATTGGTAGATCACAAGTATGTAATATGGAGGCAGCGATACATTTATGTAAATCTATAATGCCAATACTAGACATGGCTTAAATAAATTATGATTTTTGTGCCTTTATATAATAAGGGAAAATACTCCAAGTGTGTGTAATTCAAATTTGGGTGTATTACAGTTACCAAAACCAGAAAGCTTGGAAAGCTCAAAAATATCAGTAGAGGGAGCCCCTACCACATTTTTTGGAAAAGGTGTTTTATAACCTTTGGTGGACAAGCCGTTTACAATTGTTATGAAGAAACTGCCCCTTGTGATGTGCTCTTTGACTGTTTAGCAGCATATTTGAGGCAAACAACATAATAACACAAAAGGAAAATGACACAATATCCATCTGACTTGTCATCTTTTGTGGATTATGGATGTATTGCAGGTTATAGACCCCATATAGCATCATTGCACCTCTTCTCTCTTTTTCAGCGGGATCTCACACTGAATCTTTCCAGTCACCTCAAATGTCAAGCCAAGATTGAAAAAAATCAATAATCAAAAAAAATTGGTGTGACATGGTAGAATTTAATTTGTCTAAGTGAAAGAGAACAAAACAACATTTTTTCCTCTCAATATCCCATGTTTTCTTGATCAATAAGATATACTACTTGCTGGTCTCAGAGTCTAATAATTGCTTTCTAGCGTTCTGAAACATCTTAAGGTTGTCATTTACTCACTTTCTCTCCTGCCTTTTCTAATAACTAAGAGAGCAGCTTGATGAGATCAAGCATCAGTGACCTTCTCTGTGCAGAGTTCCTGTGAAACTTCTCTCCTGTGGTTCGACTCCTTTGACAGAAGGGCATTCATGGTCGCTGTTACTAATGAGAACTAGCAGTAGCATATGAAAAAAGCCTCTGGCAAGGCTGGCAAAGGTCAGGTGGCAGCAATGTTGCATTGTTGCTGCTGCATTTGAGCATTTTCCATCCCAAACTCTATTATGTCTGAGCAGGTTCTGTGACTCAACACTGAATTGTTACTAAAACAAAGGGTAGTGGGGCTGTAGTTACCACTGAAGTGATGCATTTCACATACTGTTGAACTCAACTGTGTGATTTTTTTAGAAATTTGCCCAATATTTTTTGGCTGAGGGATCTGCCCAAAATATTATCTCTTGCCTTATGTCTCATTTAAAGATGTTGGTCATGCAAATGCCCATCTAAATGTTTGGGGGAGGAAAGCAACAGATTCTTTGTGTTTTCTTCTGTATTAAAAGAAATTTCAGGCTTTAAAATATCTTGGGATATTCATGCTTACACTTTATAAATATGCTTATTTTTTAATAAAATTTAAACAAGACAGTCTTAGTTTAATATATTGAGATATCTGGATACATACATAGGTGTTTAATAAGCTTTCTAGAATCGTGGACATTCCTTTTAGGTTTTAAAGCTTATGTTTCTTGATGTGTAATGCTTTCAAAGCCCCAGACTTAAGGGACTAACATGGCTAAGTGTCATTCTTAAAGTATTAAAACCCATGTTTGGTTCATAGGTTGATTAAAATTGTGCTTGCCTTCATTGCTGGATTTGCTGAGCATCTCATAGTTAACTGGCACACTGAATTCTTGTGATTTATAGACTGGAGATGAGCCAGAAAGAAGAGTTTAACCTGAGAGCTGATAATTTTATTTAATGGCTTAATAGATATTCAGGGGTTTTTTTAAAGAATCAATTGACTGAATCATCCTTAGTTTCTTTCTCCACACAGTTTGGAGTATTTCTTATGAAGTCTTTTACTTAAAAGAGAAATGTTTACAAATAATTTTCATAGACTAATGATAATTACTGGCAAGTACTTGTTTTATTTTGTTCTTATTTCCCTTGGGCAAACTGTGGAATTTTTAAAATCTGATGATCATTGTATCTCTGTTTTATTATGTTAAAAAATCATCAGAAGATTTTAAAATCTATTTAGTAATTGACAATAAAGTATTCAGTTACATGAAAAGTCTATATCTTTGAGGGAATTTTTAACTTGCTATACATATCTGTTTTTACAACTTTTCAGGACATAATACATTTCTACTTAGGTGCATAAGTTAATCCTTCCTCGTTTAAAAATTTTATTCAGCCTACTTGTGTTCCAGATACCAATGTGGCCAAGGAAATCTTTGTTATGGACTCAGTCAGAAGAGTGTGTAATGCAGAAATTTATGCAATATTTCTGCATAATAAAAATAAATCCTAAATTTATTCAAGTTGAAAAAAAAATTAGTGATACAATGGAAGAAATGCCACCTCATGGATTGATGCTATAGTTTGAAAACATACCATAAATACTGTATACTGCAAATACCATTGTCTTTATGATGCATATTTTACAAGTGTTAAGAACTGGTACAAAAACACCTGTAAAATGGACACTTTGTGCTGTGTCAGCCAATAAAGGTGTGGCACACAAGCTGTCAGTTTGTAGGTAGCACAGAGGTACAACAGTCCATGCCTTTAAAGTCCCTGGGAATCCTGATTGTGAATGGCTGGCTGCAGTGCATGGGAAACACTGCATTATAGAATCATGGAATCATCATCTTGTTCCACCCCCTGCCATGGGCAGGGACACCTTCCACTAATCCAGGTTGCTCTAAGCCCTGTCCAACCTGGCCTTGGACACTTCCAGGGATGGGGCAGACACAGCTTCTCTGGGCAACCTGTGCCAGGGCCTCCCCACCCTCAACATCTTTCTAATATCCAATCTAACCCTGCCCTGTGTCTGTTAAACCCATTCCCCTTTGTGCTATCACTACATGCTCTTCAGCACACTGTTTGAAATGTATCACTTCAGATGTACCATTTTGTTTTTAGGGAGATATCATGGTTTGAGAGCCCCAAAAATCCAATTCCCTAGTCCAAGCCCCCTCCCACATCTCAACCCAGTGTGAGATGGGTTTCCAGACACCACACAAGACTCAAAATAAGGGGAAGGGGGATATATTACAATGACTGTACAAATAAATGCTACAATACATTATATACAATCTTAACTACCTCTACCATGACATAAAAGTATTTACAATGGATCAAATCTCTTCTCCCCTACAAATAAAAGTCCAGGAGGGAAGAAGGAAAGATCCTTTTCCACTTTCAGAGCAGCATTCTCTTCAGAGTAGCAGTCTCTCTCTCTCTCTCTCTCTCTCTCTCTCTCTCTCTCTCTCTTCCATGCAGCAACTGTAGCTGGACTCTTGTAGGTGGATCTCCTTCCATTACACACAAGGGGGTCTCCTCTACCCACACCCCCGAAGAGACTGGAGCCTCAATCCAGTCTTGCACAGGAGAAAAGGAGACAATTGTGCTTAGATTATGGGTATTTTTCTGCTCCCTGTAGATATATTGATGATAATCCCCTGGCCTGAGACATTTTATTCCATTCTTGAGTAAAGGCTTTCATATTTTATCAAGGCTTTTCCTGGAGCCAGCCTTAAGCACTAACAAGAAAAATGACTGCTTGAGGCTCTGCTTTAGCCTTAGCAACTTAGCCCAGAGACCCAAAGGCACTTAGGCGTTGTGACAGAGCTTTGCAAGACCTAACTTCAGGCATCTGACCACCACACCAAAACCCCTGTCACTGAACACCAAACTAAGGCTACTTATGTGCTCAGCAGGCAGAATCCTGCCCTTCAGGTGTATGCAGATCAGCACAAAGAACAGACTGACAGGTGACCCAGTAGGAAAATTAAAAAACAGGAGTGTTGTTCTGTTTCTTCTGCTGCCTTTGTTTTTTTATATAACTGAGACACCCAAATTCAGGACACAGTCTTTTCCATCTGCCTGGTACGAGTCGTGCAGAAAGAGAGACACTGAGGAGTCAAATGAACCCCAAATGGAAGGATCCTCCAGTGCCAACAGAATAGGGAGCTCATATCAACCACCCCACTTTCTTAGAAGCCTCAGGTGGTTATGTATGTTCATTAAGGTGGATCTGGCCTTTGTATCCACTAGACACAAGTAGTTAACTTTATTCAGCTCAGAGTCTCTCAAGAAAGTAGACTTCTAATTCCTTAAAAAAATAACAGAGGAATGACTGCCACTTTCAGGAGAAAGGTGAGAGGCAATTCCTGTCTTCTTGTCCTTCCCTCTCCTTCACAGAATTATCTATTCTTTTGGGAATTAGAGGGTCCAGTTAGGAATATAGATTCAAGTATCTGGTTTTGTGCCTGTAAATGCAATCCCCATTACAAGCCCTTTAGGAGAGTTTCTTAAATCCCAGACTACACAGCTTTGCTCACTCTTCCCATATTCAGGGCATCCCCTCTCATTCTGTTATGTGATGTAGAACTGCTCATAAAATAGAAGGGAGGGAGAGCAACCCCTTTCCTGCAGAACAGCTTATAACTCTAAAAATTGACCATTTCGCCTTTGAAGGATTCTAGGAATCTCTAGTGTTGGCCTTGAATTTAGGTTTCAGTAAATGTAACGTCAAACTGATGTACCATATTTCTCATTAATTCAATGAAGCATCATGCACAGTGCAGCCTCCTTTGAAGTTAATTGAAGAGACTTGGCCTCCATCAACTTTGGTTTCAGTTTTGATTTGGCAATAAATCTTCCGAGTGAGTTGTGGCTGCTGTACTTCTTATTCCATTCCTATGGAAAATTCTTATTGTACCCACAAGCAGATAATAAGTACTGAAAAATGCCTCATTCCTACTTCATATTTTACTGACAGATAAGATAATTTGCACATGTCACTCTGCTGTGAGTAACGTTAGAATTCTGTGGTTTTGGCTTTTTCCCAGTTCATGTCATGAAACTGGCCGTAAAACCAGACAGCAAAGTTTTAACCAGGACATACTTGCTGACAGTTTTACAATGTCTTACTAAGGACTAGAAGGTAATTGGGAGTAGCTGACATTTATTTATGATGCAGTAGTCATGTTTGACCACTGTGACGGCCTTTGACAATTAAATGATTGGCTTGGTGCATGAAGGGACAATAGTGGATGCTCCTTGTCTTGACTTTGGCAAGGTCTTTGACACTGTAGCGTAATAGACAAAGTGTTGGAATACAGATTAGAGAAATAGGCAGTGAGGTGCACTGAAACCTGGCTGACCTGCTGGGCTCAAAGAGGTTGTGATCAGTCCACCTAGAGGCTAATCATGAGTTAAGAGCCCAGATATCAATATTGTCATCATTACTGTTAAACCTTTCCCTGACTGACCTGGATGAGTGCAACCTCAGCAATTCAGACATTACACAAAACTGAGAGAACTGGTTAATACACCAGGTGGGTGTGCTACCATTTGGAGGGACCTAAATGATTCAGGTCAGAGAATCAACCTGAGAGAAAACTTAACAAGTTTAACAAAGGGAAATGAACAAAGGAAAATTCCAAGTCCTGCCTGTAGGGAGGAAAGATCCCACACATCAACACAAACCTGATGAAAGTCAACCAACTGGAAAGCAGCTTTCCAAGGAAGAACCTGGAGGTCCTGGTGCACAAGTTGTGCATGAGAAAGCAGTATGCTCTTCTGACAAAGAAGGTCAGCAGGCTGAAAAACATCCCCACCAGAGCAGGGAGGTGTTCTCTCTGCTCAGCACTGGTGAGACAAATTTGTAGTGCTGTTTCCAGTTGTGGATACCCCAGTACAGACATGGACATATTGGACCAAGTGCAGTGAAAGACCACAAATATGGTAATGGATCAGAGAATCTGATAAATGGTTGGGTCCAAAGTGGAGCTGGCTGAAGGCTTAAAATGCATCACAAAGCTGTTGTGCCCTTACACAGCCCTGAACACTTCAAAAGTAAAGCATCTTATTCTGTCCCTGCAATGCCTAATCTTTGTATTAATAAAAAACATTCTCTTACTCAAAGGAGCATATCCAACTCCTTCTTCCCTTACAGATGAGGGAGAGAAAAGCACACAGTCCTTTTTGTCTGGGTTGCAAGAGTTTGCTAAGTGCAGGATTCACATTTACAAACCATGGCTTAATCTACCGTCTTCGTGATGGTCAAAGGAATCAAACAAAAGCTTCCAATCGTTGCAATACTCTTAATCCAGAAGATTTGATTATCTCTCTATTTCGTCTAAAAATCAAACTGCATTTTTCTCCTTTCCTTTTCTTAAGGGTTTTCATCTCAATTTTAAAAATGCTGCTCTGGTTTTTGTTGAAGAAAGTACGCTTAACTTAGATATTCCTCTAAATTGTGTTACTGAGTATCCAGCATATATTTTACCTCAAACTATGGCTCTACTGGTGTGAAAGCAGCACTGATTTTTGCCTTTTTTGCTATTTTTCTACCATTGCTTCTGTGGTATTGGGATCACTGCATAAACTGGTTAGAATCATCTATAATAGGAAGGGATGAGCACCAGTTATGTTCTCCTGCTCCTTCTCTGACACACTGACCAACCACTGCTGCTTCCCAGAAATAATCCACACTCATGCAAATGCCATGAAGATAAAAGCAAGCAAAGCAAAAACCCCAAACCAAACCAAACCAAACCCCAAAAAACAAGTCTGTGGAAAATTCCCAAGAAAAGATGTCAAAATGAAACTATTTACACCATCACAGGGGAGGGCCATAACAGATGTCTAAGTACTGCCTCCAGCTCTGGGGTCCCAGCACAGCAAGGACATGGAGCTGTTGGAGCAAAATCCAGAGGAGGCACCAAGATGATCAGAGGGATGGAGCAGCTCTGCTGGGAGGAAAGGCTGGGAGAGTTGGGATTGTTCAGCCTGGAGAAGAGAAGCTTTGGGGTGACCTGATTGCGGCCTTGCAGGGCCTGAAGGGGCCTGGAAGAAAGATGGAGAGAGACTATTGACAAGGGCTGGAGTGACAGGACAGGGGGAATGGCTTCCCACTGCCAGAGGGCAGGGTTAGACGGGATACTGGGAAGGAATTCTTTGCTGTGAGGGTGTTGAGGCCCTGGCCCAGGTTGCCCAGAGAAGCTGGGGCTGCCACATCCCTGGAAGTGTCCAAGGCCAGGTTGAATGGGTCTTGGAGCAACCTGGGCTAGTGGAAGGTGTCCCTGCCCATGGTAGGGGGTGGAACGAGATGGGCTTTAAGGTCCCTTCCAACCCAAACCATTCTGGGATTCTATGATTCTGTTCTATATTCGAAATGATAAGTTGATGGCCTAGCAACTGATAAAAGGGAAAAAGCATTGGAGTAGAGAGCATGCCTGTGCATCTGCCAAAACAGCAAGAAAACACTTGTAGAGTCAGAGTATGATCGAAGATGCACTACTTATGACACTTTGAATAGAGGTAAATAAAACAGTGAGAAATACGTCTTCTTTCTCTTTCATGAAGCAAAGAGAATCCTACTTTGAATCAGCAAGTTATTTTACTGTAGTATTGTGGAGAAGTGATAAGTGAACAGAGGTTAAATGGTGATATGTAGCCGGTTCATGCATTTCTAGAAGAACCCAAGGTTAAATAAAGCTTGAAGAGAATATTTGGGTAGATGTATGTATTGCAAGGTATGTAAATTTATTCATAGATGAAATTCTGATGAACATGTTACATTCCACACTGTGGTTCTGAAGGCAGAAACTTGCTGAAGTTCTTCTTACATTTAAAGTGAGTCTTAGTTCAGATAGACTGGAAATATTAACTACATTAACCAAGGCAAAACTGGTTACTTTGGAGGACTGAGTTAATCTATGAATTTCATATATATTCATTTTTTACTCAAATACCTAATATAAAAAGTATAGGCACAGTTTTGTGGAAAACAGATAGTATATAGCCAAACTATTTAAGGCAACTTTATGGAGTATAACATGGCTTTTAATAGATGAGATGATAATAAAAAAAGGAATATCGTGTGTTTTTCATGCCGTATTTATAAATGTAAACAGTTCTGGCAAAATACTCTATTCAATTGCATTTCTATGGCATTTTTAGAATTTGTCTCCAGCTCAGTTATCTTGTGAAGCTTTACCATGTTTCTGGTTCCCATTCTGAGCTCAGGGATGAGTTCTGACATGATGTATATGCACTGTTGGAGTCTGAGAGAAACTCTGTGTGCAAACAGGAGTGGAAGTCTGGTCACCCAAGGTACTTTAAAGTCAAACTGTGAGAAGTGAATGGAGCTTAAGAACTCATACACTGAGGGATTCACTGAACTGGCGTTTTCAGCATCATACATGTGTGTACTTCAAAATGCTTTACTGGGTCTTGCCTCAGCTGTGTCCATTTCCGGGGATATGTCATTCCTCACAAAGTCAGCAGGAATTCCTCAAAGCATGAAGCCATATGTGCACAGCCGTAATGGTTTGAGTCAGTGAGCAATCAAGCATGGCCTGGTCTAAGTTTTGCTGACAAATTCTATTGTAATAAGAAAATAAGACCAACAGTGGATTTCTGTGGCTGTATTAATGCACCTTGAAGAAACAGAATGAATTTAAATCAATCTTCAATTTTTTTTTCTTTTAATGGGACCTCTATTCTGAACAGCATGAAGAATATAATGTGATGAATTCAGATTGATAACCAATCGATGCTCTAGTGAACTTATTACATGAAATCACAACAGACGACCTGACACTTCAATGCATATCCCTCCTTTTTGAAGTACTCTGCCTTCCAGGCTTGCATTCTTCTTTTCTGTGCTTCATCCCCCAGGGCACCGGGAGATTGAATTTAATGGTTAGCTGAGCAAGGATGAGCTGAACTCCGCTCATGTGAAGTTAATCATTGTTCTCAATGAGAAAACTTATTTTGGAAGTGTTTATGTACCTTGTTTTGTGCAGTAAAGGCAAACACAATACGCAAAAAAAGGGGTTGTTTTGAGACCCTTTACCGGTCAAATACAACTTTAATTAAGTGTAAACATAATTGATTACGGATTTGCAGAATCTTCAATGAGTTGTCTTGAGATTTTGAATCACTTGAAATCATATGAGATGAATTTAACATTGATTATGTAATAGGTGCATCTACTTTTTACTTGGCATGATTTTAAGTGGCACAATTGTTTACATGATAAATTCCTGATGGTTACATATATTTAATTGTAATGAAGCATAGGATTTAATGATTAATTCTTTGTGTGAATTCTCTTGAACCAGGCTGTGATATCATATATACGAAGGACATGCTAGGACATAGGGTGAGTAGCTGTCATCCTTTAGTTAAACCCAAGCCTCAGTGATTAAATTCTACCAAAGGCTAACAGGATTAACAGGTACTATGAGGACAAGAAACCCAAGTAACTAAAACCTGACCTAAGGGTGGAAGGGCATAATACTGCTGAGCTGACGCCTTAAGCAAACCCTTTTCCTGCCTGGTTTTTCGACCATTACTCTGACCGTGCTTGTCTAACTTTACAGGGAGGTGATTCAAATCACTAGTCAGAGGCACTTCTCTCTTCGTACTGTTCTTCCCCATCCTGCTGAGGAGGGGGCGTGACTACCTGGATCTGTGATGCTTAGTCCCTGACTGGAGGTCAACACTCCACACCACTAAGTTGAGCAGAAGAGAGATGAGCGTGTATGGCAAGGCCCTGGGGCAGAGAGAAAAAGATGCAAAAGCAGAGAAATTTCTTCTTTGATCATAACAAACTGTACAAGTTTCAAGCTGGCTTCCCGCCAAGTCCCTGAAACTCGACAACAAGGACCTGCTTCCCAGAGAGGGAAGAAAAAAAAACTACTTAAGCAGGCAAAGCTATAGCAAAAAATATATATATATTTTACATATGAGACAGATATATAGCATGAGAATATTATATACTACAACTCCAGGAATCCTAAATAGCTCCCCAAAAAGGGAGAGGGGGAGGGAGAAGGGAAAAGGACAAAAAGGGACAAAGACCAAAGTCAACTGAAGACCAGCCAACTGAAGGTAAATTAGCAAAATCTCACCACTTCCTTTTGAACAAGCAGGATGGATAGACATGGCCCAGCACTCTCCCCTCATGCATGGCAGATAACAGCAGTCGCTGTAGGCCTCAGCTCCAGATAAGCCAGACCGAGACAGGGACCCACCGTTCTCGAACCTCGCCGGAAAGGAAGAGAGCGAGGTCCCTCCTGCTGGCTTTATTTATACCTCAAGTTACGTAAAGGAATAGCATGGAATACTTCCGTGATCACTTTCCTAGTTCCTTCCTGGTTACAAGCTGGTCTCCAGGAAGGCCTGAGTGAAACCATCACACAAACCATTCCATCATTTCAACTGTACTATCTAACCTCATGAAAAGAACACAATCAAAGCCCAGGAAACAGATGTAAAACAAAGAAAATGTTCTCACAACTTTGGCTACTAAGGACAAAGTGAAGCTCTTAATACCTAAGTATAATCCTTTAACTTTCAATACCAAATCGTTTAGATTGAAGATTAGAAATACTCAGTGCATACTGCTTCCTGCACCAGGATAAGCACCAGGCCTGCATAAAAGCTATGCCAATGGTTTAAGTCTCAGGTAATCCTGAAGAAATAAGTAATTCTTAGATGATTATGTCTGAAAATGCTTCCCAGACATGGAGTTTCAAACAATTTCTATGAATAAGAAACAGAAATGAAGTTTCCTTTCCTTCAGGCTTTAAATGAGACCAAGTTATTTCCCTAGTCAAGCTGTATGAGTAACTGACACTTCCCAAACTGTAATTTTAGCAGAGTAATGATGCACGGTTAAACCAGCAGTTACCCATTCAGTGTAACTTTCTGGTAATTGTTGCTTGGGCAGCTTGGAATTAGAATTAGACAGAGGGATTTTTAAAGGAAAAAAAAAATGAAAAGCTTCATTCTGAGTCCAGTTAGAGCTAAGATCAACCTTCTTTAGCCTATCTTATTAGTGTACTCTGGCAGTGACACTTACTTCAAGTCTCCAGATATTTGATTCCTGGATATTTGTTTTGAATAGGCAAGCCAGATAATAGGGAAGGAGTCATCATAATGTAAAAAGTTAAAAAGAATTATTGTCCAAATAACATGTGCATTTGTACATAATTTCCCCCTCCCCCGATATAATGGATCTATTCCCTCCATATATCTATGTAATAGATATCCATATAATGGATCTAATCCTCCATAAAGTCAATCACTCTTTTTTGAGTAGCCTTTATTCCTTTTACTCTAATGAGAGTTGATGCATTACATTTAGGCTTCAAGAATATCCTGTTCCAAAAGAGGAATATCTAAAACTAATTAGGAAAAATAAATAGGAAAAACATCAGGTAAACACCCACAGTTTGATAAATGACAATACATTTACATTCAGGATCACTACACATATACAGCTATAAGTTTGACTGAAATCTTGCAAAATCTAACTCCATGTGTGGATGTGCAGGAGCAGTTCATATTCCATAGGAATACAGGGAGATAAAAGGTATTTCCCTTTCTCGGTGTATCTAGAATATATCACAGGATATAGATGTATTTATTAATTTCCTTTAGTTATTTGTTTATGTGTTTGCAGATGTTAAATTACTTAAAAACTTTGAATTCCAGACAAGAATCTCTACACCACAGTGAGTAACCAGGAACAATTGCTCGCCTTGGAGTTGGTTCCCAACTGCCCAACTGCATTCACAGGCTTCAGTCTGGAACTGTGAAGTTACTTTAAAAGCAAGTCCCTTTCAAATCCTTGGTCCCTTCCCAGCATCTGCCAAAACTGCATTTTCTTCTACATTTTTCTAACCCTTGGACCCTTCCTGGATGTCAAGTTTCTTCCTTTAGAAGTTGTAAGAAAAATCAGGCAGTTGGAATAACCCTCGCTCCTAAATTCACTGCTGGGTTTCCAGTTATCATAAGACATTTTCATAATGTTTATTAAAGAAGTTTCAAGTCCACAGATGAGTTTTTGTCTGGGTTTTTTTTTTGAAAATGCAGTATTTTCAGTAATTACATAGAAACACTTTGTAAGTGGTTTGTAATGAAAACATTTAGTTAAAGCTTATGAATCTTCTGAGCTTCAGAGAAAGTGAGAAGTTGGTCCCATTTGGCTGCTAATACAATGTTAGAACAGTCAGCCAGACTGTTCTAAGTGCTACATGCCCCTTTAAACCAAGTTGTCCTTACAAACAGTATGGGATTGAGAGGAGCTGCTGGTAGAAGAGATTTATCTGAGGATTAGGCAGAGCAGATGTAATAGGATTCAGCACTTCTACCAAAAAAAAAAAAGTCTTTGCATTAAAGTTACAAGCTTTCAAAATCTCATTTTTACATCTCATTTCATTATTGTTGCTGCATTTCCTGTACCTAGACAGGCCAAATTACTGTTTTTTCCTGTCGCCAGATATGCCAAATTACTGTTTCTAAGATGTAGATGATACAATTATCTTGAAGTGAAATTAAGTTTCTCAAGCAGTCCTTTATTTGACTTTCTTATCTTTACCTTATTTCCCTTCTCACTCATTTCATGTATAAAAATGACAGGTTGTAAATTTTGATGGAGGAAGCCACCCAAAACAATTTCTAGCTAAGGGTCAGAGTTAAGGATATTTTTATATGTCTTTAGAGTTTTATTAGTAATTTTAACTCATTTCCTTTGTTTCTATAGAAGGAAAACTGAAGAGAATATGTTAGTGGATATTAAAAACTAAAATACAATGAACCCCATGTATCCAATTTAAGTGCTCCAGATATGAAAACTAGATATATATGAAAAGGAAGTGCCTTTCATGAATGTTTCATGGTTCACATATTTTCTGTGATTCGGGAAGCAGAAAAGTTGAGGTATGGCTTCCAGAAAGGATTACCATATTGGTAAACCATGGATCTTACTACAAATTGCACTAAACTAGTATCTTAGACTCATAGAATGGTTTGGGTTGGAAGGCAACTTATAGGACACCTCATTCCACCCCTCTGACATGGGCAGGGACACCTTCCACTAGACCAGGTTGCTCTAAGCCCCATACAACAAGCAAGGTTTACAGTGCTTTTGCTCTTCTTTTTCCAGTTCTAAAAGCTAAGGGGAAAATCATATGCTCATTGTCGGGTTTTCCACTAAACCCTCACATGGTCTCATATGGACAGCTTTCATTCAGATCTCTCTTAGAAAATTGTTGAGTATATTTTGAAGGAAATATGTTTTTCTTGAGTTAATTAATAGGCAGCTGAAAGACAGACTCTAAGCAACATGCAACCTTATGTGTCGTACAAATGAGTGCAAAGAGTATTTCTGTTGTTTTTCTGAAGGGTAGAACTATTTTACTAAAGCAACAAAAGTACCTCTTTCCTGTAATTATAGTTGCAAATGAACTGGTGAAACAAATACTAATTCCGAAGCTAAAGTTGCAAGTATGCTTTCATTTGGGCCTTAAAATGGATATAGACCTTTTAATTCCATTTGGTCAGGTGTGGAGAGCATTGACAGAATTTTGTATTGTTATTCAGATTGAATTTTGTGCAATACATGCACAGATTTTAAGATATGTAAAGTTTGCATGTCAGGTGGTCATTCAAGGTATATTAATAGCAATTGGTATAATCTGTTACTGATATGAGTATAGTTTTAGTGGTTATATATGTTCATGAGCTCTCAAAAAGCATAAGCAATCTTGCTTTAAGAAGTGTTAGCATGTTTGGCCAAGTTTTCAATGGCCAAAATGTCTCTCTTTTTTATATCTGGTCTATATCACAAATATACCTCATGCTCAAGAGCATTTTGAACATATAGAGTTAATAAATTTATAATTCCATCAGGTTCTACATTTATCTTTTTAACAAAAGATGGCCTTTAATACTGAACTGCATGAATGCATGATAAAAATAAATAAGAATAATTTGTAATATTTTCATTTGTAGTAGGATCTTTGTGAATGAAAATAAAAATAATTGACTAATGGATGCATAGATGCATGAAATAAGGATTTTTAATTGCATTTTTAATTTGTCTTCTATTTTTTTAAACCTATATATTCTGTTGTTCCATATTCTGTATAATTTATATGTTCTATTTTTTTATACTTACATATTTAGATAGCAAAGCAAAACATTTGCCCTGTCTGCAGCTATACATGCAAAATAGTATTCAGAGTTTTTAAAGTGTTTCTTAAATCATTAGCTAAAACATACTAAAAAACCTATTTGACCAGTACAAACTAAGTGAGAATTATATGATAAAAAAGCCATTTGCTTCAATGATTTTAAGTCTAAATGTAGGATTTGGATGAAAAACTTTGACTTCTTGTTAAGTAAAAATGTATAAAAAAAGAGAAAACATTTTAGCACAACTACCTTCTGATTCCAGTGTTCAAGGGCATAAGAAATGCCTCACAGAAAAAGTTCTTTCAAGGGACTCTTGGTCTGTCCCTCACGATGTCAAGATTAATTAAGTTGACTGTACATGCAAAACACAACCTTCCCTATTCTCTGAGTAACCTCTCCCAGCATGGCCAAGTCATCACTATGGCAACCAATCATTCCCAAATCCATCAGCACTGCAGTGACATGCATGATCCATCTTCTCTTATTATTTTTAATTGTTCCTCATGGAAACATTTGTGGGTTGCACAAGAGTCTGAGAATACAGGTGTATTTAAGCTGTGTATAAGGGTGTACTATGAGACTCGGACACCCAGGATGTTTCCACGGCAGAGCTTTATTTGCTGTTTCAACAGCTTATCTACTGGTATGAAGCAATAGTGAACATTGGAAGGTTGATACTGGCACACTGAATAAAATGGGTAAACTGAGGCACAGCATGAAGTAGGGGAAAGCAGGTGTAACATGGTCATCACTGTCACATCCCTGGCAGATGCAGTGCCTCTCTCTAGGCTGAAAATTGCTAATCAGCCTTTCCATGATCCTTACCACCTAGAAATTAAAATGTACAGTCATTTATCAATGCATATAAACCCTTATTAAATTGCCTTTAATTATAGAATTTCAAAGCAACAAAATCAGAAATGGTTGAAATGAGTTTCATGTCACCTCTTGCCTTAACCCACACAGAAAAAAAGCAATTTTGATTACTCAAAATACGGGAGAATCTTTCACTTATGCCCTTTATTACTAAAAATCTAATAAATCCCTTCTGTTGAGGGGATTAGTAATAGCTGTGGTATCTTTCAATATTTTCCCTAATCAGCCAGTAACAATCTTTTTATTCTGTCTTGTGGAGCCAATATTGAACTAGTTCCTGTTCCTTCTGGATCACTTAGTGTTTTCCCATGACTCTTTATAAAGCTCTGTGTAGTTTCACCTATTCCAGAAGGTGATAATCTATCTGTTTAGAGGTGAGTGAATGTGATTCTGCACATTAGGTACTTCCTGGACTGAGAGATAAATTAAAAATTGCAATGGTTTTTCTGTGGGTCAACTTCTAAGTGTGCAAATATTCTGGAAATAGGGGTGAGGGGAGGGATTTAATACAACTCTATACAACTATCTGCTTATATGTCATAGAATCCCAGAATGGTTTGGGTTGGAAGGGACCTTAAAGCCCATCTCGTTCCACCCCCTACCATGGGCAGGGACACCTTCCACTAGCCCAGGTTGCTCCAAGACCCATTCAACCTGGCCTTGGACACTTCCAGGGATGTGGCAGCCCCAGCTTCTCTGGGCAACCTGGGCCAGGGCCTCAACACCCTCACAGCAAAGAATTCCTTCCCAGTATCCCGTCTAACCCTGCCCTCTGGCAGTGGGAAGCCATTCCCCCTGTCCTGTCACTCCAGCCCTTGTCAATAGTCTCTCTCCATCTTTCTTCCAGGCCCCTTCAGGCCCTGCAAGGCCGCAATCAGGTCACCCCAAAGCTTCTCTTCTCCAGGCTGAACAATCCCAACTCTCCCAGCCTTTCCTCCCAGCAGAGCTGCTCCATCCCTCTGATCATCTTGGTGCCTCCTCTGGATTTTGCTCCAACAGCTCCATGTCCTTGCTGTGCTGGGACCCCAGAGCTGGAGGCAGTACTTAGACATCTGTTATGGCCCTCTCCTGTGATGGTGTAAATAGTTTCATTTTGACATCTTTTCTTGGGAATTTTCCACAGACTTGTTTTTTGGGGTTTGGTTTGGTTTGGTTTGGGGTTTTTGCTTTGCTTGCTTTTATCTTCATGGCATTTGCATGAGTGTGGATTATTTCTGGGAAGCAGCAGTGGTTGGTCAGTGTGTCAGAGAAGGAGCAGGAGAACATAACTGGTGCTCATCCCTTACACTAATAGATGATTCTAACCAGTTTATGCAGTGATCCCAATACCACAGAAGCAATGGTAGAAAAATAGCAAAAAAGGCAAAAATCAGTGCTGCTTTCACACCAGTAGAGCCATAGTTTGAGGTAAAATATATGCTGGATACTCAGTAACACAATTTAGAGGAATATCTAAGTTAAGCGTACTTTCTTCAACAAAAACCAGAGCAGCATTTTTAAAATTGAGATGAAAACCCTTAAGAAAAGGAAAGGAGAAAAATGCAGTTTGATTTTTAGACGAAATAGAGAGATAATCAAATCTTCTGGATTAAGAGTATTGCAACGATTGGAAGCTTTTGTTTGATTCCTTTGACCATCACGAAGACGGTAGATTAAGCCATGGTTTGTAAATGTGAATCCTGCACTTAGCAAACTCTTGCAACCCAGACAAAAAGGACTGTGTGCTTTTCTCTCCCTCATCTGTAAGGGAAGAAGGAGTTGGATATGCTCCTTTGAGTAAGAGAATGTTTTTTATTAATACAAAGATTAGGCATTGCAGGGACAGAATAAGATGCTTTACTTTTGAAGTGTTCAGGGCTGTGTAAGGGCACAACAGCTTTGTGATGCATTTTAAGCCTTCAGCCAGCTCCACTTTGGACCCAACCAGAAAACTCTGAATTGTGTCTGTACTATCTTATGTTTTATCATGTGTACATGGCAAGCTCTTCTTTACTGTACATGGGACAAGGTGTGCTGTACCTGTACAACTCGAAGAACTGATTTTGCCCCTGTCATCTCACTTTACAAGAGATTATATGAACCTGTTTCTAGGTTATAAACTCAGATTGTGCAAACTATGTTAATCTGACAGGCCTCAATGAGTGTAGTGGTTTGAACCAGGTTTTCCCCCTGAAGCTAAGAAAGTGGTAACCCCCAGGGGGTGGTAATCCTGGAAGTTTAGAAGTTTTAGCCAGTGAATGCTTCTGCGAAATATAAACATACCACAAGCAAATGGAAGAGAAGGTTAGTTGTAGATTGGTTGTAGAAGTGGTAACCATGTTGTGAAAGCCACGAGTAGTGAGGGCAGGAGCCCTCTGGGGGCCTCTGGGCCCCCCCCCCAGCCCCAGTTGGGGGCTACAGAGACTTGGAACAGTGTTAAACTGGACTATGTGTCTGTAGCTGTGAGCTGGGAGATGTTTCTTCACTGTGAGCAGCAGCAGCAGCAGTGGCGGCAGAAGCAACACTGGCCGGAGGAGGTGGCAGAGAGCCAGGAGAGATAAGACCAAGCAGCAACAAAGATATGCAGCACTAGAGAAAGAACTCCTGCAAGGAGAGAGAGAGAGAGAGAGAGAGAGAGAGAGAGAGAGAGAGAGGGAAGCAGAGAGACAGAGTTTTGGGGGTAAGAACTGAACCAGACCCCCCAAAATCTTTGGAGACCCCTCACGTCCTAGAAGGGAGGGGTGAAGTGCGACATGCACTGCAGAGGGGAGCTGAGAAGCTCAGAGCGTCCTGGGAAGCTGGACCGGGATGGAGAGGAATGCAGAGGGGGGTGACCTTGGCCTTCCCCCCCCACCCTCGCCACTGCTGCCAAGGTGGCAGCCTGAAACAGAGCACAGGAGCTCTGGTAGAACTCTTGAGGCAAAGGTTTTCAACTGAATGCTGCCCAAGATGTTCTGACTCAGGGGTGAACCCCCCTGAGGAAGGGACTTTCACGAAGATGCCCCTGCATTTCGTGATATGCCTGTGGTGAAGCGAGTTTAGTCCCTGCTGGCAGTCCACAGGTGAGACCTTCGCTTGGAGTTGAAGGAGAGCCAAGAGGGGTGAAAGGAGACCCCCTTGTGTCTTGAAGACCCTTCATTTGGAGACGATGGGCCAAGGGGCTTGGAGATCCCCTTGTGTGTATTGAAAAGAAATCCAGCTATCAGCTGCTGCATGTGAAGAAGACAGATGACTGCTGCCTTAGAAGATACTGACGCTCAGAGTAGTAGACTAGAAGGGATCTGTCCTTCTTCCCTCCTGGACTTTTATTTGGAGGGGAGAAGAGATCTGGCCCATTGTAAATACTTATGTCATGGTAGAGATAGTTGAGATCGTGTGTATAATGTATTATAATATTTATTTGTAGAGTCATTGTAATATATTCCCTTTCCCCATTTTGAGTCTTGTGTGTTTGTCTGGAAAACCCATCTCACATTGGATTGAGATGTGACAGGGGGCTAGGACTAGGGAATTAGAATTTTGGGGATCTCAAACCATGACAATGACTTTGGCCAATGACTTGCTCTGGGACATTGTGTTAGTGGCTCAGACTGATTGCGTTCTTCAGGAAAAATAAAAAGGACTGTTTACCTGTACACCCAGAAATATATAATGCAAGAGAAAGAGCTGTAAGGAAAATGATAAAATTTCCTAGTATGCCTGATAAATGCAAAGACCTTTTATCAAAAGGGGGAAAACAACCTGTTCACTGAAGTGTCCATGTGGTTTTATTAATTTGTTTTTATTAGTATCCTTGCTCTGAGGAGCTTCTGAGAACCCATTCAACTTGTCTTCTTCCCTGGGCTACGCCCTTTGAAGTTTCATGTTCCCTTTTATCCTGGACTCATAGAGGGGAGAATAAATCCATCTTTTGTGTGTGTGAGAGCAGGTAAGCTTTCAGAGCTCTTTGGCTTCTTCAGGTGGCTTTATCACTCCTGATCTCTTCTAATTTAGCTGCTTACTGTAAAGTAAACCTGTATAAAACAGGTGACCTGCTGTGCATATGAAATTCATAAACAAAATATATAGAGTGCCATTTTTCCTTTACAGGATAAACTGGAGAGTACAATCTAATAATTTCCTGGAATGTACTTAAATTGCAAGGTGTTTGCTCCCATAAAAGCTTCCTGTAAGTGAGATTATATGCTTGGTAGGATTGCTTGAAAGGTGATGAATTTGAATGAACAAGACAAAGCTGGAATAGATTACATTAACAGTGCCTATAGAGTGCTTCAAAAGATTAAATGTGTTGAATTCAGTTGCTATGGGACCAAATTCTGTATATCTAACAGATGATATAGACATTTCATCAATGAATTAAGCACTTATAAATGAACAAATGTTTAATCACTGCACAGAAGGAAAAGAACATCTTCTTTTATAAAGATGAGGAACTTACCAAAATAAAGAAAGAAGAAATAGCAGGAAACTGTAAGGTAAAGGCAAAGTTTAATTTTTTTTTTTGTAAGAATCAGTAGCCACCCGTATGTATGATGAGGAAACAATATAAATGCAATGCATAAATCACTGTGGCAAAAATGGGGTTAGTATTAGCACACCTGAAAATGGCTGGATTCTGGGCAGGATACAGGAAGAGAATTGTATTATAGTCCATTACGACTGATAAAATATATTTAGAAAATTAGCAAAAAATGTGTGGGTTTTTTTCCCACTTTCATGTATTCTTCTGTTAAGTCCTTCTGTCTGTACAGAGCTTTACTCACAAAATCATCATGTCACCATTTCTAGCTGATTAGGCCTACACATCAAAGATTTCTTTTGGACCAGAAACTTCCTCAATTATTCAAATATTTTCACTCAGGCTTCCTATTTTACTTTTTCTTTCCTAGTCAGCATTTATTCTGTTTAGATGCTTCTCTTTTCCTTCTGTTCTTCAGTTTCTATTTTACCTGTGGCCTACATCTGTCTGTGGGCTTATGGAGTCCCATCACAACTGTTATGCTGAGGGCTCACTGTGAGGGGTTTTTTTACTTGAAACCATGTGCCTACAACAGCATTTCAAATCTAGCACATTTTGGGGTTCAGCAAGAATCTCATCTGGGATAAAACTCAGATAAATTTCACAAAGGTGCAGTCTGAGCACTTTCTATGAATGTGTAGTCTGGTTCTGCCAGAGTTCATTGGTATGTTCAGGTGTTGGGGATGCTATTTAATTACTTCCTTGAAGTTTCCCAAGTTCCTTCCATCCCATTCTGCTATCACTTCTAACAAGTGATGGTCTTCCTGGAAAGTTAACTGATCAGATTAGTGGTGACAGAGGGTGTTTTTTAAACACTTGGTATAAAATGAGATACTTTATTTATGGATTCTTAAGTGGACCATGTTATAAGTTTAAATGATTTTTAAAAGTGTGTTATAGGTTTGAAAAGCTATGTTGGAATTTTTACTCCGATCGGTCGCCCCCCCATCTGTTCTCCCGGGGTGGGGGAGGCCGGAGCGGGGCCGCCCAGTGGGCAGCGCAGGCAGGGCGGGAGGTTCCCTTTGAAAGCTGACCAGTGCCCACCTCGGAAGCCCCTTTGTCCGAAGGCTTTGTTTGTCCATGGACCGCCAGAGCGGGAGTCGCTTTTGGCTTTGGCAGCCTCCTCCTTTTCACTGAGGGGAGGGCTTTTTTTTAATATTTCCCCACCGGACACGACAGAGAGAGAGAGACCAACCCATCTCGGAGCGAGGTATCCTGCCCTCGGGCCTCAGGCGGCACTATTGGAGCTGCCTGCCCTGACCTGCGGCTGTGGGCAAAGGGCTCTCAGTGCTGACTGCGAAGCCACTGTTCGCTCACATGGCCGCGAGCAGCTTGAGCTGCCGGGGACAGTTTTGCCCTCAGCCCCCCTGAGGAATTAGGACTTCGTTTTATTTCTTTTGAAAGTTTTGGTTGCGCCATTGTTGTTTATTCGGGTTTGTTAATAAAGAGCTGTGTTGTTTTTTTTTTCATTTTCCACACTTTCACCTGAAGCTTCTTAATTTCAAAGATGTAATCTTGCTAAACTTAGACAAAGTGTTATTTAACTTTAATTCTCTTCCTTGTGTTAGGGTTTTATATTGTTTTCCTTGCTTAGTATTTGCAGTTCATTTATTTGGAGTCTCATTTGCACTCATGAGGAACAATAATTATTTTGTTCAACTTTAGATAACTCGATGTTTTTTACAAAATAAAATATTTCTCTGTTCAGGTACTTTTAAAGTAATACAATAACTAATATTTTTATCTTATACAATGAACAGTTGCCCTTGCTCTGTGTTAAAGCATTTTGTGAGTTTCATGGAATTCAGGGATCTTCCACAGAACAATCCCATTCAGGCCAAAAACAGGGCAATGACAGTATGTCCTGAAAGATGAGAAAGATGAACATTTTCTAAATTTTACTTAGGTAAAAACAGTATTATCCACTGACAATATTATCCAGTTCCATATGTATTATTCGAGGGGGTTTGCGTCATGGGCTCTATAGCACTTAGACAATATGGGTCTGTTATCAGTATCTGCTCATAATCAAGTTTGCAGTGACACCAACTTGGTTGGAACAGTCCCCCAAGGTAGAACAACCCTTCAGTGTATCTCAGAAGGGCTGGAGGAATGGTCTGGCCTCCTGTTGTCCTTTTGACCTGAATTGTTCTGTGACCCTGTGATTCCGTGTCTCTGTAGTGCTTGTCTGTGTTATAAGTAATTAAAGAATAAAAATTTGCAGATCAAATAAAGATGGGTTAATAATGTTATAATGTTATGTTTAGTGCTTTGTCAAGTCACAGGTTTAAAGGTTATGTAATAGCTAACCACAAGTTCTGTCAAGCTGCAGACTAACGAAACCACAACGCAGTGATGAATTGTCATGTTATCTCTTCTTGTTTTAAAAAGTGCTTGTTCTAAGTATATTTGTAGAGAGCAGAATGGAGAAAGCAGGGAGGAGGGGTCGACCACGAGGATCAAATTGAGAAACTGTTACTTACAGTGGAAAATTCTAGCATCACGGTCTATGGAGACTATGGACTATTGGACTATTGGCTGATGCCCCTCAGCAACAGGATAAACCCGCGAAAAGAGGAACCAAACGGAGACTAGCCCGCGAAAGGGGAACCAAACAGGACTTAGCCCGCAAAACCAGGGCCAATGGACAGATGGCACGATATCAGGGGGGAGGTGGTTGTAAAAGGGTATAAAGGATGCTGCTTTGCTGTTCCCCTTTGCGGACCGTGGCAGGAACAAGGGGTTTCCTCTAGTTGCCCGGCTAGCCGTTTTGCTTATTTGCTTTCAATAAATTCTTTTAAATTTTCCAACTGCAATTTCTCTAGTCCGTTGACTATAACATCTGTACAACCTCTAAGTCTGGCAGGATTTTCAGAAAACCTAGGATGAGATGATACTTTCACTCATCATTAACAGATGAAGGCAGAAGGCACTCTAAGACTAAAGTCAGCCGGTCAGTTTTGGAAGTCTAAATTGAAATGCCACTGATTTAGCCCATAATATCTTTTCATTTAATTTTTTTTCAGTGACTTCCACTGCATTTGGTTGCAGTTGTAAGGACTCTAATTTGACTTCTAGTCTGTGAGAAACAACTAACAATCCTCTGGAAAAGTCAATGTAGGACTTGTGTGGCACAGGCAACTTAGATCTGTCAGACGACATTCAGTTTCTGTAGTCTTCATATACGCTGTAAAACAATCTTTCTGATTCTTCCTGCCTTATTCATTATTAATTTTTCACCTCCTACAACAAGTGAAGCACACATCCTACGAACAACATCCTTCAGTGCGGTTTAATTAAGCAAGTCAACAAAATATGTCATGCGTCCTGGGGGGAAAACGATGGGACAAATATGCACTGTAGTGTGTTACAATTCTAAATGTAAATCACTTCCTAGCTATTGGTTGCACAGATTTTAATGATAGCGTTTGTGGTATGTGTTAGTAGCACTGGAATAGGGATTTTCAATGTTTGAATTCCTATATTTAAGAAAAATGAGCTGGAATGTGACCACATATGGATTCCCAGGGGTATTATCAGTGAGATAACATTTTTGATTCACTAGGGCCATGCTGTCCATGGAAGAATCAGCAAGTCCTGAGCAACCAGCACAATAAGATGTCACTGCTGTGGTGTGTGACTCTGGGAATAAGTTTCACAGATAGCAAAGTGAAAGTAATTAATGGATTTTTTTTCCAGGCTCTGGAATTGAAAATTTTTATTAACAAATTAAGGTGAAGATTGTGTTGTTGCTGATTTATCTTCCTATCTTATGCTTCATATCCTCTAATCTGCCCTTGCATCTTTCTCCCCTTCTGATTACCCTGCACAAAGTGCCTAATTCTCTTTACATTTTTATATTATACTTACAGACTTTCTCCAAGTCATTTCCACCTAGCTTTTCATCTGCCATATTTCTCTACCATAGTCCTTTTCCTCAAAAGCATTTAATTCCTAATTACTGTTTCCCATTTTCAGACTTTTGGATCCTCTCTTGTGCCTTTTAATGCATCATCCCTAATATGCTGTACAGATTTCCTTGCAGAAGTATTCCAGTCTTCATTTGTCTTTGTTCCAAGCCCTTGCTTCTCTCCACAACCCATTTCAAAGAGCTTTGTGCCATTTTTTACTGTTCCATACATGGCATACTTGGCTCCATACCTTTAATACTTACGATACTTTGATATTAACCCCTCCATATTTCTTTTTTTTTCTTCCTGGGAGAAGATGAAAAGCATGTTGCTTCTCCTTAGTTAAGATAACCAACTTGACCCACAGTTATCCAGAGTCACAATCTTTGAATTCTTAGAGAAATTTATGTTTGAAGAAATAGTAATTATCTGTTGAGCATAGGCAAACTGCAATTTTCAGAGGCTAGAACTGTCAAGCTTCAATAACTTTCAAGAGGATGGCAAAAAGTCCACCCTTGACATGCACAGCAACCTCTGCCAAATTTCAAAATTATAAATGACACAAATGATGGAAGGAAAGGTCACCATAAGTTTTTTAACAAGGGGAAAAGTTATTTTCCTTACTCTTATTTTCAGAAACTGATGAACTAATTTTGATAGAGATTTTTCAAAGAAGAAAGTGGAGTATTTCAGCCCAGATCAAGTAGTACTATAACCAAGGCAAACAGTTAGTAGGAATGTTGGGCAATTTACTCATACTGTGGCTAAAATTCTCCCTACTTCCGTAAGCAAACATCCACTGGGATCAGCCATTATTCCTATAGGATTATAGGATTATGGTTATAAAAATAATATCTCTTTAGGAAAACATTCAACCTTTTTCTGTATATCATTTTTCATTTAATCTAGATGAAATTATGCTACCGTGTGACACTGTTAAGCTATTTATTTTAGCCAACTTATTACCTTAAAAGAATTTTATCTTCCTCAAAACCATGCTTTCAAAATATATCATTTTTCACAAAACCAAGTAGCTGTTAGAGAAGTAACTTTGAATTTAATCCAGTGTTATATACCAAGTATGTCACCTTCATGCTGTCATAATATTAATGAAAGAGGTGTTCAAAGAATTCTGTTGAGGACAAACCTTTATAAATGTGAATTTAACTGTTCTTCTATAGAAGAATCACAAAGTAATTTGCAATTTAAAGAGCTTCCTAAACTCAAGAAAAGTTTCAGAAGCAGGAATCCTAACCCGCAAATCAGATGCTATTTCTGAACTGTAATTCAGGTTATGTGTTTCAAAAAGGGAAATTTTCCAATGTGAACAAGGGGAATTGTCTTTTATCTCAGCACAAGATAGGTCTCTGATTCAATAAATAATGGCTAGAGAAGTTCAAAGTCTTCTTCTGTTTGTCCAGGTGAAAAAATTAATGGGCAGATTGATTTTCAGTTAGCAAGTGGCGCTGATGAGGAGTAACCCAGACTTTGATGCTGATTAGCATAACAAAGGGAAAATACAGATGATACTTCACATTTCTTTGTAGCAAAATTAGTGTGTCAGGTTTGGGATGAGAATCAGGAGCAATTAATAAGATCACTGTTATTTTGTAATACAGTTTTAGGTAGATGTGATGGAAAACATGACTGCAGTGTCAGAATTCTTCCCCATAGAACTCCAAGATTGTGCTGTTCACTTTTCCTCTGCTGTGTTGACTTCTAAATGAAAGCCTTTCCCCATGTCAGCATGTAGAGCTTCAAAATTTCCATTAATGGGTGACTGTTGAAAATACATTTTTTAAGTGATAAATCCAACCTTGTATTTAAAGGGTTTTGTTTTTATTTGAAGGCGTATCTTTTGTGTCTCTTTCCCTTGGCTCAGTACTTATACGACAAGGTCAAAGATATGCAAAATCATCAGAGAAAAAGAGAAAAATCTATTTGAAGCCTGTAAACTTTTAAAGTTTTGTGTCTTAGCTTCATGACTGTTACTAAATTATTTAGGATTATCATTCCACTTCATATAGGCAGGCAGGGAGATTTGCTCAAGTATGAATTCATGTAAGGTTTTCAGTCATTAAAAGTGATTCATATGGGTCATTGCATATAGATTACTAGAAGCACAAAAATTATATCAATGCTTATTATATTGCTACCAGTTGAATTGAATGGTATTTTTAAAAGTGGCATTCAAAAGAAAAATGAAATTTTATTTAAATAATAACTATAAAAATAATTATTTATAATTATAATTATAAAAATAAACTCAAATTTACCACAAGAAGGTTAGGACCTGATAAGAACAGGTCCTTAAGTAGTTTTCTTCTTTGTTCAATTCAAAACCAAAGTGTTATATATAACATTATACTAAGTAAGTAAACATGGTTGAATAATTAAACAATTTTACAGTTCCTCACTTCTAGTTAAAGAATGGTAATTTCTCTGAGTGTCTGCATTTTACAGTTGACATTTCCCCCATTGTTATATCTTTCATGTAAAAAGAATATTTTTTCTTTAATGATTCCCTGAATCATTCCTCAGACAAGGAGAACTGGATTGGCTCGGTGTTGTCACCTCTTCCAGCATAGCCAATTTAATGGTAATAAGAGTAGCTGCTGCTTAGAGTAGCAGGATGCAGGAGGTAACAGATTAGCTGTGGGGAGTGGGAACAGCAGTCACCACCTAGGCTCTGCTCCTGAAAAAAAATGAAGCAAAACTTCCCAAAATCTCCAGGGCTTCTTCTGTTGTCCTCTCCAGCCATTTTCCCCAGTCCCTGAGGGGCTACAACACGATGAGCTGGAAGAAAGAAAACTACTTCTTCCAAATTCCTGAAGGAATCCCTCTGAGAGGGTGGGCTGGGCTATGGGGTGGGACGTGGGGGCCTCAGGGATAGAAACTGTACTTGAAAATGGAGTGAAAGAGGAAAATAAATCCCCAATACTTCGCATATAATCTTATGGCCTCACAGCCCCTCTCAGCTCCTCTCTTTGTCTCCCAGTAGATCCTTGTGACATTTTTGTGCTTCCCCAGTCAACGCCTCAAACTGAGAATGGTTTAAAGGACTGAGGAGTCTTGGATGTGCTCCATCACATCTATTGGCCATTTTTAGCTGGCACTTGTTCATATCATAAAGTAGCTTAAAGTTTTTCTTCAACTGTAGTGAAAGCTATGAATGTAGAGGAAGATGACTGTGTTTATATACACACGAAAAACCACATCTATATATAAATGAGATACGGTTTTCAGAACCACTTGATAAATGCTGACAGATTTTCAAGAGACCAGGAAAATATTTTTGCAAGAGTGCACTTGGAATTCAGTTAACATTACTGTTTTGAAAGTATACCTGCTGTTCTAAGGCAAGACTCATTTGTCTTAAAAGAAACATGGTTGCTTTGGATCTAAAATTATCTTTATCAGCTGATTTTATATGCAAACATACAGGCTATGGAAAGAAAAAATCTTCAGCTGAGCAATACCAGCTGAACAATGTACAGTGCTTACTGAAAGAAAGTACTAAACAAGGTAAAGAATGGGAAAATCTGTATGCAATTCTGTGGGAGGGTAATCTACCTTTTCCTTCAAAATTAATTTCGCACTGTCCACTATATATCTATATTATCTATATTATCTATATTGATGCCTTGGCAAAAATTATCAGTGTAAAACTTTTCTACTTTATTTTAAATCCTGGGAAAAAGACTAGCTTTGATACAAACAGACATTTGTGAAGCTGAATGCATGGGAGGGAAATTTAAAGGTCATCTCAATAATGGCCTTATTAATTTCTGGAATGTTGATTCACTGTGACCATTTCTTTGAGTTACCAATCTCTTGCAAAACAGTACTTGCTGACTTTCAAGGCTTTTATAGGCAATATAATTAAATGTTTTGGTATTAAAGCTTTATCTTAATAGTGTAAGGAATATTAGGGGCTAATATTAACCTTGCATGCTCTGAATCAGTCCCCAGTTTTTGCACACAATCTTGATCTGAAACTGATCAAAATAAAAATTGCTAGAAAAATGCGTTGACTGCATTAACGTGACATCATATGATTAAAAAAGACCCTTGGGGCAAATGCGTATTGTACTTAGCTTTCAGGGAAGAAGAAATCAACAGGAACAAATAAAGGAGTAATCCTGAGATGGCCAGCAGAAGAGCTGGCTTGTTTTACAGCTTGCAGTAGCTTAGAAAGTTACACAAGACAGCAGGAGACAAAGCAAAATACTAATTGTTCAATTATTTTAGTTGAATTACTTTGTTGCCCAATGGACATTTGTTTTGTGTGGTATCTAACGGAGTTTTAGCAATTCAGATTCCAATTTCTTGGTGAGAGCTCCCCAAATAATGTACCACACTACCTTCAGGGCATTAGTCCTTTTGAAATTAGAAAATGATTCCTCTTTCTGGGCTAAAAAGCCATTTTTAATTAGCAGGGAACAAAAGAGACATAGACACTTTTTTTTTTTCCTTTGGATTATGCTCTATTTACTTCAAGATTACTTGCGATAGAGAGTTGCAGTTCTTGGTGGATAATGGCTACGAGAAGCGGTGAGGGGCATTGAACTTTGAATGCATGAAATTATGACCTATAGAAAGATGCCAACCAGAAATGCAGCTATTCTTTCTTACAGTACAATTGATTTATTTCTGTTGCAGATCTCGCTGCTCTTGGATGCAAAGTTATAAAAACCAGGTGTCAGATCTTTCTTTCTACTTTAGGTGGTGGTGCCTCTGGAGATTTAGGAGTTGGTTCTGAGGCGTATTGAATTCCCTAATTTTCAGACACAAACTGGCACAAATTTGTGGAACATAACACTTGACTGGAGCATGTTTTAATTGTTCTGTTTGTATAATATTTAATGTTATAAATACATAATATAAATTTTCTGTTTGTATAATATTTAATGTTATAAATACATAATATAAATCAAGGTGAAGTGATTGTTAAACTAACTGAAAGAACAGTCTGTGCTTTATTATTGACTAGAACCACTGATTACCGAAGTGTTTGATCCATCCTGGAAGATGAAAAGATCACAGAATTTGTTGCTCAAATCATATGTAGATTTTGTTCTTGGTATAATTTTTATGTGACAAGACTGAATGATGAAAGAGTTAGCAAGTAAAAATTCATTGTAGGGTGAAAGAAAGCTTGCCAAATAAGACACAGAGTAACTAGAAAAAGTAAAGCCTTATAAAATATTTTGTGTCAGCTTGACACATTTCTTAAAACTACTTATACATCTTTGACAATCCAAACAGCAGGCTGTAAAACCACAAATAAAGAACAATAAAGAAAAACCAGGGGAGTACATGTTTTTTGCTAAATTCTGATTTTTAATCTTGAATGCAGTGGGATTAAAATGTCTCCATCCTAAATTTCCCTTTAAATTACATAAATACACTTACAAATTTTGTTGTCACAAAATAACTTAGTGTTTCTTGCTCCATATTGTAAATCTTTTTTACCATCCAAAAATATGTTAAAGTATTACAAAGCCATCATTCAGTTCAATTAATATCCTCATGTCACAGCCTTAGAGGCATTGTTCTTTATGTAACATGACTTTAAACATTTGTTTCCCTTCCTAGACAGAACTTTTTGATGGATTTTGAAAAAAATCCCCTGTGAAAGTAATGAAGTTGAAATACCATTCAAATAGAAATATGGCACTGAGATGGTGGCAGAAGAGGGGAGACGGACTGTTCCTCAGGAACTGCAGTGACAGGACAAGGGGGAATGGCTTCAAACTGAGAGAGGGGAAATTTAGTTTGAAAATTAAGAATAAACTCTTCCCTGTGAGGGTGGGGAGGCCCTGGCACAGGCTGCCCAGAGAAGTTGTGGCTACCCCTGGATCCCTGGAAGTGTCCAAGGCCAGGTTGGACGGGGCTTGGAGCAACGAAGGACAGTGGAAGGTGTCCCTGCCCATGACAAGGGGGGTTGGAACTGGATGATCTTGAAGGTCCCTTCCAACCCAAACCATTCTATGACTCTATGATTTTATAAGACACAGACTTTTCTGCCATTGCTGCAGCCAAGTCTCCTGTAGAAGTTTTCACCACTAAATGATACCGTGTCCACAACATCCAGAAGCCACTTTTAGCCAAAGTGAAAAACATTTTAACATGTATTTGAATTTATATCCATATGGAAAGCCTTTAATTGCCTTGTGTAAAATTCCTGTACAATCGATTTACAACCGATTTATTTCTGTATCCAGTGGATTTTTTGTCACTTATACAAAGTCTACACATGGTCAAAGGCTCTAAAAAATTAAATTCCATTCTATTCACATTGGAGAGAAACATCCTTTCACTAGGGAACTCTTTCCCAAGTGAAGATCATACAATGGTCAGAATGATGTTAGGCAGTAAACCCTGTGGTTGGCTGTGGTGATTCCTGTAGGTATGGCTGTACCCTCATTTTTAAAAGAAATACTCATTGAAACACATATCTCAGCTTCACAAGATCAGGTGGTTCATAGATTAAGTTTAAGAAAATAAGACTGAGGACCTACTGATTAAAAAACCCCAAACATACCAACCTTCACTGATTTTTTTATTTTTTTTAGTAATAAAAAGACAGTTTTCCTGTCATGACAGATGCTTTACAGATGGACAAAGCTTGTATTTTTCTGTTCATATAACCAAATGCCACCGTTTTTTTTGTCAAGATATGAATAATTATGCTAATGTAAAGAGTAGGCAGGTGCAGGAGCAAATTATTTTAATATCATTTATGCAGAAAACGATATAAAGCTTCCAAAGCATTACTATTATAACATCTTAAACTCTTGTTCTATGAGATTTCTGAGTAACACCTGCTATGGGCAAAAATAAATTTGTTCTTGCTCCTCTAAGAGGAACATTTTCAGTGGGAACAGTGGTGTAAGTCCCTTCTCCAGAACTAATAAACCAATAACATAAAAAGTATGACAATTTTCCTTCTTATGGGGGTTGGGAATGGGACTGCAGTTCATTTGCAAGGAAAAGGCAGATAAAGCCAGGCAGGAGGCACTTTGGCTGGAAGGATGGCAATAGTTGGCTACCTGTAATCTTCCTTGGCACAGGAAGCTGTTGAATTACTACTTCAGGTGAGAGGAGATTGCCCAAGCAGGATTGTTTTTTCACTTCTGGCCTTGTTATCTGAGGTTTGCGTATCTTTTCTCAGTCAGTAAATCACATTGCATGAATTGAATGGATTTATTTTCTAATTTTCCTGTCATTCAACATCTGCATCACACATTATATGTGACGATTACCAAACTTTTCTTCCCAGTTAATTGTTACTCCAAGCGACATTCATCTAAGCCAAAGGTTCTATAAGTTTAGGAACATTGCACCATTAGCACTCAGTGAAATTTTGCTGATGATTTTTTAAGATTACTTTATCAATGCCAAGACTCATGCAAGGGTAAAATTCTATCTGTGATTTACAACGTGTAATAAAACATTCCCTAAAATCTGAAATGAAAGAGCCCTTCTACTTTTAGTACAGTAGTTCCTATCAAGAATGTGATTTACTTGAGCCAGTCATCAGGGCCATTTGCTTTATTGTGCTAATTAGTTCAGACCAAATTTTTTCTTTAAAAAATAGCCTGCAGCAAGAGTATAGGAATATCCTCTAGGTCACTTTTTCTTATTTGAGTTTTTCACAACAATCATGTGATGTTGTTACCACTTCACTTTTCCTCTCATTGACTGCAGTGCTCCTTGTTCCTGTTTACTGAGAGTAAATCCAGGAGAAATTTAAAATTTAGACTGCAATAAATAAATAAATTCCAAATGTAATAAAGGAGAAAAATCTATTTCTTTTGAAAATGAAAGAAATCTTAGAAACTGAGGAGTCTGATGCCTTTGGGAATGCTCAGCATAACGTACAACTGAGCTACTTTGAGATAGCAAAAGATATATCTCATTGATCAATTCAGTTTGGCATTAGTCATGTCCTGTTTTATGTTCTAACCTGAGAGATGACAGAAGCCCAGTTAGATCCTTTTATCCTTCTTTGATATCAGGATGCCTTAATGCTTATTTTGGGGAATTTCTGTTGTAGTTTCTAGTAGCCTTCAGATTTGTGAAGTTGGTTGGAAAAATGTGAAGCAAAATTCTGGGATGGAATCAGTGTTTCTGTTTTGGTCACAACCACCACTAAAGGTCCGTGTGGATGTAGAGGATACCCCTGTAAAGAAGCCCATTCCTTTCCTTGCCATCACAAACACTCTGGAGAAACCAATGAGTACTGGGCTTCAGTATACAGAAGGAACAGAGGGTTTGATCCTTGAGTTTTGATTGAAGACAGTGAAAAAAGGAAAAAACTCACAGTCAAGTCTTTCTAAGACCTTATTTCTTCACTAGAACTGACTGCTATCTTTTAGCACAAAATTACCAGATGGTTGGTAGCTGACTTGTCTGTTGGTTAGGATGAAGTTTGTTAAATTTACATGATTTATTTTTTTACATTCTGACATTATTTACAATATCTGCCGTGATGTAGTCACCCCTCGGAAATTAACAGCCAGGGGTTTCATATTTTATCTATATTGGCTGCTGAAATATATGAACGTTTTGCAAGTCTTTGTTATCCAAAACAAATAAAAGATGCATAAATTAGCTTATAATAATTCATTCATAGCTTTGTGAATTACATTACTTGAGATTTGGGATTATTTTGTTTTCCTTTAATTTACATACTGATAAACTTGTTAATAGCATTAATTAGCATTTATCCTTGATTTTTTAATGCTTTTTTTTCTCCTTTCAGATTCTTTTCTTGTTTTTTACCATTCCATGAACCTTAACTGTTATATCAAAATTGATATCTGAGACCAGCAATTCTGTGTTCTTCTGTAGACTCTTTCTTCTTGAATTGGAACTGCAATTTGAATTAAGTGACCACTGCAGTTGCAACCTGTGATATAATTAAGGACAATCTGTCATGGTTTGAGAGCCCTAAAATCCAATTCCCTAGTCCAAGCCCCCCTCCTGCATCTCAACCCAATGTGAGATGGGTTTTCCAGACACCACACAAGACTCAAAATGGGGGGAAGAGAATATATTACAATGACTGTACAAAATAAATATTACAATACATTGCATACACAATCTCAATTATCTCTACCATGACAAAACAGTATTTACAATGGATCAAATCTCTTCTCCCTTCCAAATAAAGGTCCATGAGGGAAGAAGGAAGAGATCCTTTCCACTCTCAGAGCAGCAGTGTCTCTAGGGCAGCAGGCTCTCTTCTTTCATGCAGCAGCTGTAGCTGGATCTCTGCCAGTACACACGAGGGGGGTATCCAAGCCCTTCAGCCCTTCGACTCCAAGCGAAGGTCTTTTCTTCCGTGGGCTGCGTTTCCCAGGACAAAGGTCAGTTCACCACGTCATATCAATGAAGTGCAGAAGCCTTCGTGATGGTCCTTATCTTCAGGGGATTCAAATTCCCTTACAGAGCTCTTGGGCTCTGATCTCAGGCTGCTAGCTTAGCTTAGCAGCAGCAGCAAGGGGAGCCAAGGTCACCCCCTCCACATTCCGTCTCCGCTCCGGTCCAGCTTTCCAGGACGCTTTGAGCTTCTCAGCTCCTCTCTTTTCGGTGCAGTAGCACTCCAGGACTCTTCTCAAGTAAGAGTCCATCATCCTCCTCTCTCTAGGAGGTCTCAGAGGGGTTTGGGGAGTTTGTTTCAGTTCTTACTCAAACTCTCTCTGTAGAGCTTAGTTCTGCTCTCTCTGCTGCTAGTTCTCTTTCTCTTCAGACAACTCTGTGTCTCTCTTCCTTGGCTGCAATGCCTGTTTGCTGCTTCTTATCTTCTGCTGGCTCTCTGCCACTGTCTCCGGCCAGTGTTGTTTTTGCTGCTGCTTCTGCTGCTCACGGTGGAGGAAAAACTTCCAACTTCTCAGTCACAAACCTCAGTCCAGTTTTACACTGTTTCCGAGTTTCTATGACCCCAGCCGGGGGCTGGGGGGCCATGGCCCCCCAGAGGGGCTCTTACCCCTTCAGCTCGTGGCTTTCACAACGTGGCCACTTCTCCAACAACAACTGCAACTACCTTCTTTTCCGGTCTGAGTGTGATATGTTTATATTTTGCAGAAGCGCTCATTGGCTCAAACCCCAAGGGTCACCACCCCCTGGGGGTTTACCATTTTTTAACTTCAGGGGGAAACTGTTTTTCCCCCACCACAACTTGAATGTGTTTGTAAGTCACCCAAGGAAGGAGCAGGAATGAGAGAACTTTGAAAGTGTTCTTAAAATTTCAGTGGACAAAACTGTGTAATGCACTGTTTTCAAGGACCTGGAGTGACAGGACAAGGGGGAATGGCTTCGCACTGACAGAGTTGGATGGGATATTAAGAATAAATTGTTCCCTGGGAGTGTGGGGAGGCCCTGGCACAGGTTGCCCAGAGAAGCTGAGGATGCCCCATCCCTGGAAGTGTCCAAGACCAAGTTGGAGGGGGCTTGGAGCAACCTGAGCTGGTGGAAGGTGTCCCTGCCCATGGGAAGGGCTGGAACTGGATGATCTTGAAGGTCCCTTCCAACCCAAACCATTCTGGGATTTGGTGATTAAGGGTAAAATAATCATGATCAACCACTTCAGTTCTATTCATCTATCACGCATCACTAAAAACTGTCAGTGTTTCAGCTTCATGAAAATGTAAGTTGTTTGTTGTTTTTGCCTTCATTCCAATTTAACCTGTGAACCCTAAGGAAGAATTGGTGCTGCATTTTTTGCTGTTGAATACTTGACGTGAAGGAAATTTTTTCAGACAATGCAATAGCTGAAATGTTGTTTTGCAACACTAAAATGACTACACCCCTCCCTGTTTACTGTGCCAGTTGGATTGTAAATAACTTTCCCAGTGAGACAAATGTGAACCCTTATGATGACCCCATGCCAGCAGTGGGGAGCTGTGTGATAACCACTCCTGTCACTCTGGGGCTTGTCTGTTGCCATTCAAACAGCAAAGAACACAATGAGGAGGAAGCTGTAGAAGTTCTGCAGCAGTTCAGCAGTTTGGCAGATTTATTTCCCAGTGTTCTGTGATATATTTGCCCTGTATTTTTATAAGGTCTGCATAGTTTATGTAGCATTTGTTCTTTCATTCTAATTATGTGGCAGGTTTATTCACCCATTTCATCTTCCTCACTGTATGAATCTTTTAAAACAACTTCTCCGTATTTTGCAGATTTCGTTTACTTTTCCTTTCCTTAAGATTTGAAAAAGTAGAATTGATCCCGGGATGTGTTCCAGAAAATCAGTCAAGTCTCTTAGTAAATTTCCCACATGAATTTCTGTATGGATATTATTTCCAGGTAATATAACGCCAAAATATTTTTCCTTCCAATTCATTTAGGGTTGTACGTTGGTAGGGAACAAATTTTGCTTTGGTAAAGATCTCTAAAATCTTTGAGAGAATGCTGATTTTATTTTTTCCGGTTACTGTGATATTTTGTAATGTGAGAGAGACTTTTTAATAAATGTTGTGTAGAAACTAAAGACAGACTGAGACATTTTATCTCAGCCAAACCTAGGAAGCAAGAAGGCTGAAATGTAAGCCATTTTTAATGTTAATGATACCTATGTCTCACATTCTTTAAGGATGGGAAAGAAGAAACCTGTGTTCTCAAACATGATTTATACATATCAAACTATAGCATATGTCAGGTTAATCAACGTTATTAGACAACACAGTAGGCTTGATTTAGCTTTTCTCTACATGAGAATCTTTCTGTGTAGGACACATGGAAAAGGAAAGAGTTGAGTTACATCCACTCTGAATTTGTGTGATTGTAGTTTGCTGAAGTAGCCGTGAACAGTATAGAGTACTTTTTGCAGTGTGGGGGCTTAGTGCTAAAATATTAGAACATTCCATAACATGAAAAAAAACCCCCTCAAACAAACAACAAAATCATAATTCATGCCATCTCACGTTTCCTCTATTTTGTTGGCATGTACTCTCTTAGTGCCCTCCTGCCTTCAGTTTGTAACATTTCTGTTTAATGATCTTATTTACAGAATACCCTCTCTGGCAATTTGAAAACAGGTTTTAGTGATAAATTCTTTTTAAAGAGTATGTGTTCAATTAAATATGGAACCAGATGTTAGTGATATGCCTCTTTAGATAGCATCTTTTGCTTTACTTCAGCTACTGGGGATACTATATTTCCCATCTCACTTTTACTCAATTCTGTCAACTATTCAGATTTTACAGCCATTACATTGACTTCTTATTGGACTAAGTTTCTTCCATACTTATGCTTACAAAAATTACTAATAATGTCTTGCCACAATTACAACAAAAATTAGTATTAATATCACAGAATCCCAGAATGGATCAGCTTGGAAGGAATCACAGTGGCTCATCTGGTCCCACCTCCCTGCTCCAGCAGGGCCAGCCCAGAGCACATGGCACAGGATTGTGTCCAGAGGGGTCTGGAATATCCCCAGGGAGGAGACTCCAGCCCCTCCCTGGGCAGCCTGTTCAGGGCTGGGTCACTGCCCAGCAAAGAAGTTCTTCCTCCTGTCCAGGGGGAACTTCCTGGGCATCAGTTCCTGCCCGTTCCTCCTGTGCCATTGCTGGGCCCCCCGAGCAGAACCTGCTCCATCCTCTGCCCCCTCCCTGCAGCCCCTGACACACCCTGGGGAGGGCCCCTCTCAGGGTCTGCTCTGGAGGCTGAAGAGCCCCAGCTCCCTCAGCCTTTGCTGCTCCCAGAGCTGCTCCATCCCTTGGGCATCTCCGCAGCCTGCGCTGGCCCCGCTGCAGGAGCTCCCTGTCCCTCTTGTCATGTAAAAAATCTATTATAATTATTGCAGTAACTGTCAATTTAATTTTTTCCTTTCTGTTCAGCATACTTAAACTGAAATAGCTGTGGAAAATAAGTCCAACTACAAGCATCTGTACTAGCACTAATAAGTCTTTTCTTCTGTTCTGTTCTGCAGCTGGAGGGTAGGGGTGAGCTGAGGGCCTTTTCCACACAGCAGATGTAGGGAGGGACAAGAATGTGTATCTCCATTAGCTGATGCTCTTGCTAATCTTTCCTGTGTTTCTTACACTGAAGAAGCCAAGTTTGTTGATATAACTTAAGCATTAGTTAAAAAAAAAAAACAAAAACCCTCCACCCTGAACTAATGTGAGCAGGTTTTTATTTGATCCTCTGGATGATCCACCTTTCCCTTGCTTCTTCTCCCTGCTGATCTCAGCTCTGTTTCAAAGCAAATGCATCACTGCATCTGTTTACAGGCATCTGGTACCATTCCTATTCCTGCCTCAAAGGAGAGCACTGGTGTGAAGGAAAGTGCACCTGTGCACACCATGGCCAGATTGGAATCTGGATGGACTTTTCCCTCGGGGAGAGGGGAGCACAGCTCATCTTTTCCAAAAACTTTTCCATTTCATTTAAATGAGCATGAAAGAAATGCAAACTTTCTTCGAGCTGGGTAAAGGAAATGCAATCTGCAGCATTTAGCAGAAATCTCACTAAAGAGAATTCAATGAAAGATTGACTTTAAATTCATTTCAACTCAAGAATGACAGTGAAGAGCCTTTTCTGGTAATCCCCTTACTGCAGCATAGGTGTTTCCTGATAACTGGAGGAATTTTTGTCCAGATGTTGCACAATATCCTGAAGCAAGCTTTGGAACATTTTCTCTTCCCAGGTTTATTTTAGGAACAGCTTCAATATGTTTTATAAGAGTGCAATAGCATCTGAAAATTTGTAACATCATGATTTAGAGGTTTTAAAAATATCCCTGGAGTTTTATTATCAAATTAAAATACAAAGACCTATTGCAGATGAAAAGCTGTTTGAATATCAGTTGAGAGATCTCTTCTGATATAGCAAAAAAACCACTGGAGAACAGGAGGGTCAGGGGCACCTTCCCATACTTTTCAATACCTTTATTCCAGTACTGAATATTGAATAGGTTCTAAAATTATTTCTTTTGAAATTTGAGTTTTTCCTCATCTTCAATTTTACCCTTATTTTAATCCAGAGTTTGGTTCTGTCTTGCCATATTTACAGAAATTAGTGGGATTGACTTGCTGTAGTTTATTTAAATAAAGATTTGCTCTTCAAAAAGAGGATGATTTAGAAATAATCAGGAAAAAGAAGAAATATAATTAGCCTGCTAGAGTTTGAGACATCTCAGCAATGAACCTGAATTATAATTTTTGAAGAAAATTTTAGTATTGGGCTTAAAATACTTTGGTGCTCCCTGAAGGGTAACTACAGCATGAGTTAGGGCTCCAAAAAGGAAAGAGCTCTGACTTTCAGGGATGCCAAATCAAGCATTTGGACCTCCTTATTATTTTACTGCTAAAAAAGCTGAGGAGTAACTGAGGGAACAATCTAGAAGGGCTTCCTGAAATCTTATTTTTAACTATTGTTTCTGCTGTAATAGGACCAAAAAGTTTCTTTTGAGGACCAGTCTTCCAATATATTAAGAGATATATCTCTCATATAATAAGAGCAGAGCATAAATAGCCTCTCCTGCTTCTTTTTAGCACCTGCTGTCTTCCTGCAAGGTTTTATCTTCCCTTGGAAAACACACAGCGAGATGCACTGATATTTTGCACAAAATGGTCGGTAAGAAATTATTCTGGTCTAATCACACTCTTTAAGAAACACCATTATGCTCTGTTTTATAGTTTGTTGTTCCATGACCCTCACAGATCACAGACATTGATATTTATTGCCTTATACCTCAGTGTCAATGAAAAGATCTGGTTATATAACTGCAGTTTTGATTTTTGTGTTCTTGTTAGCACCACTGGCAGAGCAGCATCTTGTAGTTATTTCTTGAAGTTAAAGAAAGAACAATTCATGGAGTGTGGAAATTTAGAATTTTATGTGGCATCTTCAGCTTTAAGTCTAAATTGACTTTAGCTCCTTTTCACTGCAAATGGAAACATTTGGTCTATAATTGTAATAAATTAGTTGCAAAAGTTATAAAATTTTGGTGTAACTTCCTATTTCTTGACGTAAAGGAAAAAAAACCCACTTTGAGGTGATCAATCATGGATGACTTTTTTGGATTTTGGAAACTTTTAGAACCAAGTAAGTTCAAATTTTTACAAGGGCTTGTATTTCAATCTTAAAAATAATACGTTCCCATAAGGGAGACATCTGCTCAACTCCATAATTTCCAGAATACAGAATTGCTCAGAGTTCTTAAGTTGATAATATGTGGTAAATGCCTCCATGTATAATATATGAATCAGGATATGATCTTGAAGTTTGAGGTTTCCTTAAGATGAAGGTTAATGCAAAGTGGGAACAAGTAGCAAATAGTGTTTCTGAGCTTTTTCAGTTGTTAAAGTTTTGAATAAAACATAACATAAAGACCCAAACCACACAGCTGAGTAATCCTTTCAGTAGTGTTGGGGCAAAGAAATTATATTACTAAGAATTAAATATGCATAGATACTGTGTATCAGAAATTTTTATATTGTTATATTGAAACATTTATTGTAACGGCTTTACAATTCAGTGAAAAATTAACTGGGAACTTCCTCTTAAAAAGCATACAGCTGAAAATATCAACCCCAAATCCTCCTGCATTAGAGGAAATGCTGGGGAAAGTGCCAAAAGGGGGACCTTTGCTGAATACGCAGTTCAGATCACAGCAGGACCTGTTATTTATACTGGTTCAGTGCCTTTTGTGTGATGGACTGAAATGTTGGTAATGTCTTAAACATTGTCAAAATCATAGAAAGACTTTTTGTCAAACTGCAAGGAAGCAACTGCCTGTCTGTGACTGAAGCCAGACTGCAGCCTCCACTAAAGCCTGACTGGAACTTGGGCTGTGAAGGGGGACTTGAGATGAGGCTATTGTCTGATCATCTCAGGAGAAGTAAACAAGGCCCAGGGGGTGGTGGAGGAGAAAGGTTTAGGGTGTGTGATGGAGAAATCTTTCCACACCAAACCAATGGAGTAAACCCCCCCCACCCCAGCTGTGGGAAGACCATGTACACATGTGACATTCATGTGAGAAGCAGCTGAGAAGGGATCCTAAACCATCAAAGACCCCCAAAGTGCCCCTCCAACTCAATCCTGAGGCCTCCCACCACCAGAGGACTGCACACGATCCAAGTGATGCAGCAAATCCAGAGCCTGTTGCAAGAGACTGCAAAGCTTCCCCCCCACCTTCAGGGGAGGTGCCTGGAATCTCCTGAACGTGTATTAATCCATTGGACCCTATGTTTTGTGGGACCCTCCCCACTGAGAAGACCAGAAGAACAGGACCCATGGGATGCAGCTGGGTTACATGGATACATTTTCTATTTTAATCTCTCTCTCCGTCACTATCTTTCTTCCCCCCCTCTCCTTTTCATATTTCTTTCTCTCTCTCTCTGCCTCACATTTACCATTAAATAAAATCCATACTATTGACTTTGGCATCTGGTTTTGTTTGCACCTTAATTCAGGCAGAGGCATTTCTAATAATTTTAATAATGGGATCATAACAATGTGTGCTGGGAAATGATACCTCTTTAATGCAACCTCTTCACATATTGATAGAACCGTGGAATAGTTTGGGTTGGAAGGACCTTAAAGATCACCCAGTTCTACCTCCTGCCATGGCTCCTTCTACTAGCCCAAGTTGCTCTGGGCCTGTCCAACCTGGCCTGGGACACTTTCAGTGTTCCAGGGGCAGCCACAGCTTCTCTGGGCAACCTGTGCCAGGGCCTCCCCACCCTCACAGGGAAGGATTTCTTCCCAATATTCCATCTAACCCTGCCCTCTGGCAGTGTGGAGCCGTTCCCCCTGTCCTGTCACTCCAGGCCCTTGTCAGTAGTCTCTCTCCATCTTTCTTGCAGACTGAACAATCCCAATTCTCCCAGCCTTTCATCCCTGCAAGAGGTATTTTGAAATATGAAATACCATTATGAGTGTGTTCCTGCAGTGATAACTCCAATCAACTTACCAAAGTACTGCTATATAAATACACTATTCATGAACATGAAACTTTTAGTTATGAACTCATGAAAGTTGACTTTGATGTAAGGAGCTGAGATAATGCACAACTTGATTGCTAAAAAAAAAAAGTATAAAATCAAGTCAAGGTCCTTGAGTTTTCATTTCTCAGAAAATTCATCTCTGCCATGAAGTAAGTCCAATTTGCAAGAGGTGAGAATCAGGATTATATTCCACTTCTGAGAAGAAAATACAGGAACTCTGCAAGCTCGTCCTGAAATAACTTATAATATTTGTCTGATTGGATTCATCCTTAATATTAAGAAATAAAAAAAAATGGTAAAAACATCTATCTTTTCCCTCAAATTTGTATCTATTTTACCAATAATCATTTTCTCACTTGAGGTGCACACCTCAATACTGTATGTTTTTGTTCATGAACAAAACCTAAAAAATTGGATGATCCATATGGAAAGGTTTAAAAATCTATTTACAGATAGATTTACAGATAGTAATCTTTCTCTTACACAGAAAGTAAGAGAAGTTCAAAATCTTGAATAGAGATATTATAAAATTCAGATTGATTACAGGTACTGTACTCTAGCAGTAAACTGTAGACTAAACTCTAACTCAGTAAATTCAGTGGACTAAATGAGCAGTAAAATCTGGGAAATTGTATGTACAAACTTTGTTCCAAGAAAAATAATAATCTACTTTGATTTGTATCCTTCTGACCACAGAAGTTTTTTACCTGTATGAAAATGAAACTCCAAGAAAATTTATGTACATATGTGTATGTTAAATTTAATTTCATTTAATTTTTATATGTATTGAGCTTAGATAACCTTCATTACCTCTGAAAGAGGTAAATAAGAACAAATTACATTTATTCATACTGCACGTGAGTCATATTGTAGAAAGGATCAGGGTAGTCGATGTTTTTAGGCACAAAGTGACCATAGTGGAGCCCTGAGTGCTTCAGGAGACCTGCCCAGTCTTACCTGGGCCAGGCCCACCCTGACCATATAAGCTCAGCTCTGGGCTCCTAGTTCCTCCCAATGTGAGATGGGAGAGAGTTACTCCCCAGCTCTGACCAGAAACTTGTTTCTGACCTCTAGTTTGGCTTTTTGACTGGACCTTGGACCTGCTCTGTCACCCTGAAGGTGACTGATGCACCCTGAAGGTGCTCTGGGCAGCCTGTTTCTGATGGAATGAACTGGGTGTTGAGGCTCCTTGTCCTGCCAAGTGGGTTATTGCTCTGGGTCCCTCAGGGAGCTCCTGGCCATCATTGCTCCTGGTAGCCTGAGACTGAGATTTGAGTCACCTCAAAACCCATAAATTACGTGAAATACTCATTCTTGTCCCTTTGCCATGAATGAGAGTCTCCTCTCCAAGGAAAAGGCTGACATTCATGGAATGGTTGGAGTTGGAAGGGTCACCTTGTCCAACTCCCCTGCAGAAACAGGTGACTTAGACCAGGTTACCTGAAAGCCATGTCCAGATGGCTTTTGAATAGTTCCATGGATGGAGATTCCACAGCTTCTCTGGGCAACCTGTTTCTGTACTTAGTAAAAACCTAATAATTCTCTTTTTTCATGTATTGTTTTTAATTTTTGCTTTAGTTCGAATCAGATATTGTTGTGTTTAGAGCTTTGATGTCATGGTTAGAGCTGCTTGTTGACTTCCACGTTGATATTTTAGAGATTATTAGGTACAATTGTAAGAATGTCAATTAGTCGTTGGTATTATCATGTTTGAACACACAACAATTACATAGTATTAAAATAATTTAACAATTCAGATCACTTATAAGGTAACCAGGAAACTACTGATGGTGGTTTGCTTTAATTTTTTTAATGTTATATGTAAAGTAAATAAGTTACAATTTTTTTTAAATTTTTTTTAATCAAAAACTATCTGGTAGCCACTAACTAAATAAAGCCAGTATTCTAGGATTCTTTATTCTGAAGCAAGGTAATGAAATTGTTGTTCTTAGTTTTTAATGTATGCATATGTGTGGTTAGAGGCAAAAAATGATGGAACACCACAAAAACCAAGATTGGAGTTTTTCTTCCAATGGTACTTGTGACAGTTGCCTGACAGTTTCCAGGGTTAAAATTTTTTAAATTTTTCAAATGAAGAGAAGTGCTAAAGACTGAGGAAAACCCTGGATAAAATTAATCAGAAAGAATTCCACCAAGTTGATAGAGCAGTTAAGGGACTAGAAATGCAACTGAAGTAATTATTCACACATTCTAGAATATGTTTTTTTGTATATTACATATATTTCATAATATGCAGTGGTTCTGTCTGTCTATAGGTTCTTTCTCTTTACAGCCTCTTCTCCTCTTTAACCAATGACATATGAATGCCTGGGCCAAATTCAAGTACCTTAAAAGTCCATAGGGATTTTCAGCTTCCCTTAATGAATATTTTGTATGAATAAAAGAAAACTAAGATCATCTAACCAAAATGCTGTAAATTGTTCCTTTCAGAAAGACTTATTCCTTCTAAAGGAATAGTTAAAAAAATAGTGTAAAAGTACAAAGAAAATTAAGTGCAAATAGGGTGTTGAATTTCTGTCACTTTTGCAACTGCTCCCGTTGCTCATTGGACAGTATAGTTGTGTTAAAATTCAGCCTCTCAGAAAGAGATTTGCTCAGACATCACTAATTTGAAGACTAATAGTTAAAGAATCTTTTCCCTTTAAAAACATACTCTTAAGATTTGAAAAACAGTCTTAAAGTCATATGACTTCCATTTTTTGGAAGACTTCTTCTGGTAAGGTAACACTTAAATGATTTTCCTTAATGGCATTTACCCTTTAAATTTTCATTATTAACAGCTATGGTAATGAAGTTGAAAGCAAAATGAACACTGCTTTTTTGGTGAAAACTGCTGATAATAATAAATAATGATTTATAAAAATTTATATTAGTAATAAATAAGATTCTAAGCTTTGAAACTGAGAATGTCCAGCATGTTTAGAGAGGGTCAGATAAACAGTAATTAACCAGTAGCAAAGAAATATCTCTAGCTGATTTCTGAAGCTCACGAGTATGAGAGCTTGGTTTTTAAAAAGAATGAAAAGAAAAAACTTTCTCATAGAATTTATAGTGTATGGAGAAGTTTTCTTTGGTTACAGTCCATTGGCTCTGCCCCTGAAATCAACTTTGATTTCTTTGTTTGTTCTGTCCTTTAGTCTACTGCACAGAAAGGTGATAACTTATAGTATTCAAATTCTGTCTAACTTTTAATGTGTTTATGTGGTAGCATGTGATTATTTATGTACTGGTATTCATTATGGTGAAAGAAATCAACACGATTTTCCATGAAACAGTGTCAAAAAGGAGAAAGCACAGGAGTTGGAGCAAAGGAAGACCTAACAGCTGAAATTAAACAAACTAATTAACCTCCTGGACATACAGAAATTACTTTTTAGCAGTTATGCATATTGATCCTTTAAAAACAACTCCATCTGAGAAGAAACTGATAACAAGAAACACTTGGGTGCCTTTTTTTTTTTTTTGTAAGAATGACTTACCTCAGAAGTGATACCATGTTAATTGCTTTTAGTTTTAAAAAATAGGCTGATGGTTGACTAATGCCCTGATAAAGAAAAACTCTCAAAGGAATATGAGGCGCAGTGGCTTTGTTTAGGAATAGAATTTTGGTGCCTAGTTTTAAACAAATCCTTCAGTATTCCCTCCACTTTCCTGAACTGCATTGATTTTCCTCTGTAATGCATTTACTCGTTTGAACTCTGTTATTAGGACTAAGTGGAGAATTCATATTTCTGTCTTCACAGTTATTACAGTATTTCAGCATTTATTTTTACTGTAAATTGCAAGAAATGTTGCAGTTAAAATACTTTTATGAATGAAGAGGTGAATACCATTTGAAAGATCTCAGATTTGTTGAAAAGATAAACCTACTTCATTAAAAATAAACTTTGCTGTCTGATGTTATTATAATGTTGATTATTGCATGTCTTTACTCTTTTTACTTCCTTTTTTATTTTTCGGAGTGTCACTATTTGTGAAAGAATGAAGGATGGTTTCAGGTTTAATTCAGAGAGACTTCCCATGACCCTCCTTTGACAAAAGGCAGACTTGTAAGCAGTCAGGGTGGTTTCATTATTCCAAATCATCCTTCCCTGGCTCTTTTAGCACCTCACCTTTGTGACTTGCCTGGGAATGCTCAAGGAGCGATATTGTGCCATTTTATATAATCAGCTCAGAGCGAATTGAAACAGTGTCCAGCTGTTTAATTTAGGATACTTGAATAGTTTAGAAGAAACTCAACCAGTTCTAGATTTCTAGGTGCTTTGATCAACAGTGCCTTAGAATTTGATCCATTTTTTGTGGAAAATTCTCTAAATTCAATTCTTGTAATTTTTGTCAAGTTTCTTGTTTGGCTGGTTCATCATTGCAGCAATTCCTGTCTTATTTAGAATGGCATTTTTAAACAGTACTTCTTCAAGGTACTCTTAGAGCTCACGAACTGGTATTGATCAGTGACTGAAATGAACTTAGAGCCCGATATTTGCAGATTCAATATTACTCTATAAACATAAATAAGTGTTTATGATTGTGCAGCCAAGCCTGTAAAGATGCAGTACAGTGACCTGAGGAAAAAACCACTTCAGGGCTCACTCTAAAGGGACACTTTTTGGTTAGTAGATAAGATGAGATATTGCTGAGGAGGCATTCCAAAATTCTGCACTTCAAATAAAAATGGAAATAAATACTGCTGTTAAAATCCATGGAATCATAGAATATCCTGAGTTGGAAGGGACCCATGAGGATCATTGAAGTCCTATATCAAGTTCTTAAATGGAGTAATAGAAGTCATAAACCTGCTGAGATTAGGAACAATTAAAATCACAGAGCAGAATTTGTCCTTCTGGAGTCACCACTTCATCCTGGTGGGGGGGTCTTCTCTTTAGATTTTTCTGCTATCTCTTGGCTTTTTGTTATGTGAATTGATGACAGTTCTTGGCCCCTAAATTATGGTGACTTTTCTTCTTCTCTTGGTGTAATTTAATCATGCTTTTAGTTTGGACTACCAGGTCTTCACTTAGGCTGTGCTTGCCAGGCTCCCTCTGGCCAGTACTGTGATCCTGCTATCAGACAACAGTTTCCTCTTACATGAAGTCAGGACACCGCTCCCACCTATGACTAAAACCAGAAACATTTGCACCCTTTTCTTGTTTACTAGGAGTCATGAGATGTTTGTACACTGACTTTTTCTTTTCTCCATTGTATATTACTTTGATAGAGTTCTTTGCTGTCCATATGAATATTTCTTTTGAATCAATGCTACTGGTGTTACCATCTTTGCTGTGCTTGCTCTACTGGTGCTCCTGAAAATGAGACTAAAACTGTCACAGAATGGCTTTTCCAAAATGTCAGATGGTAATATTTGAAAGGATCAAAAGATTGTTGACCCTTGAGCTTCATTCTAAAATAGGTAACTTTATTAATTTAAAAATCTCTGTGTTTTCAAGGATTTGTTTTAAGGCTTTGTCATAGGTTTACTTGTTCAAAAGAAAAAAAAACAGTTTGAATTTTTTTTCCTCTGTACCATGGTGAAAGTAAGGTGTTGAATGAGGGAGGGGGAGAGTGGTTGTCTAGAGTGATTGACACACCCAAAAGAACTAGCCAACAGCCCCATATTCCAAGCTAGTGGCCCTCAGAAGACTGTTTGGGGGGGGTGATAATTTTTTTTTTCTTTCTTCTTGGAAACAGCATCGGCACTTTACTTTTGCCCTGACTCAGGGAGAGTGGGAAGAGGTGTGGGAAGAGAAGAGCTCCGGGGTTCATTTTGTTGTTGGCCGGGTCATCTGTCTGCCTTTGGCCCCGGTCCGCCTCCAGTCCGCCTCCGTTCTCTTGCTCCCTGTTCTGCCCATGGCCCGGACCTGCCTCCGATTTCATCAGAGAAACCAGGGCCATCTGCGGAGGAACCTGTGAGGGAAGAGGCTGCCCCTCCCCTCCTCCGTTCCCCATGTTGGCAGCAGCTCGTACCCATCGACGAAGGGGGGGGAATCCCAGCCAGAGCCAGCCGTTGGCAGCGTGAGTCCATACGAAGAGCCCTTTTCCCCTTTTCCCCTTTCCCCCTTCCCCTTTCAGTGGGGGAAAATCTCCATTTCGGCTCCTCCCTCACAGCGGGGGCTGAACAGCGCCCCCTGCTGGCCAACATTGAGCACTGCAGTTATCCAAAAGCGCCCCCTGTTGGCCAACGCCGAGCACTGCAGTGATCCAACAGCGCCCCCTGCTGGCCGTGGTGAGCATTGCGCCAAAAGGCAGAAAGTACCAAACTGTTTTTGGAGAGAGCCTTGGGTGCAGGATTGTTGGGGGTTTTTTTCTTTTTTTTGTACTGTCTAAACACATATATCCTTTAATAAAGGACTGTTATCTTTTCCTTCTCCGTATTTCCTCAACTGGAGCCTCTTAATTTCTGATTTACAATTGCTTAGAGGGAGGAGCTTGATCTTCCTCATAACTCATCCTCCTTAGCAAACACTTCAGTCTCATTAAACTGAGACAGGCTTGTAGTTGACTTGTATTTTGCAACCGATCTTGGTTATGAGTGAGTCCCTTTAGTGCCCGGTATCCAAAAGATGAACTAATTGATTGTTTTGTTGTAAATAATTCCCTACCTTTTTTAGATTGTGACTGTAAATTTTTTGTGTGTTTCTACCACTTGAGTGTTTATAATATGGTTTCATAATTCTCCTGCTCTGCTCAAGTTTACTTAGCAACAAGGGTTTAGTGTTTGCCTTGTCAGTGTCAAGGAACTATTTTGACAATTTTACCCTTCTTTTCCTGGTATTTACTCCTGAAAGACAGTGTAATGTGCTATTCAAACCTTTCAGCTGTTCAGTGTGCTGGAATTTCAAGTCAGGTATTATTTTTTTGTAAATCCTTTCCTGTGCTTGGTTGTAGTTTAATTTCTTTGGCAGTATTTTGGGACACAGTGCGGCTCAGAGCCATTCAGCACTATGGAATTGGAAGTTTGCACTTTTCCTGATGGCGTCTCGTTACCTGGAGTTTCATGATTCTTCCACAGGAAAGAAAAGGTTTGGGTTTTGTTATTTTTCTTTAGAATATCCACATCTGACTAAAACACATTGTTCTCATTTCAAAGCTATGCAAACTACAATATAGGCACTTGTAGGTTCTATTTTATTTGCAATTGCATGATGAGTTTTTGTGCTGAAAGAACAGAAGAAAATTAAATGCCTATTAGGGAGAGAGGGAGGCATATGGAATTACTGGAACTATTTTAATCTTAATTGCTTACTTTTGAACTGGAAGTCAGCTTAAAGAAGACAGAAGTTCTCTATCAACCTGCACCTCAGGAAGTCTTCCATCATCCCCATATAACCATTGGCCAATTAGAGCTCAAATCAGTTCAGCAGTTTAATTACCTAGGCAGCCTCATCTCCTCAGATGGTAAGATTTACGGAGAGATAGACAACAGGTTAGCAAAGGCATATAGTGCCTTTGGAAAGCTTCATAAAAGAGTTTGGTGAAATAAACACTTGAAGAAAAGTACCAAGATCAATGTTTACAAAGCCATTGTGCTGTCTACTCTTTTATATGGATCTGAAACACGGGTCATCTACCGCCACCACCTGCATCTCCTAGAATGCTTCCATCAACGCTGTCTCCGTTCAATCTTAAACATCCACTGGTCAGATTATGTGAACAATACATCTGTTCTAGAACAAGCAGCAGCCAAAACTGTTGAGGCCATGTTGCTGAGAACACAGCTGTGCTGGGCAGGGCACGTCTCAAGGATGAAAGACCACTGCCTCCCTAAGATCTTGCTCTATGGTGAACTTGCCACCGGCAGCCACAAGAGAGGAGCCCCGAAGAAAAGATACAAGGACTCCCTGAAACAACATCTCAGCTTCGGCCATATTGATCACCATAACTGGTCTACTCTGGCCTCAAATCGGGAGGCCTGGAGACACACCATCTATAACGCAGCTGTCTCCTTCGAGAACACACGCAGGATCACTCTCGAGGAAAAAAGGCAACGCAGAAAGAACCGTGTCTTGCAGAATATTTCACCTAAGGAGTCTTTCTGTTGTGCCTTTTGCAACTGGACATGTCTATCTCGTATTGGCCTTTTTAGCCACCAGCATGCTTGTAACAAATGTGGACAGAGCCTTCCCAAATCTTCGTTCATGAAGCCCAGCCATAATGATGACTAGCAGCAGTGGCACATCTATACTGATGCATCTCACACAACTGGATTCAACAACAATGAAACAAGTAATTCTAATCGTATAAGGCTGGCAGGAGGTTTTGAGGTCATTTTCTGCAAATTGATGAATAAGAAGTTCATATCATATAATCCACATTGAATTTATTCCTGTAATACATCTTAACTTCAAGTGTAGCAGTGGTTAATTGCTAATCCATATTCATTGAACAGAATAAATGAGGATAGCAAGGGGAGATACTTCATGTACCATCACATCAAACATGTAAGTTCTGAGCTTGGTTTTTCATTCAGATCTCTTGTGTTTGTGTATCTTCTGTCCCCATGACTTCAGAAATACTTTAGAGATTTATCACAGAGTTTGACCAGCTACAGTTGGTGCTTTTGTTGACAATGCCTGGTATTTGCATAGGCACTAATTAGATATTTTGAGTTGTATATATCTTCCTGAGTGTAGTTATTGTTGATCATCAGAATGTGTTTGCATTTTATAATGGATTTTATTTTAGTAATTATTCTTTAAAGCACCCTTTTAAATCTATATTTATTTCATCTGCAATGTATTAAGTTTGCCATTGAAGCTGCCTAGTTGTTCTTGGCATTGCATACATTTCATTTTCAGGTTCACCTTTGAGCACAGCATGCTACATTTATCATACAGTTTTTAGGGCTTAATCCAAAGCCCATTGAGGTTGACATTAAAAAAGAAAAAAATCCTGTCTTTGACTAGTCAGCTGTGGATGACATTCCTGCTCTTCTCCTTTATGTGTGTTATTCTCAGATTGATCCCAGCTGAAGGGGACCCCTGGTGGTCTAGTGGTTAGGATGCAGCACTCTCACCACTGCGGCCCGGGTTCGATTCCCGGTCAGGGTAAAAAAAGTCCCCCGGGCAGATGGAGCTCGTCAGCCCTGTAAGGCCATCCATCTAAGAGAAGGTCACTCTAAACAAACCTACGTTCTGAGGACCTCACTGCCACTGTCCAAGCTTGCTCGGCCCTCTAAACAAACCTACGTTCTGAGGACCTCACTGCCACTGTCCAAGCTTGCTCGACCCTGGCAGATGAACCTCAGGATTAAAGGGTGGGCTCAGGTCAGCGCACGCTGTGTCTCACCTAAAAAATCCACTGCGCAGGCTTGAAGGGTTAATGACCTTTCCCAAATCTTCGCTCATGAAGACTGGCCATACATACAGATCCCAGTTGGGTACGGTTTTATCAAGTATTTGCCAAGTAGTTTATGCATTTCAGCAAATAGATTACTCACCACATATAGGGATGCAGGAATCATTTTCTGAATTATATTTTGTTCACTCTCGCTGTTGTTTGATTTGTAACAGAAAAGTTTTCTACTTGGTAATGATTTGAGCTTTTAATAGGTGAGGAACGAGAAATCGATTGTAGTAACGCATACACAAATAATGCATATCCTGTAGAAATACTTTTCCTCTGAAAAAAACATATGATATGAGGAATTGTGTTCTCCAAAACTGATTAAGAAAATAAAACTGATTTATTTGAATTTATGTAATCTTCAGTACTGATAGTGTTTGTGATCTGTCTTATACAATTCAACTTCCGTTTTATCAATAAGTCCTTCCATTAATAGAAAATGGTTTAAATGGAATATTGTTCACAGAATTAAATTCATTAAATACATGTAAAACGAATCCATTAAAATAAACTTACAATAAAATATGACATAAACTGGTATTTATATTTAAAATTCAACACTTGATTCCTAAAAACCCAGTAGAAAAAAGACTTCTTATTTGGACAAAGATATGAAGAAGAGCTGATTTGTTATGGATAGATAAATAAGAGATAAAATGGAATGTTTTGGCTAGGGGATTAGCAGGGGTTTCAAGGAGGACATTTTTAAAAAATAAAACAATGCATTCCCTTCTGAGTTTAAAAGAGCAAATATTTTTTTGAAATTTGGAATATTTTTTGAGAGTTTCTCAGATTTGCCCCTTATTTGATACTTTAGGGAAGATTTCTTTCTTTCTGTGAAAGTATCTAACATTTTTAATGATCACAGTATATTTGTACAGTCTGATTAAAAATTAATATTCACTATTACATACTATCATCAAAAGGAAAATTGCCATGTCTGAACCTGAATTTAGTACCTGGTTTGGGATGTAGCACATTTCTATAAATGTACTAGCTCAGGTCTAAATTCAAGTTTTGTTTATGCATCTCACATAACATCTGCTTAAGCTGGATATAAAGCAAATCTGGAAACAAAAAATTAACCAGACTTCATTTTATTATGCACTTGGACTAATGTAATAGGAAGTGTAATTACATAATATCTCATCCACATCTGTGACAAGATAGACGTGAGCTGGCAAGAGTCAGTGGGCGTAATGATGGCACAGATCTTTAGGGACAGAGTGCAAGGGGACAGGTTCTGGGGAAGGCAATCCTGTCTGTGAAAGGCAGCAGATCTTGGAGAAGCAAGAGAAAGCCTGCAGGCACTTTGTCAGGGAAGGTTTTACATGTTTGAGAAGGGTTTAGAATGGAATGCTTAAAATATTGATTTGATATGCTGAATACTCAAACTGAATAATGGGAAATTTAGGTAAAATATATGGAAGAAATTCTTGGCTGTAAGGGCAGGGAGGCCCTGGCACAGGTTGCCCAGAGAAGCTGTGGCTGCCCCATCCCTGGAAGTGTCCAAGGCCAGGTTGGACAGGACTTGGAGCAACCTGGGCTAGTGGAAGGTGTCCCTGCCCATGGCAGGGGGTGGAACGAGATGAGCTTTAAAGTCCTTCCAGCCCAAACAATTCTGGGATTTGGTGATATGAGAATCCCTTCTTTGCATAAGGATAGATTTAGCACACTGGAAAATCTACAGTTTGCGACTGATTGTGTTGCCTACACCTCTTTGGATGCAGCGGAAGCATCAACTTTGTAATACAAAGTTAACGTGTATTTTCATTTGAACTGCTGGTTCTGAGTAAAATTTCGATGACTGATTTGAATTCTGATTAGAGTGGTTACATTTCTTTTCTGTATATTCTTGTCATACAGTTTTTTAATGATTCGTTAGCTCTCAAGTTTCCTGACTAGATGGATATCTAAACACGTGCTGTAATTCAGTCAATAAGCAGCACCACAGAGCAAACCACAGAGATCAAACAACATGATGACAAAGGTTCCTCTGTCTTCAAATCTGTAAAAAGGTTAATGTATTTGTCATAATACAGTGTTCTGACAAGACCTGGGTTGGCATAACTTGAATTTAGCAAATGAGAAGAGCTTAGAACCATCTTTCACTGAAATTGAGGTTATTGCTCACGTTGCCTCAAAACTGTGCACATAAATATTCTGTGAACATAAAATCTACCTTGCTTAGGGTGTTGGACAGAACAATATTTTCTGTCTCAAAAGGTTTTAAATGTTTAGTGTCATGATCAAGTGGATTCACTGTATGATAATAGGTTTAACTTTTGTTTATTATAATTTCCTGCTTCTTGAGACAAGTCAACCCTGCCAGTATTTATAAGTAAATGAAAAGTTGGTTTTAAATGAACATTGCTGTTAATGTTTTACAGAATTCCTAATTTGTTTTACTTTCTTTTGACAAGTATTCAGGAATTCCATGGAAGCAGACAATATAAATCAAAGAGAAAGCCTGGTTTATGAAGCTCAATAATAAACTTATACCTTGCTATGAAACAAATTATTCCAAATGCCAAAAATTATAATTTAGACTTCAAAATTCCAGTAGACTTATCAAAATTCCAGTGAATTTTGACCTGACTGTGCTTAGTTTTGAGTGAAGAGATGGAACCAAATGTTTTGTGATTTGAAAATATAACAAGTATGTTGCTGTATTTTAAGTATAAGTAATTTTGGAGGTATCCTGATGATAAGCAGGATTAATTGAAAGGTGCATCTGTCTTTCATTTGATTGAAAAGGGCACTGAATTTACTCTTCTACTGCAGTGCATGAAATGAGACTCATACGCTGCTTTTCATTCAATTATTCCTATTTTTTTATTGACTCTCCATACTTTTAGAAGATACTAAGCATATAAACAATGCAAACTGAAATGACAAATGAAATCATAGAACACTAAAAATGTCAATATAAGACAGTTTGCTCTTAACTTTCTCAGCATATATGCAGTACATATCGCCTTATTTGATTTTTAGTGCTGTGCACTAGCTACGAACTTTACCACAGCAAACAATACAATTTTTACAGAATGTTCATAAGAATAGAATGTATTACAAATCCATAAAGCTACTATCTAGTGTAACAATAATTGATGAAATAATAAATTTGTTGCAGTCTATTGAAAGATTTGCAATATATCTTCTGAGTGACTATGTTTGAGAAAATCATAGAATAATAGAATCCCTGAGCTGGAAGGGATTCACAAGGATTATGGATCCAAATCCTGGCCCTGCAGAGACACCCCAACAATCCCACCCTGTGCTGAGAGTACTGTCCAAACCCTCCTGGAGCTCTGGCAGCCTTGGTGCTGTGCCCACTGCCCTGGGGAGCCTGGTCAGTGCCCAACCAGCCTCTGGGGTAAGAACCTTTTCAGTGCAGAGCAGAGCAGAGCAGGATAATCCCCTCCCTCACCTGGCTGGGGATGTGTTACAGTCTGGTCAGGGGCTGCAACGTGGTTCTTTAAGATGATTACTTCAAAGGTGAGATTAAGGCACAAACTCCAAATGTTAGGTCTCAAACAGACAATTTGCTTTATTTGTAACAATAAGTAATGATAAAATCGGGGGGAGGGGGGGGAGGGAGAAGTGGGAGAGATAAGAAGAAGGAAAGGCTACAGAAGGAAAGTGCAAAACGGTTACCACCACCAGGGAGAGAACCGGGTGCAGTCAGCCTCGGGCAGTGAGGGAAGGACCGCCGGAGAGAAGCGGGTGGGGAGCAGACTGGACCCAAGGCAGACAGGAGACGCAGGAAGGTGGGAGACGACCAAGACGGAGAGAGGAGTGGGGCCAGCAGCCAGCACGGGACCCTGGGCAACACCGACTGGACTGGACGGGACCCTCAGGTAATGTTGGGCACTGCCTTAAATACCCCTGGTGGGCGCTCCCTGGTCAGCTTGGCTCCCGGCGGATCCTTCCACCGCATCGACTGATGAAGTTGCCAGTATCCAGGGGGGCCGGCTCTGCCAAGGTGGGAAAATGTAACACCTTTCTGTTGGAGACTCTCCAGGGGGCCAGCAAGCAGTCCACAATGTCGCCTAGGTTGATGAAAGCAACCCTGCAAAGAGCTAAAGTCGGTGTCCCCACTTTGTTCGGTCACTTGGCTCTTGGGGGGCTCCTGGTAGCCCTCAAAACTTACACTGGCTGATGGAAATAGCTTCGTTAGTGTGAAGTGGTTAATTGCCGCTTGTGCAACTGTGGTGGTTTGGACCTTGGTTTTTCCCCCAGAGGCTGAAAAGTGGTAGACCCCAAGGGGTGGAAACCCCTGGATGTTTTGAAGTTTTGCCCAATGGGCGCTCCTGCAAAAATGTAAACATATCACAAGCACCGGAAGAGATGAGTTGTAGTTTTTGAGTTGTTGAAGAGAGGTGGCCATGTTGTAGAGCCACGAGGAAGGGGCTCTGAGCCCCTCGGGGCCTCCGGGGCCCCCCAGCCCCAGCTGGGGGCTACTGAGACTTGGAACAGTCTTAGACTGGACTAAGGGTCTGTAGTTATGCTGGGAGATGTTTTTCTCCATGGGCACGGAGCAGCAGCCGGCACTGACCAGAGAAACGGACAGTTTGGGGTAAGACTGAATACCAGACCCCAAAACTCCCTTGAGACCCCTCTTAGAGAAGAGGGACATGGACTCCTATTATGGAGAGCAGTTTTGGACATGCAGCACCGGAGAGAGAGAGGAGCTGAGAAGCTCAAAGGCGTCCTGAAACTAGACCGGGACGGCCAGATGGAATGCAGAGAGGGTGACCTTGGCTCCCCCCTCGCACTGCTGCCACGGTGGCAGCCTGAGAACAGGGCACAGAGGCCCTGTAAGAGATACCAGACCGTCACGAAGACCCCCCTGTGTCTTCGTGATATGACGTGGTGAAACGACCTTGTCTGGGGTTACGAAGTCCACGGAAGACCCCTCGGTTGTGAGGCGATGGGGCCGAGAGAGGCTTGGATACCTCCCTCGTGGATGCTGGCAGAAAGCCAGCCACAGCTGCTGCATGCATGAGAAGAAGAAACCTGCTGCCTTAGAAGATGCTGCTTAAAGACTGGAAGGGATCTGTCCTTCTTTCCCTCCTGGACTTTTATTTGGAGGGGAGAAGAGATCTGATCATTGTAAATACTATAAGTCATGGTAGAGATATTGTGATCGTGTGTATAATGTGATATGGTATTTATCTGTACAGTCATTGTAATATATTCCCTTCCCCACTTTGAGTCTGGTGTGTTTTGTCTGGAAAAACCCATCTCACATTAGGTTGAGATGTGGGAGGGGGCTTAGACTAGGGGATTGGATTTTGGGGCTATCTCAAACCATGACAGCAACTTTAAACGGCTTCGAAGAAGCCTTGCCCAAGGTGCTTACTTGCCCCATTAACACCTCTCGCAACTCAGCAGGGCGCCAATTATAAATTGTTTATTGCACCAGTCAATGTAAAAACAAAGTAGTGAGTCAGAGATGGAACAATCTCTTACAGGATGCTTTGCATGATGCCTGCCAGGACATAGTTGGCCCTCCTGGCTGCCAGGGCACACAATTCACTCTTCTTTTAGATCATTAGATTGGATACTTTTATTACCACCATTAGTAGGACTCCATTGAAAACTGTTACACCTACTTTTCTTGGTATTTCCCTGGGGCATTAGTTCTCATATCCTAAACATCCACTGGTCAGATTTTGTGAACAATACATCTGTTCTAGAACAAGCAGCAGCCAAAACTGTTGAGGCCATGTTGCTGAGAACACAGCTGCGCTGGGCAGGGCATGTCTCAAGGATGAAGGACCAACCACCTCCCTAAGATCTTGCTTTATGGTGAACTTGCCACCGGTTGCCGCAAGAGAGGAGCCCCGAAGAAAAGATACAAGGACTCCCTGAAACAACATCTCAGCTTCGGCCATATTGATCAACATAATTGGTCTACTCTGGCCTCAAATCGGGAGGCCTGGAGACACACCATCTATAATGCTTCTGCTTCCTTTGAGAATGCATGCAGGATCACTCTCGAGGAGAAAAGGCAACACAGAAAGAACCGTGTATTGCAGAATATACCACCTAAGGAGTCTTTCTGCTGTGCCTTTTGCAATCAGATATGTCTATCTCGTATTGGTCACATAAGCCACCAGCGTGCCTGTAACAAATGTGGATAGACCCTTCCTAAATCTTTGTTCAGGGAGCCTAGCCATGATGAGTTATCATATCACTCTGCATTTTACTCAAAATAAGCAAAAATTTGAACTTTCAAATTTCAAACCTGCTACATCCTCTTTGTCGCTTTCTTCTTGCACTGAGATGCAACACCTGGTTTCACTGTAACAGAGCAATGTGCTTTGATACCAGGTTTTGCTATCGTGAAATCCTGGTGGCTTTGTTTTTGGAACTTAACCTGTGCTCTGTGCTCCAGGGAACAGAGAAAACCACCATGGCTGTGTTTTTATAATGACTTTGGTGATATGATAATATTAATATATGGTGATAAAGGTCCATGTCTTCTGTCTTGACCTTTCATGTGTTCATCAGTGCCAAAATTGCATTCTTTCCTTTCCTAGTACCTTTCTGTCAGTTTCTAATGTGTTCTTTCAAACTAAAGAAAAAAATTGATTACCGGGCCTATCAGACTTTGTTCATACCTGCCAAAATTGAATGTATTCTCAGCTCTTGTCTTTCTCAAAAGACACTTTCATAATGGCATTAAACCCAGCACACAAAACAAAGTGTATGACTTGCATGTAAATTATTCAATGTGAATTAAGAATACAATTAACACCTTGGCAGCTCCACAAATTAAAAAGTGTAAACTGTCTTCAGACCTTGGCAAAACATTTGTAATGAATTGAGCCCTTGACTTTATTTTGAGGAGACATTTCTACATGAAAAAGAGGGTTTATTTATTACTACTCAGTGGAGCACAGTAAGGTGATGAGCTAAAATTCTGCTAAAGGGAACAAAGGGTTTAACGAGTTACTAAATATTTACAATGAGCTTTGAAAACAAGTGTTTCCCTGATTAATTCTGTGGATTGGATCAAGAAATTCAGTTTTTTTGGTCTAAACCTGTATTTCTGGTTAAAGTAGTTGAAAACAATGGGCGTAATTATGTATAATTGGTGCAAAGAGCATCTTTTATGAATTATGGATTTCTGTTGGTCAAGAAAGTCTTTATGTCAGGTTCATGTTAAGCAAATGTTTTTAAGAGTATTCATTTTGTCAAGAGGAGAAGAATAGTGAAGTGAGTATGATCCAACAGTTCTTTGCTCAAACGGGTTTTTTTTCCTTTTCCAGTGGGCCAACTGAAAAAGCACCGACTGTAATGGCAACTACAGCAGCTCTGTTAGATTCAGCAACATTGTTGAGAAATGAGAAATAATTTCTATAACAGAGTAAGGAAAATATTTAGGATTCAAAGCTGGAGAGAAAACCAACATGAGTTAAAGAGCAGAATGTCAGAATGTAAAGCTGGATCCTGGAACTGTCTGACATTAAAGGATTGTGGTGGTTTGGGCTAGGCCTTCCTTGGTGACCAGTTTGTAACCAAGGAAGGGTCCAGATTTACCCAGTATTCCCTCCGATTTTTACGTAAGCCAGATTATAAGAAGAGAGGAGGAGAGGCCTTCGCTCTCTCTTTCCTTCCGGTGGCTTGGAGGTGCAGGTTCCCTGCTGTTGAGTCTGCCGTGTTGGGGAGCGAGGCCTGGTTAGGCCTTGCCGACCTTGGGAGACAGAAGTTGCTGGCGATCGTTCCGGAGCGACTCTCAGTTGTCCCAGGAGAATAGTGAGCTATTTTCTTTGCTAACTCTTTTAGTTGTTAGATATTGGGTCACTAATTGGGATATCTATATATTTTATTTTAGTTTTGTTCCCTTTTCCTTCCCCCTTCCCTTTCCCTTGTGAAATTGTATATCTTAATTGTATATAAGTGTAAATATATTTATATATCTCACTTTGGTTGTCTCTCTCTCATTTCGGGTTTTTCTTAGGTTTTTTTCCTCCCTCTTCTCCCTGAGGTTTGGCGGGGGGACGGGGACTTCTGGTGGCAAGATTTGGAGACTTGACAGGGAGCCAGCTTCAAACCATATCAAGGATTTTTGTTGATCTCGTGCTATTCCCCTACAGCATATACAGGAGTAGGATACATGAACAAGCTTTTGTAAAAGCTTTACGTTACATGGCTGTTTGCCTATGTTTTATTCTTTCCCAATTCTCCCTTATTCTTCTGCCTGAGTCTTACTGAAGAGGTGAAGGGTTAACCTTAGTTTTACATGGAAACCTAAGGAAACCTGAATTGTTGATACACCAGAAAACATGACATTGAGAGTGCAGCTGCGGCACTTCTAACTATGATTACTGTCAGGTAAATATTCCTTCAGTTTACTTGGAGCTACACTGCCCAATAAAGCCAGATTTCTAAAACATATTATCTCCATGTATCAGAAGCAAAAGTCTTGGTGATTCTTCATGAGAAAAATTATTTGCCAGCTCTCACTCTAGGCCTATGAAAGACTGACTGTGTTATATAAAAATTTGGAATTTCAACCCCTATCTGGCATAGAGCATTTCTGTGGCATAACCTAAAGTACCTTTTCTTTCTTCTACTGAAAATTGACAAATGTGATGCTCTAGTAGAATATAATGGATTAGAGGAATTCTTAGTGTACTTAGAGACCAAGATCTCATTTCCTGTTGACAGTGAGCCATAAGTTCCTCTTTAGACCTCTTTCAAATATAGGTGCTCTACAAATGGGAATGCACTAGTAAACATGCAGACATTGTAAACAGCTGATGGAATGATGTACCTGAATTTGCCCACCTATGCACCTATAACTTCACATGGGTTCCTTCCAAAATTCTTTTTATGTTTTCAGGGAAGTCAGTTCTTCTTAGAAAAAAAACTCAAACAAGATTCCTCTACAGTAGCAATGCCAAATCCTAAATAAATATTAAATGTACATGAGTGGAAGAAATCGCATTAATTACATCATCATTAACATGCACAACATTTTTTCCCTATTTTTTTAAGGGGAAAATATATTAACTGGAGAATTCTATGGGGCTTTTCCCCCTCATCAATTAAAGGATGTTCTGAATGTTCTTTCTATGATAAAGCAACTTTTGCTCAGATGTTCATGTTGTCCAGCTTTTTGTGAGTTAGTTTAGTGCAAGTCAGTCTCTGCTTTTCCATATTAGATATTAGCCTGAAATCTCGTATTGGCCTTATTAGCCACCAGCGTGCTTGTAACAAATGTGGATAGAGCCTTTCCCAAATCTTCATTCACGAAGCCTAGCCATGATTAGTCTGAAATTCTTTGTGACATTACATTTTCTTTTCACTGAAGAACTTCATATACTTATCATCTACTGTTTTCTAAATAAGAGTATCATTTAATTAGAGCTGTTGAATTCTTTGTGACTTCACTTTTTCTAAATATTTGATATAATTTTAATCTTCAAAGTGTTCTTCATAGAACACTACAATCCAAGTAGTGTTGTGATTTCTATTTTTTTTATTTATGGTATTTTACAGTCATATTTTATGAACTGTAGTACTTTTACTGCAGTTAAGCTTTACAACAAGAGTCTCTGGTTGTTTCTCTACCAGCAGAGTACAATTATAAGAAGTAGGACTCAAAGTAACTTTGCTACCTAATTCAGCAGATTTATTCCTTATAGTCAGGTATAATCACACATTCCTGGCAGATGTTGGTACCTAGTCTCCTCAAATCAGATGGGCTTCATCTATCTAGGAAGGGCAAAAGGACTGTAGCCCATAAGTTGGTGGGGCTGATCAGGAGGGCTTTAAACCAGGTTTGAAGGGGGAAAGGATTGAAACTGGGCTCTCCAGAGAGGAGCCTAAGGGTGGAAAGCCTGAGCTGAGAGTGAAATCAGCAGCCCAGCTGAAGTGCATGTACACCAATGCACGCAGCATGGATAACAAACAAGAGGAGCTGGAAGTCATCGTGGAGCAGGAAAGCTGTGATGTAGTCGCTATCACAGAAACATGGTGGGATGACTCGCATGACTGGAGTGCTACCATGGGTGGCTACAGGCTTTTCAGAAGGGACAGGCAAGGTAGGGGAGGTGGAAGAGTGGCTCTATATGTTAGAGAGTCTCTTGACTCTGTAGAACTTGAAGTCAGTAACGATAAGGTTGAGTGTCTGTGGATCAGAATCAGGGGGAAGGTCAACAAGGCTGATATCCTGGTGGGAGTCTGTTACAGACCACCCAACCAGGATGATGAGGGTGATGAATTATTTTACAAGCAGCTGGTGGATGTCTCAAAGTCACCCACGAGAACTATCGATGGGGAGGCATGAACATAATGCTCACAGGCCATTATGGTCGGCAAATATGTCAATTTATTATTTAAATCAGTTAACTTTTATACAGTTTAGTTTGCTCAGGGTACATGCTCATAATAAGATGATTGGATAGCTCAGTCTGTGCACGCGTCTCATGTCTCCAGTTCATTGGACCTGATGTTCTGTCCATGCGATCTGAAATCATCCTTGGCATAGAAACCTCTTTCTAATTAATCTGCTTTTAGGGTTTTACTAAATTTGCAGGTGTTTCATTATCTTCAGTTTCTCAAGGTTTTCTTTCTATAAACATATTGTGTTCTCAAACCTTATAATTAGACACACAGCTAACAAGTATAAGTATCACATATTTTCACACAGTCTATAAGTATAAACAATACACGCTTGTCACTTCCATGGCAAGCAAGGCCTACAGAGTGCAGGAAAAAATTGTTCAGAGAAATCTCTCTGTCCCGGCGACAGAGAAAAAGGGCTGGTGATTTTAACCTGCCAGATGTCTGCTGGGAACTCCACACATTGGAGAAGAGGCAGTCTAAGAGATTCCTAGAGCGTATAGAGGATAATTTCCTGCTCCAGCTGGTAAACGAGCCTACCAGGGGTGGGGCCCCGCTAGACTGGCTGTTCACAAACAGAGAGGGGCTAGTGGGAGATGTGGTAGTTGGAGGCTGTTTGGGGCACAGCGACCATGAAATAATAGAGTTTTCAATACTCAGGGACACAAAGAGGGCCATCAATAAAACCTCTACGCTGGACTTCCAGAGGGCAGATTTTGGCCTATTCAGAAGACTAGTTCAGAGTGTACCCTGGGAAACAACCCTTGAAAACAAAGGGGTTCAGGAGGGATGGACATGCTTCCAGAAGGAAGTCTTGAACACACAGGAGCAGGCTGTCCCAGTGTGCTGAAAGGCGAGCTGGTGGGAAAGACATCCAGCCTGGTTGAACAGGGAGATTTTGAAGGAAATTAGGGTAAAACAGAAAGCCTACCAATTACAGAAAAAAGGGCTGGCTACTCAGGAAGAGTTTAGGAATATAGTTAAGTCACGTAGAAAGAAAATTAGACAGACGAAGGCACAACCTGAACTTAATCTTGCCACTTCTTTTAAGGATAAGAAAAAGTCTTTCTACAGATACATCAATAGCAAAAGGAGGGGCAAGGAAAACCTCCATTCTTTATTGGACATAGGCGGGAACATAGTTATCAAAGATGAGGAAAAGGCTGAGGTGTTTACCACCTTCTTTACCTCAGTTTTCAACAGTAAGACAGGTTGTCCTCAGGACAGCTGGCTTCTGGAGCTTGTAGACAGAGATAAGAAGCTGAATAGCCCCCCTGTAATCCAGGAGGAAACAGTTAGTGACCTGCTGAGCCACTTGGATCCTCACAAGTCTATGGGTCAGATGGGATCTACCCAAAGGTGATGAGGAGCTGGCTGAACAGCTCGCCAAGCCACTCTCCATCATTTACCAACAGCTCTGGCTCACTGGGGAGGTCCCAGATGATTGGAAGTTGGTGAATGTCACGCCCACCCACAGAAAGGGCCAGAAGTAGGACCTGGGAAACTCCAGACCTGTCAGCCTGACCTCAGTGCCTGGCAAGGTTATGGAGCAGATCATCCCAAGTGCAGTCCCACAGCACCTACAGGATGGACAAGGGATCAGACCCAGCCAGCACAGGTTTAGGAGGGGCAGGTCCTGTCTGACCAACCTGATCTCCTTTTCTGACCAGGTGACCTGCCCGGTGGATGAGGGGAAGGCTGTGGATGTGTCTACCTGGACTGCAACAAAGCCTTGGACACCGTCTCCCATAGCACACTCCTGGAAAAGCTGCAGCCCACGGCTTGGACAGGGGCACTCTGTGCTGGGTTAGGAACTGGCTGGAGGGCCAGGCCAAGAGAGTGGTGGGAATGGTGCTGTATCCAGGTGGGATCTGGTCACCAGTGGTGTCCCCAGGGATCGATGTTGGGCCCAGTCCTGTTTAATATCTTTATTGATGATTTAGATGAGGGGATTGAGTCCACCACTACCAAATTTGCAGATGACACCAAACTGGGGGGTGTATTGATCTGCTGGAAGGCAGGAGGGCTCTGGACAAGCTAGAGAGTTGGGTTGATTCCAACGGGATGAGGTTCACCAAGGCCAAGTGCCGGGTCCTGCACTTCGGTCACAACTCATGGGCTGGGGACAGAGTGGCTGGAGAGCAGCCAGGTAGGAAGGGACCTGGGAGTGTGGATTGACAGGAAGCTGAACAGGAGCCAGAGTGTGCCCAGGTGGACAAGAAGGCCAATGGATCCTGGTCTGGATCAGGAACAGTGTGGCCAACAGGTCCAGGGAAGTGATTCTTCGCCTGGACTCAGCACTGGTGAGGCCACCCCTGGAGTGCTGCGTCCAGCTCTGGGCCCCTCAGCTCAGAAAGGACATGGAGGGGCTGGAGCAGGTCCAGAGAAGAGCAACAAGGCTGGGGAAGGGACTGGAGCAGAAGTGCTGTGAGGAGAAGCTGAGGGAGCTGGGGTTGTTCAGCCTGGAGAGGAGGCTCAGGGGAGACCTCCTCACTCCCTGCAACTCCCTGACAGGAGGTCTCTTCTCCCAGGCAGCTATCAGTAGGACAAGAGGGCTGGGTCTTCAGCTGAACCGGGGAGGTTTAGGTTGGATATTAGGAAGAAATTCTTTACAGAGAGGGTAATCAGGCATTGCAATGGGCTACCCAGGGAAGTGGTGGATTCTCCATCCCTGGAGGTTTTTAAGATGAGACACCTAGTGCCATGGTCTGGTAACCATGGCGGGGTTGGATCAAGGGTTGGACTTGACGATCTCAGAGGTCCCTTCCAACCCGGCTGATTCTAGGATTCTATGATTCTATGATTCTATGATTCTATGTTTGCACATAGCCTGTACCAAAGGATGCAGATAATCTCCTCAGGCTACCTGATCTACTACTGCATTGAAAACGAGACTGTTAGAAACCTTGCCTGTTACTTCAGTATTAGAAATTTTATTGGTGTTTAAAAAGAAGCAAACCCAAACTTTCTTGCTGCAACTTGCTTTTTGCATTTTTTTCTCCCATAAATGACGGAGGAGCTTGTACCCTTTTCCCATGGACATTTTCTGTTCCTGAACACTGCTGTTGGTCTCCTCCATATTTTTCCAATCAGTAGATTTTCTTTCTCCTTGCCTGGTGTTTCTCTGGGGTCACTGATTAAATAAATCAAACAAAAGTGGTCTGGTATTGATCTTTAGAGCATGCTGTTAGTATTTTCCCTCTGTTCTGAAGTGAATAATTTTATAAGCATTTGTCTTTAATAACTGAGCTGGTCCATTATCCACTCAAGCAGTTCAACAGTGCCAATATTATAATCGTTCCCCTTACACACATTATTGTATCAGATTGCTCAAAGCTCAAGTGAAACATATGTGACTTTCTCTCTGCAAGTGCTTTTGTCCTTGTTGTGTGACCCAGAGAAAAATCCTCCCTCAAACAAATCCTTGAAGTCACTGCTCTGGGGTTTCTTTGCGGGTTTGTTTTTTAATTCAGAATAAGATTAATAAGAATTTGTTCCTTTTACATTGTATTGGTTGCAGAAGCCTCTTTTTTTCATTGCGAGTGGTATTTTGCTTAATAAAAATGAAGAAAAGTAAAAATATTTCTTTACTTATTCTTTGAAAGAGTCAAAATCTCAGATGAGGAACTGCAGTTTCCCTATATCTCTGTTTTTAGTATCATGGCTTAGAGGCAGGAGGTAGGAAAGAAAAACTATTGATGGGGAATTCCGATTTGTGCTGCAAAGTTAAATTCACACCTTTTTGGGATGTAATGAATCTGCCCATAGGAGAAGGAACAGAAAGCTTGTAGAAACAAAAATTGTGTGCCAGGATGCTATTGGTGTTGAGCATTGACATCACTGAGACAGTTTAAAGTACAAATTGAGTTTATTAAAAGACTAAGAGTTGTATATGTAAGGCAAGAATAGTCTTAAATTATTTTCTGTAGCCTGTTTTCTGTGTTCCTTTTCTTTCATTGAAACTGATTCTATGAAATGAAGACATCTTCTCTACCAAGCCAAATTATATTATGGAAAACAGAATGCAGTTAAATGAGAGTTAAATTACTCTCAAATGGCAGGGAAATGTTCAGCTTTAAAATGTGTTGTGAGACTAGCGCATTATTCCAAGTCAGAATGCCTGGGGGGGGAATTAAAATAAAAAAATGTAGGCTTGTACAGTAGAAATGCAATTGTAATTTCCAGAGAGATACTTTCTAGGAGAATCTGGGAGAGGGTCTGGTTGACAGGATTTCGACAAGGAAAATTCTAATGGAAGCAATCAGAATAATTGAACAAACATGTTGATGGTCAACATTTCTAATTCATGATATTCCATGTGCTGTGTCCTGGTTTTATCCTGAGGCTCTGCTCCCAGAGCTCCTCACTCACAGTGGCCTCTTACAGCATGAGCTTAGTGAGAACCCTGACATGACCTGTGTGTAGTGTGTGAGCAGGACTTTGGAAAGCTCCAGGGTTTTGACTTGTTGCCAAAATCAAGTTACATAATTGAAATCACAGATGGGAAATCATGACTCTCTTTAGCTTATCACTGCCAAATTTCAATGGCATTTCATAGGACCAAAAAAACACATTTGTTCAGCAACCCCAAAATTACCTTTGATACAGAGTCCAAAGCTTCATTGGAAACATTCAGTTTTAAAAATCCCAGTGTATAAAATTAAATTTAAATATTTTCTATATTGTGAAGCATTAGGTGGCTTTCATTTGACCTGGTACCAGTTCTCATGCTCCCACTTGCATTTTTATTCTTCTCAGCACCTTAAGCATCATAAGACAGACAGGTGAGTATTAAGAAAAGGCTCAGTGTATTGGAGATGCAGTGCTTTGCAGAATCTTCCTCTTGCATTTAAGGATAGCTGGAGGAAGTCTCAGGTCAGAAAGAGTGATTTGGAGCAAGTGCAGAGGTGTCTGAAGAAGCTGATAAATAGTTTGTCCCTGTGGAGCTCGCTAGGAGGACAAAGGTTGTGCAACAGCAAGGTGAGAGAGAAGGCAGATTAGGGAGCAGGAACACTGCTGTGTTTGCCTTGGAAGAACTGGTTCCTGCTGATGAAGTGAAAAAGGGGAGGTCAGGACAATTACTGAAAGAGAAATGGTGATGGAAACCTTGAGGGCAGGAATCAAGCATGAGTATGGAGATCGTATTCTTTCATTTTTTTCACATGTTATTAATGAATTCAACAGAGAAAGAAATTTAAATCAAGGGAGTGAACAAGATGATTTCTGGGGATTTTATCTGAGAAATTTTGCTGGGAGAAAGCATCAAAACTGAGTCAACCCCCAGCTGTATGGGAAGAGTCAGAGATGGGTAAGATTTTTAGATATCAAACTTCAGTGACAATGAACAGTAATGACAGTATGGGAGGGGAGAGAAACTTTGGTTTGTTCCAGAATTCACTTCTGCTCATATTTAAGCTGATGGAAAGATGAACCAGAGTTGTACACAGTATATCTGTACAATATAACTAATTTGGGGCCTTTATTCTGGAGATAGATCAATATTTATTTTTCTTATCAAAGCAATATAGATAGTCTTTCCCTTGAAACTGACATTAAATTTAGTAAGGCTGATCACAGATTAGCAAAATACAAGTCTCATAAATCAATAGTACGGGTCTAATCTAGTAGGTTTTGATAAAAATCAATAGGGTTACCATTTGAAGCTTCATGAGCTGAAATAGCCACATTTTTTATAAATCATAAAATCACAGAATGGTTTAGTTTGGAAGGGACCTTCATGATCATCCTGTTCCACCCTCCTGCCATGGGCAGGGACACCTTCCACTAGCCCAGGTTGCTCCAAGCCCCCTCCAAACTGGTCTTGGACACTTCCAGGGATGGGGCAGCCACAGCTTCTCTGGGCAACCTGGGCCGGGGCCTCAACACCCTCACAGCCAAGAATTCCTTCCCCATATCCCATCTAACCCTGCCCTCTGTCCATGGGAAGCCATTCCCCCTGTCCTGTCACTCCAGCCCTTGTCAATAGTCTCTCTCTATCTTTCTTGCAGGCCCCTTCAGGCCCTGCAAGGCCACAATCAGGTCACCCCAAAGCTTCTCTTCTCCAGGTTGAACAATCTCAACTCTCCCAGTCTTTCCTCCCAGCAGAGCTGCTCCATCCCTCTGATCATCTTGGTGCCTCCTCTGAACTCTCTGCAGCAGCTCCATGTCCTTGCTGTGCTGTTCCCCAGGACTGGAGCAGCTCTGCAGGGGGGTCTCACCTGAGGGGCAGAGGGGCAGAATCCCCCCCTGCCCTGCTGCCTACGCTGGGGGATCAGCCCAGGGCACGGGGGGTTCTGGGCTGGTTCATGTCCAGCCTCTTACTCATCAGCCCCCCAGGTCCTTCCTTCTCCTCAGGGCTGCTCTCAACCTTTAAATTGTTTTATAATACAAAGTTAAAACAGTAACTTTTAACAGTAACCAGAGAGAAGGGGATTAATTCTTAGGTGGAACATATTTCTTATCCCTAAAATTCTGACTTTTAATTTCTTTTGAACCTGTGGTTCAGCCTTTGATATCTGCTGTCAATCAACATCCATTATCTTGTGGTCAACCAAGCTGCCAAGCAGTTGTGCTTGTATCTGACACAGATACAACCTCCTCCTATTTGCCTTATGTGAAAAGAATACCTTAGACATCTGTTACAATATTTGATTGATTTATCATGCAGTGTGAAAATGCTTTAAAAACATGCTGAAATCCTTGGTAATGTACTGGGAAGTTAAACTTAGATCCTTGTTGTTTGTACCATTCTGAATTACTTATTGAAAAGAAAACCAGCTCCTTCAGGATGTAAATTTTAAAGATGTCTCAAAAAGGGCACATTTTATTATGTGCTTTATTACTCATTATTAATTTATAATGGCTTACATAGTAACATTTTGGTGTAACTTCGTGGTGAAGGCTATGAAACAAGGTATAGAGACACGGAATCATTTGGCTTTCAAGGCAGTATTATAAATTATATGACCTAACCTATGAATTCTTATTAAGACTACAGTTCTGGTTCCCCCCAACATAAGAAGGACATGGTACCATTTGAGTAAGTCCAGAGGAGGCCCCAAAGTTGCTGAGGGGAACTGGAGTGACAGGACAAGCAGGAATTGATTCAAACTGGAAAAGGCAAAATTTAGGTTAGGGAAAATTTTTGCTCACACTATTAGGTTAGGAAAAAAAAGACAATGTAGAAAGACACGTGCTAAACCAACAGTCTGAATTTTTAATAAGCAATATCTGTCCACTTTGCACTTTGAATATAAGACATCTAGAAAGCTATATTGGGTCCAACAATATAATTTTTATACATTTTTAACTGTCAGTACAACAAATAAAATGCATTAACATACTTTATTTTTCTTGACTGATGAAAAAATTAAGGAATAATTTTTTAAAATTATCAGTTAGACTCAGTGAATTGGTTTTTCAAGAGTTTTTTGGTATGGTTGTTGTTTTGCAAAGCAATTTGCTTTCCACCTATTTCTACTGTAAGTATTTCATCAATTATATGATGTTAAAGTAGAAAATTTGGAAGTGTTAGTACTCTTGTCTAAGAAAATTGTTCAGTTGCTAATACTTTTGCCAAATGGCTGCTTCTGTGTTGACGCTTTACATGTTTCACTAAAAATAATAGCAATTAACTTGTCTCTGAACTTATTTCCTATCAATATTTTCATATGCTTTTTTGCTAAATAATAAGCAATAAAACTACCCCTGGGGTCCTTTTGTCACCACAGATGGGTTGCTAGGATTGGGTCCAGCCAAAGTAGCACAACCCTGCCAAAGCTACTGTTTTCTAGCACTTAAAGGAGAATCTGTAGATGTCTTTGACAAGACACATGATGGTGTAGCAACGTTGTTTTTCTCATAGTTTTAGAGTGAGGAAGTATGTTACTGATCATTTCTGGAGAGCTGAGTATGGTCATCAGCTTTTTTCCAATGACAGATATAAAAGATTTGTTTTGTGGTTAATTATTTTAACATCCTGCAGCGTTTAACATCCTGCTTTGCAGATGCTGATGAGCTCTTTGGGCTGGAAGTCAGCTTAAAGAAGACAGAGGTCCTCCATCAGCCTGCACCTCAGGAAGTCCCCCATCATCCCCACATCACCATTGGCCAATCAGAGCTCAAATCAGTCCAACAGTTTAATTACCTTGGTAGCCTCATCTCCTCAGATGGTAAGATCGATGGAGAGATAGACAACAGGTTAGCAAAGGCATACAGTGCTTTTGGAAAACTCCACAAAAGAGTATGGCGTAATAAACACTTGAAGAAAAGCACCAAGATCAGTGTTTACAGAGCCATAGTGCTGTCTACTCTCTTATATGGTTCCGAAACACGGGTCATCTACCGCCACCACCTGCGTCTCCTAGAACGCTTCCATCAACGCTGCCTCCGTTCAATCTTAAACATCCACTGGTCAGATTACGTGACCAATACATCTGTTCTAGAGTAAGCAGCTGTCACAAGTATTGAGGCCATGTTACTGAGAACGCAGCTGCGATGGGCAGGGCACGTCTCAAGGATGAAGGACCACCGCCTCCCTAAAATCCTGCTCTATGGTGAACTTGCCACTGGCTGCTGCATGAGAGGAGCCCCGAAGAAAAGATACAAGGACTCCCTGAAACAACATCTCAGCTTCGGCCATATTGATCACCATAACTGGTCTACTCTGGTCTCCAATCGGGAGGCCTGGAGACACACCATCTATAACGCAGCTGTCTCCTTCGAGAACACACGCAGGATCACTCTCGAGGAAAAAAGGCAACGCAGAAAGAACCGTGTATTGCAGAATACACCACCTAAGGAATCTTTCTGTTGTGCCTTTTGCAATCGGATATGTCTGTCACGTATTGGCCTCATAAGCCACCAGCTTGCCTATAGCAAGTGTGGATAGAGCCTTCCCAAATCTTCGTTCGCGAAGCCTAGCTATGATGTGGTTAATTATTTCTGAAGAGATTTCAGTTTAAGAAATTCACTGGAATTCACTAATAACATTTTGATAAATAAAAGACAGTTATGATAGTTTGTGCTTTTAAATGCATAGTCCTCTATTTGTGCAGTGATGTTGAATGAGTATGTGTGTGATCACTTTTAGTCACTATAAATATTTGGGAGTACATTTATAATCCAGTTCATTGGCAGAAACCTGATAATGGATTGTGCTGATGGAACAAATAGACCCTTGTGCAGACTTTCACACTGTGAGGGCACATGGATCCTGTGACACTATACATAAATCAGAACCTTCTGATGAAGGATTAGCTAGCTCTTACATCTGACTTTTGGTGATATATTTAATCTAAAAGATCTTTTTGATGTATTGGAAGATAGTGAGCTGTTGTTGAGAATTTTGAGTGGAAGAAATGGAAGCCAAGACAGGTCTGTCCCATTCCGAAGACGTTGTGGATCCTGCTGCAAGTGCTCTCTGTGGCAGAAGAAAAATAGGAGAGAAATATATCCTATAAAGTATGCAGCACATAAACTCTATTTCTTAGCTGCAATTTGTTTTTTTGTGGTGATTAATGTAATCTTTGTAACACTTGCTTTGTGCTTTACAGGTATCCAAGCTTCCTTGTCTTTAATGCTGTTTCTGTACCTGCACAGGCTGTCGCAGGGGGGAGAAAGGACCTATTTTCATCATCTGCTCCTAAAAGCTGTTGCAGTCCCACTTTGGCATTGTAGTTCCCTCCCTACTTCGGTTCTGTAGAGCTAAAGGGTACTGGTGTTTTGGCAGATGTGCTGAGCTCAGAGCTGTGGTGTGTGTTCATGTGTCCATGTAGCATGTTGGGTTGTGCCTGCTGGGTTATAAAAGGGATGGGAAGATTTGAGTTCCCTTACGTTTTATTGACTACTGTTTGATGTGCACCTGGTAGAGAAGGGGAAAATGTGTGGCTGGTTTGATTTTGTAAAGATTTTTCTTTTTATTTAAAGTGATAGCAAGAGTATTTAGATGTAGTGCTTTGATTTTCTTAGATAAAAGTTAAGTAAATATTTCTAGACAGGATTTTACTAAATAAAGAGTACCAAGATTTACAACAATCAAACAAAACCCCAAACATCCCCTATAACTTCAGTGTTCTATTTCAGTTTCAAATTACAGCAAATGATAAATCAGGCTACATCCAAAACCAAGAGCAAATAAGCAGCTGGTTGCTGCTGCTGCTCTTTTCAAATCCTTCATCAGGCTGATCCCTGATTCTTGCCCCAGCCTTATTTCAACAATGAGCTTTACAAACAAAACCCCCAAAATGACAATAGTTAGCAAATTTTACTGCATTGGGTATACTGGTTTTTCAGCCATAAAACCAATGAAAGGATATTCCTGATGTGGAGTGGGAGGAGATGGAAATAGTGGGGGAAAAAACCCACATATATATATATACACACACACCATCTTTTATTGCTTTGCAATGAAGACTTTCTTTCTGTACAGTTGAATATTCATGAAATGTTCATGAATATTTGAAGGAATTGTATATATTTTATATGTAAAACCCAAGTCTTAAACTTTCATATTATCTTTTAAGATCTCCTTAAAAAACTCATTTGTATCCTCCAAATAAGTTGTCATGAAGACATTGTTTTTGAATGAATTTTAGTAATATCTGCCTGTATCACTATGTTACTGTATTCTTTAGCAGAAATTTTAGGGAGCACAGTAAAATATTGTGGTAGCAGAGTTCTTAAAGCATTTTTTAAAGAATTTCTAAAAAATTTCTGGACATGAACACTAGGGACAGAGACGCTGACTCTATTATATTCCTTGCTTAGCATTCTCGTCCTAATTTATCCATGTCATTGTCCTTTTAAAGGCTGCTACTGTAAGCCAAAGTTTTGTAATTTTAGGTAATTCCTTTCTAGAAACTCTGATACAAAAACTATACAATGAGTTCTGAGGGATAAAAATAGCAGATCATAGTAACCATCTTGTAGCCATTGAAATTAAATAATACATACAAGGACCCCGGGCAGATGGAGCTCGTCAGCCCTGTAAGGCAATCCATCTAAGAGAAGGTCACTCTAAACAAACCTACGTTCTGAGGACCTCCCTGCCACTGTCTGAGCTTCGCTCGGCCCCGGTAGTTGAACTTTAGGATTAAAGGGTGGGCTCAGTTCAGCGCACACTGTGTCTCACCTAAAAAATCCACTGCGCAGGCTCAAAAGGTAATGACCTTTCCCAAATCTTCGTTTGCGAAGACTGGCCATACCCTACCTACCTACCCTATAATTTTAGGCTAACTGGAGGATTGCCATAGTATCTTCCTGTGTTGTGTCCATCCCAGTTAGACTGGGATACAAAAAGCACCAGGACACAGAAACCAATTGAACCCCTTATAGAAATGTCCCCATCCACTCCACTTTTGTTGAGAGATATTAGATATTATATATGTATATAAAATATATGGAGTGCATCACAAGTGTCTTAAAACAACTTAGGAATTTCATAAACTAATTATCTATGAAATCAAAGTGTAATAGAAATTGTGAGGAAAAGCAAGATTATTTTTTTCCCCAGATTCTTTTATTAGGGTTTTTGTTTGATTGGTTGTTTTTTTGTTAGAGATTAGAGACAAAATCCTGAGATCTATAGGAACCAGATTCCCTGTTTCCAGATCATAATGTGAGGCAGGTTCTTTGCCAACACAAGATACAGGTTTATAAAACATTATCAGATCAAGAGGGAGGTAAAACGAAATGCTGTCTCTTTGAATAGGTGTATTTTAACTAGGTTAAAATCATTTATCTGACCTCTGTGCATATATCAGTTCATTTAACATTTTGTGGATAATAAAATAATAGAAATATGCTTGTATGCTACCAAAAAAGCCATGAAGCACTCCTGAATGAGATATTATAGCCATGACTCTGTCTGAACCTGTTTTGTTGGTGTCGCAGTCTGAGTGAGATTGGACTGTTTGCTAAAGAGGATGAGTTATGAGGTAGACCAAACTCCTCTCTCTCTGCAATTGTAATGTCAAATTAAGGGGCTTTACTCGAGGAAAATGTGGAAAAACAGAAGAAATAACAACCCTTTATTAAAAGATATATGAATGTTGGCAAAAACAGTAACAAGAAACAACAACAACAACAAGTCTAAATGAAATACTTCTCTGTCCTTTAGCACAGTCCTAATTGTGGCCTGCAGGGGGTGCTGTTGGATCGCTGGAAGGTGCAGAACCTGCAGTACCTGGTCGTGGTCGGCAGCTAACCATGTAGCCTGTGCTAGATGCTGATCTCAGTGCTTGTCCCTCCACCCAACGCCTTCAGGGTGGTTTTCAACAGTCCATTACGTCGTTCAACTTTCCCTGCGGCTGCTGCGTGGTATGGGATGTGGTACACCCACTTGATGCCATGCTCCTCTGCCCAGGTGGCAACTAAGCTGTTTTTGAAATGAGTTCCGTTGTCTGATTTGATACGCTCTGGGGTGCCATGTCGCCACAGGACTTGTTTTTCAAGGCCCAGGATGGTATTTCTGGCAGTAGCGTGAGGCACCGGGTACGTCTCCAGCCATCCAGTGTTGGTTTCCACCATGGTAAGCACATAGCCCTTACCTTGGCAGGTTGGTGACAGTGTGATGTAATCGACTTGCCAGGCCTCCCCATACCTGTACTTACTCCAACGTCCACCATACCATAGGGGCTTCAGTCTCTTAGCCTGTTTTATGGCAGTGCAGGTCTCACAGTCATGGATAACCTGGGAAATAATGTCCTTGGTTAAGTCCACCCCTCGGTCTCGTGCCCATCTATGGGTGGCATCTCTGCCCTGATGGCCTGAGGCATCATGGGCCCACCGTGCTAGGAACAACTGTGCTGCCAGTCCAGGTCCACCTGGACTCGTGCAGCTCGGTTGGCCTGTTCATTGTTGCGATGTTCCTCATTGGAGCCTTTGCGCACATGGGTGTCTACGTGATGGACCCTCACAGTGAGCTTCTCTGTTCGGGTAGCGATGTCTTGCCACGTATCAGCAGCCCAGATGTGTTTTCCCCCGCGTTTCCAATTGGCCTTCTTCCGTCTGTCCAACCATCCCCACAGAGCATTGGCTACCATCCACGAGTCAGTGTAGATGTAAAGCTTTGGCCACTTCTCCCGTTCAGCAATGTCCAATGCCAGCTGGACAACTTTGAGCTCTGCAAATTGGCTCGATTCTCCTTCCCCTTCAGTAGCTTCTGAAACTTGTCGGGCGGGGCTCCATACAGCTGCTTTCCATTTGCGCTTCGTTCCTACAAGGCGACAGGAACCGTCAGTGAAGAGGGTGTAGCGTGCTTCTTCTCTCAGTAGTTTATCGAATTCTGGGGCTTCCTCAACCCATACCACATGCTCTTCTTCTTCTTCATCTGCTAGGCCAAAACTCTCACCTTCCGGCCAATTTGTGATGACTTCTAGGATCCCAGGGCGATTCAGGTTTCCAATACGCTGTGTGACCAGAGCGATCCACTTACTCCATGTAGCATCAGTGGCATGATGTGTAGAGGGCGCCTTTCCCTAAAACATCCAGTTCAGCACTGGTAGTCGAGGTGCCAAGAGCAGTTGTTCTTCTGTGCCAATCACCTTGGAGGAAGCTTGTACTCCTTCATAAGCTGCTAGGATCTCCTTCTCTGTTGGGGTGTAGTTGGCTTCAGATCCCCTGTAGCTTCGGCTCCAGAACCCAAGTGGGCGGCCTAGGGTCTCACCAGGCACCTTTTGCCAGAGGCTCCAGGAGAGACCTCTATTCCCAGTTGCAGAATAGAGTACATTTCTCACATCTGTCCCTGTCCTGACTGGCCCAAGGGCTACAGCATGTGCAATCTCTCATTTAATCTGTTCGAATGCCTGTTGCTGTTCAGGGCCCCACTGGAAATCATTCTTCTTGCGGGTTACCAGATAGAGAGGGCTTACGATTTGACTGTACTCCGGGATATGCATCCTCCAGAAACCTATGGCACCCAGAAACGCTTGCGTTTCCTTCTTGCTGGTCGGTGGGGCCATGGCTGTGATCTTATCGATGACTTCTGTCGGGATCTGACGACGCCCATCTTGCCATTTCACCCCCAGAAACTGGATTTCTCGGGCAGGTCCCTTGACTTTACTCTTCTTTATGGTGAAACCAGCTCCCAGGAGGATCTGGATGATTTTCTTCCCTTTCTCGGAAACCTCCTCTGCTGTGTCCCCCTATATGATGATGTCATCAATGTATTGGAGGTGTTCTGGAGCCTCACCCTTCTCTAATGTGGCCTGGATCAGTCCGTGGCAGATGGTGGGACTGTGTTTCCACCCCTGGGGCAGTTGGTTCCAAGTGTACTGCATGCCTGTCCAGGTGAAAGCGAACTGTGGCCTACACTCTGCTTCTAAGGGAATGGTGTGATGTCAATTGTGGCATACCACTTCGCTGTCTTGGACTCCAGCTCATACTGGAGCTCCAACATGTCTGGAACAGCAGCGCTCAGCGGTGGGATGACTTCATTCAGGTCACGATAGTCCACAGTCAGTCTCCATTCTCCATTAGACTTACGCACAGGTCAGATGGGACTGTTGAAAGGTGAATGGGTCTTGCTGATCACCCCTTGGCTCTCTAGCTCACGAATCATCTTATGGATGGGGATCACAGAGTCTCGGTTCGTCCGGTACTGCTGGTGATGCACTATTGTGGTGGTGATTGGCACTTGCTGTTCCTCGACTTTCAGCAACCCTACGACCGAAGGGCTCTCCGAGAGGCCGGGCAGAGAGTTCAACTGTTTAGCTGCCTCGGTCTCCACAGCAGCTACTCCAAAAGCCCATCTATGTCCCTTGGGGTCCCTGAAGTACCTGTTCTTGAGATACTCAATGCCCAGGATACATGGAGCATCTGGACCAGTCACAATGGGGTGTTTCTGCCAACCTTTCCCGGTCAAGCTCAGCTCAGCTTCCACCATGGTCAACTCTTGAGACCCTCCAGTCGCCCCAGAAATGGAAATAGTCTCTGGTCCCACATGTCCTGAGGGCATTAATGTACACTGAGCGCCAGTATCAACCAAAGCCTGGTATTTTTGTGGGTCTGACATGGCAGGCCATCTGATCCACACGGTCCAATAGACACGGTTGTTCCGTGCCTCTACCTGGCTAGAGGCAGGACCCCTCTAACATTCGTCTTCATCCTGGCAGTCACCGTTTTCTTCTTGTGAATACCGACGGGAGGTGCCCTCCAGTGGGTCAAATCCCTGCCCGCAGGATACTGGTATGGCACTCACTTTCGCAGACTTCCCCTTTTCTTTCTCTTTCAACTCTTGTACTCGGGCTGCTAGGGCATGGGTAGGTTTCCTGTCCCACCGTCTCATGTCTTCTCCATGGTCAGTTAGGAAGTACCACAACTCAGTTCATGAAGTCTGTCCGCTCTCTCTAGCTGGGGGGCGTCTGGTTCTCACTGGGGCCGTATGGAAATTGTTTCCCTCAATCCTCTCTTTCAACCCTGTAGTTAATTCCTTGAGCTCATTAATCAATGTCTCTACAGTGGAGA
>NW_016690380.1:1520108-1566576 GCF_001604755.1 Lepidothrix coronata | reverse complement strand
GTCTTGGGCAATAGATCTCAGGAACCTCGCTTCACTGCCATCAAGATTTACTGCATCACCTGTAGAGTCCCAAACTCGGATCATCCAGGTCAGAACGGGCTCACTCGGACGATGAGCAACGTCTGTCTGTAAATTCCGGAGGTTATTATACGATAAAGACTCAGTGATGATTTCTGGCTCTGGAGCAGCCGCTTGTGAGGACGCTGCCTCTCCATCATTGTCAACTGGGCGAACTGATTTGACTTTATATTTCTTCCTTTGGATAGGGGCAACCTCCGTTGGCTTAGTCTGCCCCTTAGTTTTGGCCTTATCCTGAGTCACCTTGGTATTAGGCATCTTGTTCTCATCTTTTCCTTTCCCCTGGAAATGCTGCACCATACCAAGCAACTTCCTGTAGGCAATGGCCAAGGCCCCACATGCAGCTGCCAACTGCCTCTCCATGGATCCATCACGACCTCTCTCCCTCACGGCTTTCATTATTTTTGTAGGGTTCAAGAGTTGTTCAAGGGTAAGCTTCCATGTTATGGGAACTGAGCAACTTTCTAGGAATTTATCCATGTCCTCCCATGACCCATGCCACTTGAGGTTTTCCACCCCTGGGACAGGCTCCTGAACACCTTCTTGGTAATTCTTGACCTTGGTTTGGTATATCAGGTATACTATAATGGCACAAACTAGGATGAAAAGCCCAACAATTGAAATGTCTCTGACGTCTAAAAAGGATTTAAACTTCTCAGAGGCCGTTGTATTGTATCCAAAAGGGAACTGAATAAAGGGTTGGGCGCATGCATTCCCCTGTGTGTCTCCATAGGAATGGGTGCTATTATCCTTAAACCCCCAGAGGAAACAGCTTAGGTTAGAGCAGTAGTGCATCCTTGAGGACATATTCCAGATGAAAATCACAGGTGCTGAGTTTGCCGTGTCATATACTCAATGCACAAACTCAAAGGTACTTATCGCAATGAGAGTGCTAGTATCTGAACTGAAATACATTGACAGGTGGGACAGATATCTTGGCATGGTTATATACCAGAGGAAAGCAACAACCCCTAACATCATGGTGCCTACAGTAAGTTCAAAATGCGTGTCAATCACACAAAGGGTAGTTAATCTTTTTCCACCTTTCCTCTTTTTGTGCCCCATGTTGGGCGTCAAGAAATGTTGCAGTCTGAGTGAGACTGGACTGTTTGCTAAAGAGGATGAGTTATGAGGTAGACCAAACTCCTCTCTCTCTGCAATTGTAATGTCAAATTAAGGGGCTTTACTCGAGGAAAATGTGGAAAAACAGAAGAAATAACAACCCTTTATTAAAAGATATATGAATGTTGGCAAAAACAGTAACAAGAAACAACAACAACAAGTCTAAATGAAATACTTCTCTGTCCTTTAGCACAGTTCTAATTGTGGCCTGCAGGGGGCGCTGTTGGATCGCTGGAAGGTGCAGGACCTGCAGTACCTGGTCATGGCCGGCAGGGGGCGCTGTGGGCTCCAGCAGTCACCCCGCGGGAAGAGGGGGCTGGGGAGAGAGGTCCCGGACCGCGTGGGGAAGCCGAGAAGGAGATGGGGAGGTCCTTCCCTCCGTGGGGACAAAAAGGAAGGCAGGCAGTACACTCCCACGGGAGCTCACCGCTGTCCCAAGTGGCGGGGACTCACCGCAGTCTCAGGTGGTGGTGTCTCAGAAAAAACTCCCCCTCCTCTCCCGCGGGCAAGCAAACTCTCCGTTGAGGCACAGCAGCTCCGGGAAGCGGGACAGTCAGGCAGGTCGAAGCCAGCAGGAATGAGGAGTCGAGCTCAGGATGAACAGCCAAAAGAAAACTAGACCTCTGGTCCCCCTCCCCAGAAAATGCCTGTCTGCACCCAGGGAGTCAGCCACGCCGTCTGCCCCTCACCTCCCCGAACAGAGACAGCCCCACGCCTCCCTCTCTCCTCTCTCCAAAATGGGCCATTAACCTAGACTGGCTACATCTTTTGTAGGCCTAATGACCTCCCTTCCCCCCACTCACTCCGTTTTTCCCTTGGAGTGGGGCAGGGGGAAGAAAAATTCCTCTGATTTCCTAATCTATAACAGTTGGTTTGTTTTTTTTTTCTGGGGGATGCTATAACAAAGAGCTAAAAATGTACTAAAAATTTTGTTGGGCTATAATGGAATACCAAAAAGTACATGTACAAAATTACTTATTATATTTAATAGGAGTTCCAGAAAGCACTGGACCATCATCACAAATCTGAACAAAGGACCTGTGCTAAATTTTTTCTGATATGATATTTGTCTGTGCAATATGTAAATGATTATTTTTTTTAAATATGCAGTTGCAATATCTTACAGTTCATCCCCATTTTCAAGGCTGAGGAAGTTGACTCCACTGCAGAAAAAACTAGCAAGTGACTGGATTCCTTGTGCTTGAGATGTAATTTGAATTTAGACTTATATTCAGGATAAAGTAAAATGAGCCAGCCCTGAAATGCACTCAGATGCAATATTAAAGGAAGATTATTTAGGAGTAAAAACTAAGACAGTGTAGAAAAGGTAAAGGAAGTTAGGACATGGAAAGCTAATTAGTTTCCTTCAATCCAGCCCCCAAAGGAGCCTTTCAGCCTTGCAGATTGACTGATAAATCACTTGGAAGAACGGGATACGAAACTGCACAGGAAGAAGTGGAGGAGCCAACAGTGTATTAACAGTCTCTGCAACATCCTGTCTGAGAAATGAGGGAGGCCACTGCATATCAAAAGCTTCTGAGATAATTACATTTTCCTGCTGGTATGTCATATTCAACTATCAGAATTCAGCCGTTTACAAATGTACCCTAAAATGACTGTTTTATCTGTGGTTCTCCTAATGTCGTGATTCTACTAGAAGATAACTTTTAATAGGTAAACACTGCCAGCACTCAGTACATGGGAACGGGGCAGCAAAAGCACTGAACAATAAAATTGCCAAGCTGTGTTCCAAAAGCATGTCAGCATGCCAATTAAACATTGGCAACTGTCCTACATGTAACTTTATATTTATTTTTATAAAATAGAGATTATCAATTGCAGGAGTCGCAAAAATTAAAGCCAAAATATGCAGAGGTTTCCGTGGCTGTATGAAAGACAGTAATTTTCCTATGTACAGTACTACACAATCCCACTGCAATAACAGCTTTTTCAAAGGCTTTTCCTGTTTCCAGTTATGAATTAATTGTATTTTTCCTCCAAATGCAGGCAAAGCAGTGAAATGTGCATCTTTAAGAGATGATGCTCCCTGATCATTCTTGTCTTTGACAGGACTATAGTTTTGGTTCTTTAGTAGCACTTGTGTGGGGGTTTTTTTCCCCTTCTTTCTACATTACCCAGAGGTGCTGCCACCATTGCTGATGGACTCAACCTTGGTCAGGTCATTCTTGGAGCTGGGATTGGCTCTGTTGGACACAGAGGAAGAAGCTTCTGGCAGTGTCTCATGGAAGACACTCCTGTAGCCCACCAACCACCAAAACCTTGCCACATCAACCCCATGCAGCCTAAATAATGAAGAATTGGCATGAAAGGAAGAGCCTGTGAGAATATGTTAACATTATCTCCATCAAATATTTATTTATAAATAATATCATACATGATTAGTTTGTTAATTGGTGTCAGTGGAGAAACTCGGTTGCTTCCATGCTGTGTTTTTTGTGCCCTTTTAAGATTGTGTTCTTTACTTACATTTATCTCTGGGGAGTCTTTTTAAACATTTATGTCTTCCTAACTTCTCTTTAGTACCAAGGGCATTCAACAAGTGTCCAAGCCTGTCTCAGTGCCATTTAACTACAATGTCTTTGTTCATTCTATAGTTTTGGCAGTTGTCCCTGAATATTCAATTATAATATTTATTACATGTGAAGAAAAGATATTTTTATATTCATCAGTTCTGATGTTATAGATAAATCAGAATATCAACCTTCTATTGCCAATAAAATCTATTATAGAAAGCTTATTTTTTTAACGCAGTAAATATTTTCCTCTATTAATTATTTGGAAGAGAACATGTATTTACTTTCTTGTTATTTTGCTTAGCAATGCTGAGTTATATGTCCATGGAAGGATTTCCAAGGACGAGGAGAGTGTTACTATTGGATAAACCATATATCTGTTTCTGGTAGTTTTTCAAATAGATTTTTTCCCCCCAAAGAATATTTGTTTCTTACCTTGAAGTTTTAGTGCTTCTGTTAATCTGTGTCTTTTTGATTTGAAAAACTCTTATCTGTCAAACAGACATTTCTGTGAGACTCAGACATTAGGGATCAGCAGCTCATTCCAAGGATTCCAGAGCCTTCAGACAGATTATTTAGGAGGGCATTTAGCATGAAAACTTAATGTCTCTTAAAAGCAGAAGTCAAGTACGTTTAACTTGAAGCATGAAGTTAAACACACATGATCCTGAAAAGGAATCAGTATCTGGCAACAGAGGAATTGGGCCACTAAGAGGTGTCCAAATAAACTACATTTTGAGATTGTTTTAAGAAGAATCTATTTAAAAAACCCCAACAAGTTAAATAAATAAATAAACCAAAGGAACATACAACAAATGAAAACAAACCCACAAACCCTCACAAAAAAGCACCAAAAATTCTATAGCAAAACAAAAACAACGCCCCCCCCAAAAAAAAACCCCAAACACAAGGACCCTAAAATGAAGAGGGAATATGCAGAAACTCTTTGACATCGCAGCTGTGAAAGTACATGATAGGAGAGTCTAAGAAAAGTCTTCTGCAAATGGAAATACAAATCAAGTTGAGCACATTAAGAAGATACAAGTTTTACCCACTGTAGTTTAAAATCTGGGAATTAGGAGGGCTCTGATGGAATTATTTCCAATAAGCAGTTAATAGAAAATTAAATATTTCAGACACATGCAGTCTGTGAGAGAGCTGCTGGGTCTCTGGGCCGACCAAAGAGTGAAGGGAGCACTTAAGGTGAATAAGGTTTCTGTGAGAAGCTAAGTAACTTGCAACTCTTTTCAAAAAATGTAAATTAAAATGTCAGAGGAGGTACTTGAAAAACATTTAACAGGAACAGAAGAGGTCCAGAGAAGGGTGACAATATAATTATAGACCTAGGATGGCTTTGTAAGAGGATAGATTGGAAGTCTTATTATCCACCCTCTTTGTGGAGCAGGGGAGAATGAAATAGGACACAAGAAGCATGAAAATAACGAATTAAAAAATATATTTATTACTTTTATAACTATGTACTTTTCCATCAAAACATAAAAATAATCTGGGGAACTCACTGCCACAAGCTGTAGAATATTTGATGGTTTCTACTTTGGGTGTACTGCATAATGTTGATCTGAAGTTGCAATAGGTAGAGTCAAAGAGTTGCAGAAATTTCACTCCATCAAACATAATTCAGCAATGCACTAAGCAGAATAATGATGAAATTTATTTAAAAGTGGTTTATTCTATTACAGAATTTATAGAAATTTCCCTGAAGTACATACAAGTAACTTAGACAGAGGAACAGATATTCTAACTAATGTGCAAGTTTCATATGGGAATCCAGAATTCAGCATACAGGAGGTTGGTAATTCTGTTTCACTTCAGACAATCACTTTAAGAATGTGTAGTTTGTTAATACGTTTTCAAAAACTGGCTTTCAATATTTTATTACGGATTTCTTTTTGCCGATAATGCAGTTCTGCACCAAACAAAACAAAATTCATTCTTTCACCTTAGCTTTTTATATGTGTGCTATATTGCATATAAATTTATACACAGACATAATTGTGAAAGAAAACACTTGTCATCTGCATGACTGAGTCTTTAGTATTATTCTCTTGTTGGTTTCCCTTCCATTATTGCTTTGCGGTCAAGTTTCATTAACTCATTTTGCATCCCATTAAAGTCTAAACTCTATAGGCCAATGCTTTCCCCTCTCATAGAATACTAGTTCAAAGGGATGCCAAAATGACTAAACTTAATGACTTATGTGAAAAGTCAGTCCTTGGGAACTTAAAGAAATGTGAAATACAGTATAGAGGAGTGGTGTGACTGTGCACAGTCTTAGATGTAGTGGAGGATATTTACCTCCTTCATGGTTTTACCTTCTTCACAAGTAACTATTGCTGTGAATTTACCTTGTGGAAATCAAAATATATTGGAGGCATCTGGTGAGAATTTGTCCTGAAATAGGTTTTTTTCCAATCTGGTTTGTGGTCTATATGCATTTTAGTGTCCTGTTGCAAACGTGCTGATAGTGCAATTAAATTATTTATACAATCAGAGAATCACAGAATGGTTTGGGTTGGATGGGATCCATCCAGTCCCACCCCCTGCCATGGGCAGGGACACCTTCCACTAGCCCAGGTTGCTCCAAGTCCCCTCCAAACTGGCCTTGGACACTTCCAGGGATGGGGCATCCTCAGCTTCTCTGGACAACCTGTGCCAGGGCCTCCCCACCCTCACAGGGAACAATTTCTTCCTTATATCGAACCTACATTTCCCTTCTTTCAGTTTGAATGCATTCCCTCTTGTTCTGTCACTGCAGTTCCTGATGAACAGTCCCTCCCCAGCTTCCCTGTAGCCCCTTCAGACCCTGGAAGGTGCTGTGAGGTCTCTACATGACCTTCTTTTCTCTAGGATGAACAGCCCCAGCTCTCTCAGCCTTATTTACCTCACAGCAAATCATATTGTTTATATCCATTATTCTTCCTGAATCTAAGTTTTAGGAAAAAACTAAAAAGGTATACAAAGTAAAAGTAAGATAGGAATATTCTGGAATATCTAAGGAGATGGTTTGGATAATGAATTAAGTAATGTAGTCTATCTCTGCATTTTAATACAGATAGTATTCAAATAATTTAAATCCCCTTGAGTTTTGCATCTCATGGAGAGACTGATTAAATGAAACCTTATTTATCTCTGAGTATTGGTGTTTTATTTTTTGCATATTATTTACAGGAGGTATTGTCTTATGATTGAGCACTGGGTTGTTTTGTGACGTAAGTGTGCAAATACAACTGTTAGTTTAGTCCTGAGTTGGTGATGTGGTTCACTTAATTCCTTGCAGTGAGAGATGTACTTCAGAATAAACCCTTCAGATTCACACTCAAAAAAGCACAATATTATTAACATCTTATCCATCTAAAATGGAATTGGTTTAAACATGGAAAATATGTTTTAATATGGAAAGGGAAAAAGCCAGTAAAAGTGAAAGTTCAAGTTGACAGAGTCTGTTTAATAATTGACATAGAAAAGGCGAAGTCCTCCGGATGACTTTGGTTCTAAATGTAGCTCAAAAGTGTTCTGAGTCAGGGCCATAGAATGATTTGTTCCTTATAATAAACTAAAATAGACACAATTATGTAGAAGTGTATTTTTTTGGTACTGATGGTGTTCTACTTTCACAAAGACATGAAGTAGAGGTTATTGATATAAATAATAATGTTATCAATCATTCTTAGGGGTTACTTGCCAGAGATGGGGAGCAGAGAAACTTATAGCTTAGTTGTTTGTTCAGGTTTTTTTCTAATTGGAGCAAAATTGGAATTGAACTTGTGGCTTCTGGTATGATGAGAGCTTTTAATCTAGCATCTATATTTTGGCTTCTATATGCACTTTGTACAGCTGGCTGAGGATTTAGGTAGGGAATTCCACTTGTATATGTCAGCATTTCCATATAAAAGCCATCAATTTTTCCATCAGATGTTTCTGCCAAACTTTGTGCTCAATGGCTACTATCCATGTTCTGTTTCAAATTTAGTGCTAACTCTAGCAGAGCACAAAATAGGTTTGAATATAATGAGAAATGTGCCACTTTATTTCCCTAAGGTATGTGCTATATATAGCTTCTGCTAAAACTAGTTTTATAAGGAAAGATAAATAAAAAAATTAATCTTCAAATGCAGTGATTTCTTTTTTGTTCAATTATTTTTCTAAGAATTGATTTCCTGCCTTTTGGCAGGTGTCCTCAATATATTTATATTTTGGGGCCATTATGCTTTTAATGGAAGAATTCATGAAAGAAAAAGGCAACATTAAGTTCCAGTGTGTACAAAGGGCCTTTTTGTTAAAATAATTCCTGGATTAACAATTATATGTCCCTTCTTTTAGAAGTCAAACCTTGCAAGTATCAAGTGACACCCTTAAGTTGTTAGAGCTTTTCATAAACTCTGCTGTGAGCAACGAATCTAGAAAATCTCTGCTTTTACATACACATTTACCTCTAAATGTTGTCACATTTTGATATACCTGGGTGTATCAAGGTGTAAACAGGAATGTGCACATGGTATTAGGACACAACCGGCAATCACTGCACTTTAATTACTTGCACATGTACATATGTAGTTGTACCCTTGACATGTCCAGTGTATCCAAGTGTGCTTCAGATGATCTCTAATGGTTTATTGATTAGGTGTCATTCTTTCCCTGCTCTGTTCCTTTGAAATCTCATCTTTTCCTGTGTCTTCCTGGGCAATATACACAAGGTCAAAATCCAAAGATACATCCTGTCTTCTGTCAGAATCCCAGTTCTGGCATCAGTGGAAGACTGAGATCTGCTTTTCAACTAGTTTAAAATCAGCATTGTCCACCCTGCAATGCACCTCTCCACCTATTCTTTCATACTCAAAGGCAAGGATACAGCTGAAAATTAGAGTGATACTATACATTTACCACATACTAAATTTTAGCTCTCTGTGCAATAGAATTTTGTCTCTTTCCTTTCCAAAATACTCAGGTTAGTATTTTTTTTTTTATCTCTGCACCAGAGCTTTAATAGGTCTGAATACCAAAAAAGCCTATCACACTGCAGAAATATCATGGCTTACATTTTATCAGACTGAAGTGAATACAGTCCTTTCTAAGTATACAAATGATAAATTGTTGCATTTTACAAGTGTGAGGGGCAGGAGAAGCAGTCCATCTGTAGCTCTGGAAAGGGCGTGCATTTCACTGAGCTCATGGACTATGGTGAGTTCTTGAGCTTATTGGTAGACATACATATGCCATGTTCATCCGTAATTTGCTTTAGGATTTGTTTTAGATGAAGGCAAATTCAGCTTTAGGGGGCAGTCTCCAATGTGTACAAAATTGCAGCTCATACATAGTTGCCTTTAGATCTGAGAATTTTCTGTACTAACCCAGTATCATTTTTGCTTCATGACTGACCCCACCTGAACTGTTAATGAGTAGAGTTGTATGCTTTTTCTTTTTCTGTTAATATAAAAGGTGAGTTCAGCAAGCTTGCTTTCCAGATCAGCTCCTTCTCCTGTTTTTCTTCTAGTTATATAGCACTTACAAATTCCTCTTAACTAAACGATTACATTTTCCAAATCAGTGCCAGTCCTTGTTTCTTTGTCTCATGTGCTTTGTACATTTTTAATCACACATAATGTGCCAAGGAGGTTCATGTTCTTCAACTGTATTGTATATCTTTCTACTTCCATGTATTTGGAAAGTACAGTTCTGAGTGCAACAGGGATGGTGTTTTTTTCTCTCCACTTCCTTTAGTTCATGAAAGAATGGTTGACACTGGGTTCACAACCCAGTGAATTCTTGTAATGATCCCCTTTCTCGTGTCTCAGTCCTCCAACACTCTGAGGGAAACCGTTCCTGAGGGAATGGAGGGGAACTAAGGAATGTCAATATGTGTTTTCTTTCTCTTGCAGCTCCTTTGTGTAATATAAGGACTTCTAAGGGGAGAGTCTGGAGGGCAGATATTTCTTCTTACTGGACAATGTTTCTTTGTATTTGTATTTATTCTGCTAATGTTTTGTCAGTTTGTGAGAAATAAAAGGGCAGAACAAATGTTGAGTAGCCTAAACGGTTTTTCTGCCTTGCAGTTCTGAGAATCTGGTTTCAACTTTGTCATTAGTATTTCTCCAGATAATTGGGCCAGGATAACATTTGGCATTGTTTTTTACTTCAGTACTTAACATGAGTAATTGCTTGGCCAAGAAAGATATTAAGACCATGTTAAATTGTTTTTTTGTTTGGATTTTTTACCTGTCTAATGAATCCTTTACATTCTTCCTGTACTAGATACTTTTTGAATGTTACTTATGTTCTTGACAAAAAATTTTCTTATTTTACTACTTAATTCTTATTTTTACCTCTTGCAAATCACTGCTACTTGTACTTGATAGGATTTTATTGCTGGTTTTCTACACTACTGTAATTCTAGAAGTCAGGTAGCTTTGTTTCTTCCTCACATAATACTCATGTACAGACAATTTCAAATTAAAGGAATCTTCATTTTTAAGAACTTTTTCCATTTTTATTTAGTCTGGTGCACAAGGCAGTCTTGTGAACACCTATTATTACAAGATCAGGCCTTCCTATTCCATATTCTGCCTTCCTTAATACCACATGAAAAGAAAGAAGACAGAAAAGGGTATAATTCCAAAGAGCTCAAAGGGAACATGACATGATCTGAATTAGCCGATCACTTCCAGCTTAGGTAAACCAATCTACTTCCTGAAATTCCCACCGTATTCAGTGTGCTTCCCCTTTATCACTACAATATGGTACCGTATCTCAAAAACTATCCAGTGATTCCTTGACCAAGCTGGGCTAAAGAATCCGGTTTGCTGTGAGTTCTCCTTAGCTCCTTCTCTCTGCTTTCACTTGAGTTTCACCTCAATTACCAGCTGGTGTTGAAGCACTGTTGAGGTTGTCATCCCCCTGATCTCCTTAAGACCCAAAGATTGAAAGGAGGATTATATATTTTGTATGGGAGATGGCAAACTAAGCATAGCAGTAACCTTCCTGAGGACACTGCATTCATTAAGGCAGCAAAAAATAGCTTTTAAAGAAAAAACTGAGCTTTTCACAGCAGTGGGAGGGATGTCTGCTTTCAAAGAAAGAAAATCCCAGTGTGTTGAATTCATTTCTCACTCATGCTGAGAGGGGGAGATCTGCACAAGGTAAGCAGCAGAAACAAAATCTTTGAAAAATACATTGTGGTGTGGAGGCTAAAACTGCTTCATGCAACAGTACAGGATACTTCAAATTTATTCAGGGTAAGATGTTACCAAAGGCTTCAATAGATTGTGTCTAGAAGTGTTCCAAGGACAGCAAGAACAGAAAACCCAACTGAGGCACCAACTGATCTGCACTTGGTCCAGGTCCTGCAGCTGGGATTAAGCTGACAATAGCTACAGAATTGAAGCCTTTGGGAAATTTGACAGCTGTTCTAATAATTCCTCTATTTAGGAGTTAAAAGCCCTCCTTGAGGAAAATTGTAATGAATAGTCCCTTGACATCCAAGGGAATGGATAGGATTTAGGATTTACTATGTCGAGCACAATGTGTGACACCAGTTTATCTGCACTGAAATAGGGCAATGTTAAATACTTGTTAAAATTTTATTTCTCTAAATGTATCATCTTATGGATACTATGTATATAGAGCTTTAGTCTGCACTTAACTGAAGAGAGAGGATGGTTTTAGCAGTTTTCCTGCTAAAAATGATGAAATAAGAGCAACAGGAGTGTATCCAAATAACTCATAGGGAAACTTGAAAACAAAATGAAAAACAGAATGAACTAATGGAAAAAAGTTGGATTTTTATTTAGCTTCTACTTTTAATATTTCTTTAGATTTTTAATGATGTAGAAGGGAGAGAAAGGCCATTTAATTAATTAAGGAGACCATAAATTTATCAGCAAATATAAGTTTACTAAATCAACTAATTATTCTAAAGATATGTGTTACATTGTAAACATTGTTAAATGAAACTATATTTCTGTTTTAATTGCAGTGCAGTTATTTCAGCACACCACTAATTTGGGGACACGAATAACCTCAACATAACAAAGTACACTGCAATATTGTTCAGCTGCTCCAGTTTCCACATAACCTGTGTTTTGTAGTCAAAGACTGACCTTGTTGCTAAGGGAATTCATGGTACATGGAGAAAATGGTGAGAGCCATAGATAATTTACTCTGATTCTAAGCCTGCTCAAATCAAACGAGATTTTCCTCTTTACTTCAGTGAACTTAGGACCCACTAGAATTTTAAGAATTCCACTGGTATTTTTCAGTGAATGTGATGCTTTTCAGTCTTATTTTCCACGAGCAGGCATTTCTGAATTTGAGCTAAATGCTCTCTGTAGCTGCATTGGCATGTTTCCATTAGACCGATGAGTCATGAAGATTTTAGAGGCAATATGTTCATAAAAGTCAGATTCTTCCTTTAACAGAATGCATACTGAAGTCTTAATATCTACAGACATGCAAAGAGGAAATCTGCTCCTAAAGAATGAAAAACAGTATCCCTTAATGCTAGTTTAGGATTATACATTTCATGAAATAGAAAAGAGAAAAATCAGTAACAGCAAGTGTTCTAAAATTACTTTGATTCTAGTTAAATATATATGATGTGGTTCTCTAGAGATGCCACTAAGCTGAGACAGATTCATGCCTGTGATACTTGGGGAACAGAGACACAAAGCTGAGGAACTGGGTCAGCACGCACAGCTTATGGAAAGTGACTGCACCAGATGCTGTGCTTCCAAGGGTGGGACATACACAGCCATGGCAGCGATGACAATGCTCTCCACTTAAAGTGCAGGGCTCCAAAGTACTCCTAATCAGATGAACTTCTTCGTTTTAGTATTCCTTTAAGATGTGGAGGAGAGAGAGAAATTGTGCGGAGTTGATTCAACTGGCAAACAGGTGCAGGAGAAAGAAATTACTCTTCCTGGCAGGTCTCTGCACTGGCTCCTATAGTCCTCTTCTACAATCTGTACTGCACATTCCTAAAATCTCTTCGAGATGGAAACCTTGAGTACAGCATATCTTGGCTCTCCAATGCATGAACTGTGGTCTTCTCTCATCATTCATTAGTTACACTAAATTGCTTGAAAATTAAAAATACATGCAAGTACAGTTTACTTCACTTAGAACTACTTAAACTGGTAACTTGAAGAGCTAGAATTAGGTTAAAGTTGCTGTTTATTTACTATTTTGCTGTACTGAGGAAATGGTGTCACATACAGTGTAAGTCATTGTGAGTAAAGTCAGAAAAGAAGACTCTAAGCTTGCAGCATATGTCAAAGTTATTCTAATTTACCTCTGAGGAGACTTAGAGACAGTGTTTCCATGTAACAACACATATTCTTCTCCATGCTTCCTGATCAGGTTTCTTTGAATAAGCCACTCAAACATATTTTGGTGAAGATTTCTTATCATACAATGATTGAGAATTGGCTTCTAGATCCCAATGCTAACACTGGTGTGCATGTCTGAAATACTTGGTATTATTATTGCATTTCTGCAATTTCCAGAAGTTGCTTTTGGAAGTACTGCAGTTGGGATGTTTTGGTCCTTTTGGTCCATATCCTCATCTACTGCTGGTTAATTGTCTGGATAACTGAGCATTTGGACAGTGCTCTCAGGCACATGGTGGATTTTTTGTGGTGTCCTGTGTGGCAACGGTCCCTCACTCAGCACCCTTTTCGGCGAATGAATCCACGGGAGACAGACTTTGTCCAGGCAGAGCTTTTTTGTAACTTTATTAGTCCATTTATATACAAAATAAGTATCCGAGCTATCAAGCCAGGCCGGGTGTTACTTATCTGCACACAGTCCATGCAGACACATCCGTGGCTGCCTTCAGCCACAAAGAACAATCATGCTTCATTGGCTTTCCAGCTTGACCTTGCGATTCTTTTCACACACACGCTAATCTTAGCTCTGGCTCACTCAGGACCACAATATTTTTGCTTTAATATTTTCTTCTTCTTCTATGATCCAGGTGGCTGGTGTTGTCGTGTTTAGCTGCTACTACAGTCCTGTGCAGGGCCAAGAGTTGGACTTGATGATCCTTGTAGGTCCCTTCCAACTCAGGATATTCTACAATTCTAAGAGTATTTTGCTAACACTCAAAGTGTAGCTTTTCAATTCTGGCAGGAGCATCCCAAGAATGATGTCACTGGGCTTCACTCTAAAGTATTCTTGGACAACATAACAGTCATACAGCAATGGTTTGTTTATCGAGCAACAGTGTAGGCGAACCTTATCCAAGCAATCCTTGGATAGAAGCACAGTGGAAGCAGTGTTTGGACCATGAGATAGATATTTTAGATGTGCTAAAACTTCCTTCAAAAAGTATATTTTGATAGTATGTTAAAGAAGAAGGAAAAAAGAAGGGAATGTGTGAAAGTCCTTTTGTCCTCAAGGGTGGGGTTGGGGCTATGTGTGTAGGGATACAGCATTTTCAGATGAACCAATTATTTTCTTTTTCTTTTCTTGCAGTTAACTTTTTGCCTACGTTCATGTTTAAACAGGGATTCTTCTGTCCTCACGGTGATAAATAGCAAGTTGTTCAACATGCATGGCAACTTTGCCTAAATGAAAACAAATGTTAGGGGAAACAGGGAAATCTCTTGACTGCAGCAAATGTGCTCCTTCCTAATCACTTTCCCTTGTCTCTAAAATATACCCACACATTAGAAAAAGTTCATAAAGTTGAGAGCTGGAAGACATCAATAATAATGCATTTTAGTTGCAAAATTCACTGCAGAATGAGTGTTGTACACAGCTTTAGTTGTTATCTGAGACCATTAAGCCCAGTCATAATCCATATGCTGATGACAGAGCAATCAGACAACTGTGTTTCACTAGGACCACTTATGAAATCTCTCCTATTACTCAGGTACTGCAAAGATGCCTCAGGTTTTCCCCCTCCAGAACAAACTCCTGATGGATAGGGCTTTTATTGGCAAGTAAGCTGATTTTTAATCTCTTGATTCTCTGGGATGGTTCATAACACATAATAATAGCAATGGAAGCAATGGTCAAAGTGTAAACGTATTGCTATTAAGCAACAAGCTAAATTACTTGCAAGATGAAACCAAAGCACACTGGCTTTTAGGGATATTCTCTTCATAGTACCTGATTAGGGTTTTCATTTGCAGTTTTTTAAGACAGTACTAGAGATAAGTGGAACGAGATACTCCTAGATAATGTGGCTGTTTGAGCCACATTAGAAATCCCAAATCCAATTTCCAGGCTTCCCCCACCCTTCCCCACAATTTTATCTCAACACTGAAGAGAAACTTTCAGGCAAGAGGCTTCTATAGGGGAAAGGGGAAGTATATACATTTTATTACTATACAAATAAATACTACACAAGCTAAAAGCAACTATATATATAATATTACATACTTCTATCAGTCCTTTTAAGCTTCTCCCTCAATCAGTCCAGGAAAAGCCCTTCAGAGCTGATAGGTAACCAGTCTCTCTCTCATGGGAGTGTTTGGGGAACCTGAACACCACCCCCCCCCAACCTCCAGCTGTTTGCTGAAATCCTTTCTTCCTCACGAAGTCCAAGAAGATAGCTCTGAGTCCTTTCTCCTTGGTTCCATGTCAGTCTCTGCTGTGTCATTCTCTCTCTCACTCTCATACCTTGGTTCGTAGGCTGCTGTAGTGTAGTCAGCTTATCAAACATCCTCCAAGTCAGTTTTCAGCTGCCCCCAGTCAAACCTCTGTAGGGCATCTGCGGAGCCTCTCTCTGGCCCGTCTCCAATTCCGCCTGGGGTTTTTTATCTTCCCCTGGCACTGAGCTGCTTTCGTTATCAGCCCGTCTCTTTTGGCTCAGCTTCAAAATACTAAGCCTCGCATCCACTCCCACTTAACAGTGAGAGGGAAAAAGCCCCCGCTCAGCTTTTGCTACAGGTGTTTGGTCCAGTTACAAACTGTCCTGAGCTCTGCAGTCTGGCTGGAAGTGGGGGGGAGAAAAGAGGGCCTGGCCTCCTCGCAAGGAACTTGCCTCTCTCGCCCTCTCACCTTCAGGTGTTGTGAATCCCTTCCTTCACAACACACACTCACTCCAATGCTGCCTCCAACCCCGGCTTAGGCAGAGTTGTGGGGCTGCAGGGCCCCCCTTCCCCCCACCCCCGGAGAGGGAAGGAGGCCCTGCCACCCCTGGTCTTCTACACCCACACACAGCAGCAGACACAGACCGATTGCCAACAACTTCCGCTGGTTGGGTATATATGATTTTTCAGCAGGAGCGAACAAGATGAGCGGTGATTGGCCCTCCAGGGAAAACTGCCCTGGCATCCAATCACCTCTAAGCCCCCTGGCCAGAGGGGGTCAATCTCAAACTATGACAAGTCCATGGCAGAATACACATTTGAAAACAAAGATAAACTTTACGTACACACATCTCAATGATAAGTGGTTTTAAGACAGAAATTCAAGTCAGATGCCCACTAAAGAGTTAAGAAACTCAGTCTTTCTGGATATTATGAAATTAAACCATCTGCTCTGCCTAAAATCCATGCAAGATCCTTTGCTATCTAAATCCAACATCTGTTGAAAGTGTGCTGTATGTATATAGTTAAATCCAGGGGTTAAGAGGAACAGTGGCTGCTCTTTCAGCTATAGATATATAACATTTGCTAAGATACCATATGGATTATGGAGTGTGGAAGGGTCTCTCTCCTACATACTTGCTTGGGGTTTGGTACAGAGAGAAGTAAATTTCACTCATAGTGGAAGGATTGAATAAATCCTATCTTGCCTAAAATGGGCTAAATCTGTTCACTCAACTCATCCTTCGTAATATTCATTACTTCTCATCAACCATGTTAGAAAAGGTCATTTGCCTCTTGAAGCACTCACTTTGCCTTTCTTTTCCCCACTGGTATTGAACCTTCTGTTTGTAACGATGTTGTTTTCCCCTCCCCATCTCAGCTTCACATTTCTTTTCACTTGTTGTGCCCAGAAAGGGGAAGTCTGTGGAAGATGCACCACCTGGAAGTGCCAATGTGGTGTTTTTTCTTTCAATAGCACGTCTCGCTGCAATTTCTGCCACTTGATGTTTTCAGATGACAAGTGACTGCAAAACTGATCCCCTTCTGTTCCCAAGGCATAAGTAAAGAGGAAATTCTTCCCAAGTCCTACACGTGCTCCGGTGCTTCCTTCTGACAATAATTTTGGGAAGTAGAATAACTTCATACTCAGGAACTCACTCCTATTTGAGTGGCTGGTGAAAGGAGGTCCCACTATGTTTAGCTTTTGATGTGAAATGGAATATCCTGCTATCTTTGTCTGGGGAAAGAGGAGAAAAAAAGCAGTTAGATCTCTTTCTGAAATCAGTTTCTTGGAGCCAAAAAAGTGAAATCACCATCATAAGATGGGGCTAAAAAAACCCTCAATTTTTATTTCTGACAAAAAAAAAATCTCTAGTCCAGTGATAATTATTAAAATTCTTCATCACAGTGCAGTGTTATGCTCAGTTACTTTCATCAAAACAGCATAATCGGTGCACACATCTGAATAAACAGTGACTGTGAAGACAAGGATTCTTCATTGTATATTAATTTTCAAGCTTACTATAAATTAAAAGTTTAATTTTTTAATTAATACTTTAATAGAAAATATAAATACCTATATTTCAAGCATAAAGCAAAAGTAACACTGCATTATGATAAAGGTGGATCAACCTTTTACTTCAGATATTGGTGATTTCTGCAGTGTTGTGAATAATTAAGTTTTTTGAGATTAAAAGACAACCCTTGCCCTCATTTTCCATGTGGCATATTAAAAAATTCTTCTGAGGACATTTGGTTGCCTAATGTGGCTTTGAGCTAAATGTTTGCACAATCCAAGGTCAGCAGTCAGTCATAAATCATAAATCAGTAGTAACACTAGGTATGTATGTGAAAAGCTTGTTATTTGACTTCATTTTTATGTATTTTGAAATACAAAAAGACTACTTTACTTGATATTACTCCCCTAAATCCTTACTTAATAAATATTTTTTTTCCTGAACAAAAAGGAATTGAATAATTTTCACATAGGTAAAAAAATGGTGTCAAAGGGAACAGCCACAATAACCTCAGAATGTAGGTTCATCTGGTATTTTAAACACACCATTGTACAAGTTGATATTTTAGTATGTTGTGCAGTATTAATGCAATGAAGTAACAAATCATGATCATGAAAAGTGGTTAATTTTGGCTGAAATAGGATCTTGGCAAGAGGCTTGAATCACTACAGACAATTGTTTCAGACAGATCAGTGTACTTTTAAATTCAAACCTAAAAATTTTATAAATAAAAACGTCATTCTAGTTAAGGTGGTTATTAACTTGTAGAACTGAACAGAAGTTCACTCCAGAAGATATTCTAACATGTTTAATTACAACCTCATTATATTTTCTTAAAGTTCTAATTATCTTGAATTAAATAAAACTCAGATGTTTTTAAAGAAATACAGAGCAACCATATACTAAAATAATTTAGAATTTTGGGATTAAATGAATATATAATATAGCCAAGGTCAAACAATGAATAATTTCTCTGTGTTCTGTGAAATTGTGGAGTTCTTGGATATTTGCAGTATCATTTCCAAAGCTCACACTAAAACCACAATGGAGATGATATGGTTGTTAATGACAAGTGTGTGTCCTGGACAGTAATAATCTGACTAAAAAAACCTCTGCAAGCCTGGAGCTGTCTCATTAATAAGGGAAGCTTGTCTGAATCATTTCCTTTCCTTTCAGCCTGAGAAAAGCTGTCTGCCATGCAAGAAAAGAAATTTTAAAGAAAATACTCTTTGTGCCTAACTAAAAGATTTCAGGTGAAATAATATTTGTAATTTAAAAATTATATAAATTTTGAGATAATTTTTATCATTTGGTTGAAACAGTTTTCAACATAATTCAAACTCCAAGGTCCTTCGACAGTGAAAATCAAAGTAATCATTCTAGAGAGTGAACAATATAAAATTTTTTTAATTAATAAAACTTTTACCAATTTGGTTGTAGCAGAGGCACTTGTGATTTTTTTTTCTTTGAAAAAACTACATTCAGGGCCAAAAGTATTCTCAGAAGGGATTTCAAGGGGATTTTCGTTCACCCAACTCTATATGCATTCATAGAGCCATAGAATATACTGAGTTGGAAGGGACTCATTATTCGCCCACCTGCTGAGAAATTTACCCCTAAAATAATGTATTTTGTTCCCATTATTTGCTGCACAGGTGTCTGATGACCATTTTCCCATGGACCATGGAAGTATCTTCTCGTAAGAATAGTGAAGTACATTTTTTTAAGCAACTTTACGCAAAGACAAAGGTAGATGAAGCAAATACTAGAACTAAAGCTTTTTGCTGCAGTTTTTCAAATTAGGAGGAAATGACAGTAAGGAAAGAGATGGCTAGGCTCCCCTTATGTAAGTTTTGTCATAAACAGAAATATTTTCCTTTTGTGGATAAATATTTTTCTTCTGAGGGTTAATCTTACAGTTTCAGTTGTGTGGCTCTACCTCATGGCAGTTCAGTACCTGTTATGTACAAGCAGGTTCTTGCACATGTATGAGTGGTGAAAAAAAAACAAATACTTCTGGTAAAATTCACTCCTAATTCTTGAGAGTTGAGAAGAGACTGCTAAATTAAGTAGCAAAGCTACTAGGAAAAAAATTTAGAGGAAAAAAAGGCTACCCCAGCTGTTGGAGCGGATCTCAGGAAAGTCTGGCTGACCATGTGATTTTGGCCCAATTTTCACAGAATCGCAGAATCATTCAGGTCAGAAAAAGACTCCAAGACCATGAAGTCCAACCTGTGCCCGATGCCCACCTTGTCCCTCAGCCCAGAGCACTGAGTGCCATGACCAGTTGTTCTTTGGACACCTCCAGGGTTGAGGACTCCACCACCTCCCTGGGTAGCCCCTGCCAATGCCTGACAGCCCCTTCTGTGATGAAATTCTTCCTGAATTCTCACTTTCTGTGCTCTAATTCCTCCCGCTGCAGAACTGGAACAGTTTTGAAGACTTGTAAAGGTTAGTGAATAATACTTATGTTTTTTTGAGTATCATCACATGTCTGAGAATATGCTTATAATCCTTCTCTTCTTTTAGCTGCTAGAAGTTACTGTTCATCTGGACAGTAAAGAAATACATTTGATTTAGGATAATTTCTAAATTGCTCATTGTTGGAATAGTTTCTGACTGATAATTTTTCTGTTTAATGTAGAATGACAATCTTAATAGTTTGACCAGCCACCAAGACAGATGATGGTATTTCTAAGACTTCCATAGTGCTTAAACATCCTTCAAGATGGTTTATTTAATTCTTCTAATGCATCCACTAATAACATCAACAAAAATGGCAAAATTTAATTAGGTGGTGCTGCTGCTTAAAATCTGCGCATCCGTTTAATACTGTTATTGCAGAGCTGTGGGGTTGTTAATCCTGGAGAAAAGGAGGCTCAGGGGGGACCTTCTGGCTCTACAACTCCCTAATAGGAGGGGGGAGTCGGGGGGGGTGGTTGGGCTCTGCTCCCAGGGAACAAGGGACAGGAGGAGAGGGAACGGCCTCCAGCTGTGCCAGGGGAGGCTCAGGTTGGACATCAGGAGGAATTTCTTGCTGGAAAGGGTGGTCAGGCCTTGGAAAGGGCTGCCCGGGGAGGTTTGGAGTCCCCACCCCTGGAGTTGTTCAAGGAAGGCCTGGCCGTGGCACTGAGTGCTCTGGACTGGGGGATAAGGTGGGGATTGGGCACAGGGGAGACCTCCCATGGTCTGGGAGGACTTTTCCAACCTCAATGATTTTGTCATTCTGCAAAAATATGTCCTTTGCAGGTGTTTGTTACCTTTTAATTGATACTTTTATAACATTATTTCTCCTTGTGGGTCAGGTTGCTACAGCTGATGGTTCTACAATGCAATTTCTTAGTGTTTAACTCCTGTGATGCTGATATCTACAGCACAGTGGGATTGATAAATACATACAAACAGAGCATATGCTTGTGTACTTTAGTATTTTCGGAAATGCATGATTCCATGCAATCAAAACACTGACTACTCTTGGCAGTAGGTGCTAATCTTTTGTGGGTTTGGCAGCTGATATTCTTTCCTTCTGGCAAAACCATAAAACTACATGCTAGCCAGTGCCTCAGGCTCTCCACTGATCATGTACCCGTGGAAAACAGTCTTGTTCATCCTGAGCTGGTTCTTGCTCAAATTGTGAGCGTTCAGTGGATTGGAACTATTGTTTTACCTTCCCTGCTCCCTGCAGAAGGGGAATTAATCAGTAAGTCATGGTGAGGGACTGAGAGCATCATTCATTCAGTCATAGCATTCCCATCAACTGTGGGATCTCTGCAGGTTGCTGGCAGTTTCTAATAACCTCTTTCACAGTAATATTCACAAAACTCTAATAGGATCAGAATGTCACCAGGAATTTCAGTTTAAGGTAGAATCACTTTATTTGTCTAACTTTAGTATTTTCCCTGCCTTCAGGCTTTTTCTGCCCCCTTTTATGGTTTGCAGCACTCCGGTAAAGCCCCAGGGGAGAAACTCTGATTTTCACTATTATATTTACCTATGTATTTTTAAAAGTTTAGAGTAAAAAAGAGCTCCAAACAGGAACCTGATGAGATGGAGTTTTGTTTGTTTGTTGGTTTGTTTTTTCCTCCACTTACAGCTCTTGTTCTCTGAGAGGTTGTTTTACCTTTCTCCTTCAGTCATCTGAGATGGCCACTGAACTGGCAATTGCTGTTGATATCTGTTAAGGTATATCTCATGAAAAAGGTCCTGGACATCATTCCAAATGAAATGAATTGAACTGGCAGTACATAAAGATTTGACAGTCTTGCTCTACCAGAAGTCCTTTGTGGGGGCAATTTCCTATTGCAGATTTATACTGCACTGCATGGCACACATTGGCACGGGAAGCACTGACATCTTGTACCATATTCAATGCTACTGGTTTTGATAAGACACATCACTGTCATATGTTGCTGACTGTAGTTTTAAGTGATTAAAATTTGTCAAGTAGGGAGGTGAAGAATATCAATTGTATAAGCAAGGTGTCATCCTGGGCCATTTTCTTCCTAAAATTAAAGGGGAAGGGAGAATAATAAAACTCACACATTTTGCTAATGGTTTGAACCGACTTGGAAACCGTTGGTTAAAAAACTCACAATACAGTTGAAAGTACATTCAGAAGTTTTAGGTGCCAACGGTAAAAGACATGGAGAAAGACTTAATGAAATGTAAGTCCCCATGAACTCCAGTTACCAGCTGCTATGTCATCACTCTCAAGAAAAGTGCAATACTGACACTCAGCATTTAACAGACATTTCTATTTTCTTAGAAATATGTCCAGAGAATTGTAGAAATGATGATACTACATTACTCCGAGAACAGTGTATATTTAAAAACCTTTTTTTCTCTCTCCCTTCTTCATTTCTTTAACTCTAATTTTATATGAAGACTAATTATGCAAAAAAAAAGTCCCAGAGTTCGAATTTCTACCTCAAACATCTTTAATACAGATGTTTCATGCTTTTTCCCACCTGTAGTAGTGCTTAACATGTATTGAAAAAGAGGTAAAGAAAAATTGTTAGATCCGGTTGATCTTATTTCATCCTTGTTTAGTTCATATTCTGTTCAGAGTCTGAGTCCATCAGAGAGTCAACCCAGTGGTTATCAGATGCAGTACCTTCACAAGACTAATTATTCATTCACTTCATATTGGAGCTGTTCTGTTTGTTCTTACTGAACACATTTGAATCTGAATAACTTTTGTAAAATATTCTCATTTTAAAACTCTGTTTGGGTTATGGAAAATGATCTTAGCAAATATCTGAGGTTGTTTATTTGGAATATTTTTACCTTTAGCCTGTAACACTTGGCACTTTCACAATCTAAACATCTGTTCCCTAGATCATCTATTTTTTAGTTACATATTTCTAATAACATGAAAAGTTTCTTTCAATTTATAAGAAGAATTTGATAAATTTATAGAAAATGCAGAGACACTAAATCAACCACCTGTGGAGCTAAAATTTGTTTCCATTTGTTCATGCAGATTAAAATGCTGCTTTCAGACAGCTGTGCCCTTGGTGATCTATCTGGAGCAGTTTAAGAAATTAAATTGCAACAAATCTTTGTTTCCATCTTCCCATAATTTACATAATTTCCCATAATTTCCCTTTTCTTGTCACATCAAAATGAAATAGATCAGTCTAAAGCCACCCCCAAATAACTGAGTTGGAATGGAAATGCTCAGGTGTTTTAAAGTGCCATTGTTTTTCTACGTCTTTATTAGGGAAGAGGAAAAAAAATTAACTTACAACTAATAATGTTTCCAACAGGTGTGCGTGTAAAAGGAATAGAATACTCTGTTTCTATTGCAGCACTGTTATAAAGAAATAATTTTGCAGGTGCATTTTTTCAGCTTTATGCTGAAATAAATCAAGGGAAAGAGTAAAAAGAAAAAACAGTCAGTCAAGATGGACTATTTATGCTGACTTTTTCTTCCCAACAAAAATCTGCAGTTTAAATTCCATTTACAGTAAAATGTAAAAAGGTTAAAATCTGTGTTTATTCATGACTTTGACTTGCTAAAGGGAGAGGGGAATGTATAAAGCACAGAGAGGATGAGTGTATTTAGTGACATGATTCATACTCTGGTACACTTTCAAGTCTTTTTAAATTCAACAGCGATAAACCATTAGCATTATTAACTATTAAAAAGTTAAGCTCTTGAATAGTGTTCGGCAGCCTTATGGAGTGTAAAGGATTTTAGTTCTACAAACGACTCTTGCTGCAGAGCTCTCCTAGAACCCTGAAGGTTAATAATTTTGGTCACCTTACAAGTAAGGAAGCACAGAAACCAGATGACCTATGTGAGATCACCTGCTCCTCTCTGGCTTCAGGGACAGTGACATTGGCCAGTCTATTTTTACTTTGTATGTTAACGTCTGTCTGCGATTATCAGGGGAAAAGGCTGAGTGTACCAACTTGAGATGACGGCTAAAAACAGTCCCCTTCAGCAACTGCCTTTTCATGTCCTTAAGCTCTGTTTGAATTAGGCAGTACATGCACTATGTCAGAGATTAGAAATCAGTCCAGTAAAACAGCACCTTCTGAGACAGCAGGAGCAGCACAGATATCCCTTTCTTCATTCCCTGGCAAACATTACTCCTTCTAGCCCCAAAAGCTGGGTTTCTGAGCCAGAAAGGAGTACTTAAGGTCATTAGTTGAAATGCATCCCAAGCTTATGATTTCACATTTTGAGACAATTAAATGAATGAAATCAGGAGGGAACCAAACCGCAAATTTTGTACCTGTGATCTCATTCAGCTAGAAGAAAAATGCTGAAATGATTTGGAAAAGAACCCCTTGCACTGGTGAGGGAAGTGGACTTGGCTTCAGACGCAAACAAGGTACCATGGAAGTGACCTGTATCTCACAGCTCACAGGTGTGGTTTGCCAAAAAAGCCCCCATTTATCTTCTTTGCTTTGCTTTAAAGAGGACAAATGACAAAGCAGTGCAATACCAGCTTGTATTTATTGTCTAATTTGAGTTTTCCATCTTCTGCTTATTTGGGCATGTATTAGTTATTCCTAAATTGCCACAATTTGTCACATAGTTCTTTTAGGATTTACAAGCAGAAAAGCAAGTGTGCTGCATATTTTTGAAATGGAGCTCAGAGTATTATAGGGAATGCAATTTCCAAACTGGAATCTGAAAAAAATGTTTGCAGTTTTCTGAACCGAAAGAGATTAAATAGTGCATATCTTTGTCAGATTCTACTGATATCAACCAATACTAAATTACATGTTTGAATTTTTAGTTCACCTTTCTTGAGGTGAAATTTGGGCTAAGAGAGAATAATATCTCTTTATTCTGAAAACATTATACTGGGAGGCATATTTAGAAAATGAACAGCATTTTGTAAGAACTTCTGCTGGTTTAAAGGTAAACCAGCAGGGGAAATGAACTCAACCCAAAAGAGAGACTATAAGTCAGAATAACAATTTAATAAAATAATACAATAAGTACGATTATACAGACAAACAATTGGTTTTAACCCACAAAACCCAAATGTATAACCCAGCACCCTGGGGCATGAACAGAGTGGTGTTCTTTGGGCCCCCTGAGTCCAAAGTAAAAGGAGAGGAGAAAAAACCTGTTGGTGAGAGTGATGATTGCAGTCCGGTCGAGAGTGATGGTTGCAGTCTGGTTGTAAAGTGGTGGTTGCAGTCCAGTCGAGAGTTGTGGTCTGCAGTCCTCCTCTAGATCCCATGAGTGGTTAAAAAAGTCCCAAGACTCCAAGATTATATATTCTCCAGTTCAGGAAGGAATGCTCAGTACTTCCCTCAGGGTGGGGGGTTCCTCAATGGGTGTGAGGACAAAAACACCTTCCTATCTCGCAGGCCTCTTAACACCTAGTTTATAGCCTGATGAGTCAGGCTGCTCTGGGCAGAGGGAGCAAATAGTCTATTGACAACAGTTTCTGGGAAATGGTATGGAAGGCTATAGAATACACAGTTTTGGGTTACACCCATCCAGTGATGAACTGGGCCCAACTGTTATAACTAGGACAGAACTGAAGACAGTATGTCCTGCACTTGTTTTAAACACACATAAAAAAAAATCTACATAGGAAGAATATACTTATTTTTTAAAACAGAGATTTCAACTATTCCTCTTGAGTGACTGTTGAATCTTTGTGTGTTACAAACTACTGAGATGATACTGATGTTTTTCATGTCAGTCTCTGCATAGTTAATGCCTCTTATTTCTGGATCTAGATTTCAGCTGATTTTTAAGATTTTGAGATGAAAATGCTCCCCTGTACCAAATTTAGATGTCACAATCATAACTCAGCTTTCCTGTCGTCATCCTAGTTTGGGATTTTTTGAGCACACCAGGATATCTGTGCTGGTCACATCAATATCATCAAAAGAATTGTAGATTTGAACTGTTTTGTTGGTTTTTTTGCCAATTTAGAACCACAGAATAGTTAAAAAAAGAAAATATTGACAATAAACTGAAAGGTGATTAGGTCAGTTCCTTTGTTCAATATTAATATTTATAACTCTGGCAGGTGTTTGTTTCACAAAATTGCATATTTTTTTAGCAATTTTCATTTGTGCTTTTTTTTTGTTTAATTAAAAAAAAAAAGTTTCCAAACCTCCACAGATGAACAGTTTTGCTAATATGCAGTTATCCTGATACTTAAGGTTTTATTCCCTTAATATACACTCTTATTCTTCCTTAATATAATTTATGAACATGGCAACTTCTCTGAAACCTTTCTGTGTTTTTTTTAGCTGCCTCCTTCACATATAAAGATTTTCTTAATATCTGATTTTTAATATTTGGATCTCTGCAATAAAGTCCTATTATTTCAGTACTTCCCCAAGATTAACAAATTATTATTTTCTAGACCTCTAACCATTCTTCCTGTCTCCTCTAGATTCCTTCCAGTTGATTAACTTGTCTTTTCACAAGATGTTAAGTGTGCTGAATAAAGTAAAAGGATTACTTCAACTGACTTGCATAAAATCTTACTGATTTAGTAAGATATTAACCTATTAAAAAAAAAAAAAGGAAAGGGATAATGCTGATTTTAATTTGTGAGTTTCTGCAAACCCAGATATTATTCAGTGCTACTTAGCTGGTTGTTCTTGATGCTCTACGTAGCAGGTTGTTTCTACCTAAATTTGATGCTTCTTAGTTTTATATACAGTATTGTACCTTATTGATTTATTTCTGTTTCTTCAATTTATCAAGACCATCTTGCCCTCTGAAATGGTTGCAATCCTATGTAATTTGATCACATTTTAGGAGCAAATAGTGAATTTTTTTATGTATATACTGGTTCAAAAACTTTACATATCCTTCATTCCTGGGTTTATTGGTGTGCTTGGAAATGTGCCCACTACCTGAAGTTGTTCACTGGGGAAGTATTTTACATTTGACAAATGCTCCTGCAGTTTTACAGTGCTCTGTTGATGTGGAGGTGGTGTTTTGCACAGTGGATTCTGTAATACAGCTTCCAATGATTTGTAGTGTGCTTCTTTACTGACCAATTTTACCTTTTCTGTATTCATGAAAATAAGTTTTCACTGTTTCTTTTTCAACCTGAGCACAGTTTCCTGGGCTTCAGTCAGCTCTCAAATATACCACTGGTTTATCATCTTGCAGAAACATAATTCCCAAAGTGTTTTATGTTTAATCAACAAAGTCCTTAGATTCTTTTTTAATCTTTCTAGTGTCAGGTCCTAAAAACTTTCTGGGAAATGTGCCAGTGCTATTATATATTCTCCTTAAAATCCCCCAAAACCTAAACTGATGGTTTACTCATGACAAACTAGACCATGCTACTGCATGTCTAAATACAGCTATGAATTCTTGTAGGAATTCTCCTAACAACTCTTTCCTCAATACTTCAAACTTTTTAAACTTTCACTAGTTTTTCCCATTCAATGTGCCTTCTCCCTGGTGAACTCATATTCAGCTGTTGTGCCTTGAGCATGTAGTTGGTTTGACATTGGAATTAGACAACCTCTAATTAGAAAGCTGAACATGTACATGTCATGTCAGCAAGTTATTAAAAACTACTGCTTTTACAACTATATTTCCAAAGATCACAGAATCACAGATTGGTTTGAGTTGGAAGGGATTTTAAAGATCATCTTGTTATGACCCCTTGCCATGGGCAGTATTGCACCAAAATGGAGACGGATGTTGATAACTTACTTTTTATTACTACAAAATAATGATGGTTAAAAGGCAGACAAGTGTCTTAGCCATCTACAGCAATACTTGATTTGCAATGAAAATGAGGACATTTGTTTTATATCCATCTTTTTTATCCAACTCTTCTACAATGCACATCAATATATTTTAAGAATAGAAGAAGTATGCATGGATCATATTTAATATTTTCAACTGTGAGTATCAGTATTTTTATGATTTTATAAAACATTAACTTTATTACCAATTTTATCTTTAAGTCTTGTATCTGGGCTTGATGAGATGTTGATACTTTTGGTCTGTGGTTGGCCCAGCCACCTCTGAGAGTTTATCCTTTTCCTACCAAGTTAGGAGAAAACAAGCACCGATAAACTAGAACTTTGTCCTTGAATGGAGCATCTTGTATAAACTATAGTTAATTGGTATCTCGCTATTGGTTGACAGCCCTCCAAGGGCATTTGAAGCAGAAAGTGAAGAGGAGGGTGATGAAGTAAGCCCCCAGACTCATTTAGAAAAGACCCCCTGAGGTTTAGCATGCAAACTCGGGGGGAATTCCAGGGTACCCACGCATGTGCAGAGGAGATGCCACTTGCATCATGGGGGGAGGGACTGAAGGTCTCTAGCTGGGCGGTGCTGGCCACACCTGCCCAGGCAGACAGCACCAATTAATTCTGTAAAAAGCAGATGGCTCGTGCTAGGGGGATGCAAGCTTCACATCAAAGGACAACGTTGCCTTTTGTGGAGACACCCACTATGTGTAAGCCTGCTGACACACTGAGAATGCAGCTTCTGCTCTGGGGAATTTGGGGCATTCTGGGTCGGTAAGAACACATAAGCAACACCTGGGTGACTGGAAGAGTCGTAGTGAGGGCTTATTTTCCTCCTGCTTCCTCTCTCTCGGGTTTTTCATTTTGTTGGCCACCTCTTGGTAATAAATATTGGTTTTTCTGAGCTTTCAATGGTGTATGGTTTCAGTTTCAGCATCCTTCCAAACTTTCCCTGCTACAGGTCTACAATGTAATATATCTGACTGACCAATGGATATTTACTGATGGATGCATGGACTGATTTTTATTTGTGTGTGTGATTCTTAATTCTTTAATGATTTACTTTCAGAGGAATTAAGGATTGGCCAACTGGAGAGTCGATTTGAGAGGCAGGGACATAATTGTGTTAGAGAAGGATGGAGATTTACTTCCTTAGTTCAATGATATCTGCATGTCATGCCACGTTAATGCCAAACGCAGGATGACCAAGGACAAAATTTTGCAGATGATTTGCTCTTTGTACATATAGGAAAGTTGGGACATCCATAGTGAAATAGATGACAGCTGAGTAGAAAATAACTTACAATAGGCACTGCTTCACTTTCCGTAATCTACACAAAAATGTATTTCCCGTGTTTTAGGCTGCTTGTGTTTGTATAATACTGCATTATGTAAGGGTAGTACAGGGATCTAAAAAACAATTGTTAGATAGGAATAAAGAAACAGAATGTGTCCTTTTTGGGTGTAAAGGGGCAAAGCAAGGGAGTGGTAGCAAGGCGACCAAGGCATGGGAAGTTTAGGCAAGGTAAGGTAGCAGTAGGGAAGGCAAGGCAAAGCCACAAGAAGAAAATCACTCCTCCAAGCTTTCATTACTTTCTTTTTAAACTTTTGATAGTAATCTCTTGCTGTGTCAAGTTCCTTGCCTTCTTGTTTCAGTTACTTTTTTGGTATTCTCATAATCTTCTATTGAGTCTTCATTTATTTGAAGAGGCAAATGCAAATGTCATTGCAAATTCAAATCCTACTATGCCAGCTTAGTGGTGTTTAGTGCAAAACTACACAGCACTGGAGGATACAGACCACCGATCATCATCTTGTGTTCCTACTAGATTCATAAGGGGTTAAAACTCTCTAAGTCAATATAATAATTAAAATACTTCTGATAAATATTTTTTTAATGTTGAATGAGACTTAGGCAGTTGAGAAAGAGTGGTCCTTGTTATTGAATAAGCTTGAAAGGTTTTGTTGGAGCGGCAGAAATCCCACTATTTATCAAATGTTTGTGAAATGTCCCACTCAACCTTACACTTGTGATCACAGAATCCCAGACTAGTTCAGCTTGGAAGGGACCACAGTGGCTCATCTGGTCCCACCTCCCTGCTCCAGCAGGGCCAGCCCAGAGCACATGGCACAGGATTGTGTCCAGAGGAGTCTGGAATATCCCCAGGGAGGAGACTCCAGCCCCTCCCTGGGCAGCCTGTTCAGGGCTGGGTCACTGCCCAGCAAAGAAGTTCTTCCTCCTGTCCAGGGGGAACCTCCTGGGCATCAGTTCCTGCCTGTTCCTCCTGTGCCATTGCTGGCCCCCCCGAGCAGAGCCTGCTCCAGCCTCTGCCCCCTCCCTGCAGCCCCTGACACACCCTGGGGAGGGCCCCTCTCAGGGTCTGCTCTGGAGGCTGAAGAGCCCCAGCTCCCTCAGCCTTTGCTGCTCCCAGAGCTGCTCCATCCCTTGGGCATCTCTGCAGCCTGCGCTGGCCCCGCTGCAGGAGCTCCCTGGCCCTGCTGTGCTGAGGAGCCTGAGCTGGGCCCAGCCCTGCAGATGTGCCTGCCAGGGCTGGGCAGAGGGGCAGGATCCCCTCCCTGCCCTAGTCCAATGCTCCTCCCAGTGGGATGATTGCCTGGGCAGTATTTCATAAGGAAGGTTCGTGTCATGGTAGCTTTGTTGTTGTGTCTGTGCAGTGACTGTCTGGCCAGAAGAAGGCTCTAAAGGAGTGGTTTATAAACTCTTATGTTGTATTCTGATTTACTATAATGACAGCTTTCTGTCCTATGTTGCCACAAATTGCTGTGTGTCATGGGTTGAGCTGCCCCCTCTCCCCCCGGGGGAGGGCTGGAAGTGGTTGATCCTAGGTGGGTTTCCACTGAGGGCCAATTGGAGCTGTGTTTTTCACCCCTGTGAAATTAGAATATTACAACAGCTGAAAGTTTTTGGCAGTGTGTGTGAAAGAGAGATTTGGAGCCATGAGGTGAGAGGAGGGAGGCCGGTGGGCCCCTTGAGGGGGGCCAGACCCTCTTCCCCACCCCGGCCGGGCTGTGGGGAGCCCAGGACAGTATTATAACTGGATGCCTGTGGCCAAGGCTAGGGGGCTTTTTCCACCCCACTGCCCAGGAGAGGCAGTGGTGTGGACTTGGAGGCCAGCCAGCGGGTTGGAGCTAGCTAGCCCCACAGCTGGCAGGCTTGGTATTGGAGCCAAGCCACAGATGGACCGAGGGGTGGTCCGGAGCCCGGAGAAGCAGCTGCGATTATGCAGAGCTAGAAGAACTCCAGGCAGAGGAGAGAGACTGAAGCAGCCTTGCTGCTACCCTCTTTCCCCTCCATAATGGCGGAGAAGAGGTAGCTACCTTGAGCTAAGGCTGGAGAAATGGGAGAAGGGCCAAGAGGCTCCGAAGTGCCCTACATGCCGTTTGGACAAGGGCAGCCGAAAAACCAAAGGACGAGGAATGAGGGGGATGGCCCCCCTTGCCACATGGTAAGTCGAGCTGAAGCTGCAGCAGCTAAAACAGAGAGAAGCCAAAGCAAAGCAGGCTTTTTCTGGGTAAGGACTTTTGGTGAAAACTATTTGGGGTAAAAAGACTGAGCAAGACCCAGAAACCCTGCAACCTGGAGAGGAAGACTGAACATCTTACTCTCTGGGAGGAACCGTCACAAACCAGGAGGAAAGAACTCACAAGCTGACTCCCCAGACCTTTGTGATGAACACCTGGTAAAGCAAGTGTTCCCTTGTAGCCCAGGAGGAGATCTCAGCAGAAGCTGAGGGCTGGTGGGGGTGCAAGAAGACCTTTTCCTTGATACCCCAATGAGAGAGAGATTTTAACTATTGTCCTGAAAACTTCTCCTGAACTGATGTGGGAGGATCCAGGGATGGTAAAGATTATATTAATACTGTGTATTTATTTGCTTCTTAGTTTCTATAGTATTTATAGTATTTAGGAATAAATTTTGATATAATTCCCCCATGCTGAATTCTGCCTGAAAATTTCTCTTCTGTTGAGGCAAATTGTGGGGGGAGCTTGGAGATTGGATTTTTGGAGTCAAACCCCCACACTGTGTTAAGCATAAAACTACATCTGATTTGTGAAAATCAAAACACTTTTGCAGTTAAAACAGCCAATAAGAACATGGAATTTTGGTAATAAAGCTGTGTAGTATGGAAATATAATCTTCTAATTGTGTAGAAAATGGATTGCAAGTATGTATATGAGAACTCAGAAAAATTGCCATAAATGTATGTTTATTTTTTTATCTGAAAGAAGCCTTGCAAAAAAAAAAAAAACACCAAGAACCCAAAAAATGTAGTTTTAAACTGAACTGTTCTTCTTATAATACTCTGCCTTCCTTTAACAAAGTATTTGTTTTCCTGTCCACCCAGCTTTTATTTTACTATTTGTTTTGTGTTTTACCAAGAATAAAAATATATAATACATTTAATAAAGCAAAACAACTATGAAAAATCTGTCAAGAAAACAGATTGCAGTAAATCAATTAATCAATTAATCCTGTTTTGTTCAACATAATTCAAGTGGTTGCATGTCTTCCTGAGTGCATGCAAAAGCTACCACACCTCCTGAGAAATGGAGTAGGAGGAGGAAGAAGATCGTGCTTGAGAATTTTAAGAGTTCTACTTATATGCATGTAGTTTGTGGTGAATAGACCATGTCACGTAACAGCAAATAATTAGAAAGAGCCCAGCTCACTGCCAGCGTTGCAAAGTGTAATTAACTTTCATGTAGAGGACCAATGGAACACAGAGGAGATGTTTTCAGAAAAACCAGGAGAGTCTGCGTTGGAGTTGTCTTTGCTCCATTGTGGCATTATCCCATTACTCATGATACCTTCTCTAGTTTCCTATTACTTTCCTCTTGCACTGCTGTACCAACACATCCCAAAGAGGAAATGGTTGTCATGACAGGTGGGATCCAAACCCTTGGGTGGCACTGCTTGGAGCACACGGAAGAAAAGGAGCGACATGTTGAAAGATGAATTACCACAGGCTTTCCATCTGAGGTTACAAATGAAGCCAAGCTTTCTCTCAGTAAAAGCATAACATGCTTTTTATAGTATAAAAAAGTACTGCAGGCTTATTTTTCATTTTGAATGTAAATTCTTAATTTTTTAGAATTATTATTACTTTCTCATAAAAAGTAGCAATATGCTGTTTAATGCTGAGCTTTAAAAATTACAAAAACTAGAGCAGTGACTGTTCCAAATCCATTTATGGTATCTGCTAAAATTGAAACTCTTAGCCCATTCCACCTATTACTTGCCAAAAGATAAAGATCAAACAATTCAATAGTAGAATAAATTGCTGGTTAGGGTCTGGATGGCTTGGAAGAAGAAGAAGAAGAAATACAAAATAACAAGGAAGATGGTTTTCTTTTCCTCCCTTTGGGCAAACGAGTACTTGCCCTAATGTTCACAGGACTCTGTGATCTCATGTAATCAAACTGGCTGAATTTGCACTTGTTTCTGTGGGTCTGTACAGAATATTAAATATTGAACGAAGACAGTTGGGCAGGTGCCAGACTTATTCCTATAAATAATGTAGGACTGATTATATGCTGTATTCAGTTATTCAGCACTATTGCATTAAATTTCACAAGGAGATGATGTTTGTGTTGGAGCAATGTAACATGACAGGAATTCAGTGAGCCACAAATACTTGTACCTCACAATCCTGAACTATGGTTAAGTAACTTTGCATAAATAAAGATAAATAAATATTCCCTGTTCTTCATGGTGTGGGAGTTCAATTTCATTTTCTTTAAATGGCCATCAAGCAGCATTGACTGAAATTGTATAGGAGACCCAGGAGAAATACTTCTTACAGCAGCTTTAGAAGGGCCACCCTTGTATTTTATTATGTCTCACTTTATTGTACATGGCCACAACTGAGGAAGTCTCCAAAATGTGCTGATAAAAATTGTACAGCTGACTCATCATGTAATTAAACACTGTCTAATTGTTTTCCATGGTGCTCATTCTCTTTTCCTAACAGCACCTATAGCAACAAAAGTGACATCTTGGACAAGATCTTGTTTTTCTTTAAACAAGATGATGACTAAAACCTATCTGCACCTACAGTTATTTGTTTGGATTCTATTCCTCCGTTTTTTCTCAAGCAAAAACCTCTGACTGGGGTTGTTAAAAGGGAATTTTGCTTGGACGGAGAAGGTTGAACCGTAGAATTTTTTACACATTTAAACAAGATGAGTAGGGATAAGTATGTTGGGAAACACCCATGTGCTCACCCATGGGTTCTGAATTTTTCACTGTCCCTAATTTGTATGGCTTAAAAAAAAAACAACCAGGAGACAGAACAAATCAACCAACAGCTACACATTAGGGCTTGCTCAATTTTGCTGCTCGAATTCCTCAGCGGATTTGAAATGGATTTAACATAAACAAAATACCAAACCCCGTGAGGAGGAGCAAACAATTTAAAAAAATAAAAAAAAAAAAAACAGGGATTTCTTAATATTTGGTACTTCCAAGGATTTTTTCAGGACAATCCAAGTGTAGTGCACAGCTTTTTCTTCAAAATGAAATGAGTCCAGAGGAGGCACCAAGATGATCAGAGGGATGGAGCAGCTCTGCTGGGAGGAAAGGCTGAGAGAATTGGGATTGTTCAGCCTGGAGAGGAGTAGCTTCAAGGTGACCTGATTGTGGCCTTGCAGTACATAAAGGGAGCCTGAAAGAAAGATGGAGAGAGACTATTGACAAGGGCCTGGAGTGACAGAACAGGGAAAAATGGTTTCAAACTGTCAGAGAGTAGGGTAAAATGGGATAGTGGGAAGGAATTCTTGACTGTGAGGGTGGGGAGGCCCTGGCACAGGTTGCCCAGAGAAGCTGTGGCTGCCCCTGGATTCCTGAAAGTGTCCAAGGCCAGGTTGGACAGGGATCTGATTAAAAAAAAGTCAACAGAAACAAGTAGAGAAGAAGATTTTACCCTCTGGCTTAAATAAATGAGGCACATAATATCAACCAGACATCATTAGCTGTGTAGATCAGAGAACACTGTAGATCCATTATTACAGTTTCAGCATGACAGAACTAAATTTCTGACTACCTGAAAGCTGCATCCAACACTTACTGCCACTGCTACCAGGCAACCAAATATTGTCCCCTGCGATGACATTTGAAAGCTGCTACAATTGGCATCTTTAACCTCAAAACTCCAGGGTAGAAAGTGTACCTCAGGTCACCAAAGTTATAAGCTTTTCAGTATTTCCTGGTGCTTGTGTAGTCATGTTACAGAAAAAGGACTGAGTGTTGAAACCACCTGAGTATAATGGGGGGGAAAAAATGAGGCTAAGGAAGAGAACAGTCATTTGAAGGCAGCCCTATTTATTTATCTCCCATGTGTTTTCTAGCATGAAAGAACATGTGAGTTTACTATATCCAGAGTAAACAGAACTCTGAGTCTCCTTTGAAGGTGCTACTCACACAGAGAGTAAATAGTTTTAACTTTTTCTCTACAGCATTTGAGTAATGTTATCCATGACTTACTGAGGGTTTTATATATGTATTGTAACATAATATCCTTTACTACAGAAATGTTTTAATCTAGACCTTTCAAAATAAAACAAACAAAAACCCCCAAATCTTGAAGTTAATTTTTCCACAAGGAACATGCCTGGTGGTTGTGTAGCCCTTTTTGTTTTTTAATTGGTCCATTAATCGCTTTCAAAGCATGAATTTCATGCACTGCATGCTCTCTCTCATGGTCATCTGTGAATGCACTGGTTCTCCCTTCCCTGTGGAGTGGAGGTCAGACTATTCTGATATGATTCCTGTTCTTGGAAAAACATGTGGACTGTGAATGAAGGCTCCTGTTCACTTTTAGATTTTCATTGGTCTAACATAATTTTGCCCTTTATATTGATCTTAGCAACTACTAAAATGCAGAACAATAATTCTGTCTTATATATCATTTTGTATTATGCTGTGAACAAAGATGTGAAATCGCAGAAGGGCTTGTTCCTTTTCACATTCATACTGGTAGCACAAATAACATAAATATTGTTGGAAATAGAAAATACATTGACTAACAAAGCTATGCTGTATGTTCCAGAACAGATGATGTACTTCTATTTGCTTAACTAAGGTGTAAAATTATTTCTAAAATTTAAGGGGTTAATATTGTGACCATATGTAGGCAAGATACGAGTGCTTTCCATCTTCCCATGTGCTGTGGTTTCCACAGGAAGAAAACCCTGGTTCATGGTGTGGAGGGAGCCTTCCTACTGTCTAATGAGCTCTCTGGAGACTCTTCTGGAGACATCCTGTGATATGCAGTTGTGTCACAAAGTAGTGTTTTAGGTTGCTCAAAGAATCACTGGCAAAGGTATTGGCAAAAGAAGGTTTAACATAAAAGTGAAAACACGACAAAGTTCACTGGCTAGGTTTGCTCTACTACTACTAGGAGGTTTAAATACACAGAAAAAGATTGGACTAAAATCTAAAATCAATCTGAAACTGAAATCAGCTTAAAAAGATATACATGGGGACTGGGGATGGAAAAGTGTAAGGATAAAAAGGAATAAAGAAGACTGTCCTGTTGAGTCTCAAGCTTCAGAGGGGACACTCTTGCCAAACTTAGTCCTGGACTTGACCAATGGTTTAAGCCTAAAGGTTTAACAGCACTGGAACTTAACCGTGCTCAATCAATAGCCTGATTTAAGCAATTTAACAAAAGATGCTATAGAATTTACTATAGCACAACAGTAACTCGTTTACAGGCCTAACTTCCTTATGTATGTTGTATTTCAGCCTCTAAGAGAGCAACATTGTCAGTACTTTGTTACAGCATATTAACACTCACACAGACTTAAGGAGTATGTCCATGTATACCTGTGAAAAATTCCTGCCCAAACTGACTCATGTCAGGTGTCTTTGCATATTGTTAGTAGGTGAAGGCTTGAGCCTCAAAGAGTGGGGTATCAGCCCAGGCTCCACCATCATTGTCTAGTGACAGTCCTCCAAACACAGCAGACTTCAGAGTTCACTGGCTCTGAGAGGCCCCACTCCCAGGCAGATGCTGGTCACAGCCCACTGCAGTCTAGGACAGCTCAAAGGGTCTCACTCAGCACTGCTGGTTGCAGGAATGCAAGAAAGTTGGCTTTAGTCATAGTAATTTTCCAACCGGGCCGCAACTGAGGTCAGTAACTTTCACTGAAAGGTTCATAACAAAAATGTTGTTCCACTGGGGTTGTTACTCAGGCAAGAAAAACAAGTTTCCAAGGTTGTCTGTTAGAAAGCAGGAGCTCATTAGCCAGCACTGGTTCCTGGGAGCAGTGTCTCTGATAAGTTCAGGAGGAGCTCAGCCCTGGTGCTGTTGGTCAAGGCCTAACGAGCATTCCCGAGATCCCCGCCCTGCCCGAGGAGAGGGGGTTACATCACCATGACCTGCCTTGCAGAGTGAGTCCAAAAGGGCTGCTAAGTTTGAAAGATGGAATTAGATAGAGTTGATTGCTTACATCAAGTGCCAGTACTATACCTGTTTACTTTTTTCTACAGCATCCTTGCATGGCCAGAGGTAAGTCATTTTGTGCTACCAGATGTGTGGTTCCGTGTGCAACCCTCTCCTTTGCTGTTCAGGCTTATCTAACTATTAACTTCACACTGTAAGCCACACTTGCTGTTGTGTCCTGCAGTTAAGGTTGTGGGGTTTGTGTTTTCGTTACTCTGGTGCTTTTTGAAGGTTGGTGATCAGACAGTGGAACGTCAGAACACACCTGGGTGGAACCACACAGTGGTTCTTTCTTTGGTCTACTAGTGACTCTTCAAAGATGTTTAAAAGCAGCAGGGACGTGCAGGTGCGGGAAATAAACCCCTTGATGTCTTAATTCAGCTGTGACCTGACCCCTAACATCACCTGTGTATCATAATCAAGAGGGCTGACAAACAGGCTGTAGAAAAATCGTGGCATTGGGTTTTGTCTATTCCATAAAAAGTAGCAGCAGTCTGGTTAGAAAATGGGGGGCAAAAAGTGGGTTTTAGTTGAAAGTACTGAGAATTTGGTCTATACAGTAACTGAATTTCAGTAGACTAGCTGAAATAAGTGTTAGTTAAAATAATACTGAAGGAACAGAGAATGAAATAGCAATTAAAGTGGAATTTAGTTTATAAGGTCTGGTTGCAATTCCAGTATACACGACTGATAATCACTGGTCATTAATCTTTGATTTACTTAAAAAAATGGTGACCGAATCTTTATATACACCCAAGGAGGATCATTTTCTCCCCTTGTTTTGGAGAAAATCAGTGAATCAAGACCAAAGTAGTTTCTCAGTTTAATAAATTTATTTTTATTTTTTCTGTGTCACACACAGTTTTTCATCACAGTACTAACATATTCTCTGGTTTTCTTTCCTGCTGCTGTATGTATAATTAAATGAGCGGTGGGGTTATAGTTTCAGTGGCAATAGAAAGATTTCTGCAAGCTGACTTAGATTCACGGGAGAGGGAGAGAGCGGCAAAGATATAAAATAATATTTTTTCAATGATGCATTGGGCTATGCTGGGCTTAAGCAGTGCTTAAAACTAGCAAAACCAGGCAGGCTCTGTGAATATCTTTTAAAATTGAAGAGCACATTCTGGCAGCCTTTGCTGTAGATTTCTTTGGCTAAATTACTGGTAATTTTCTGTGCTCTCAGAGCTGTATAATCGTCCGTGGCCAAAGTGATGTACTGAGGAGCCTAATAGGAAATGGATTCAACAAAACCATGTCTGCATGAACCCAAAACTGTAGTGTGAAGTCAAGAATGAAAATGGCAAATTTATGAGAGAGTATCTGGCTGATTTTGTAAGAAGGGAAGCTTTATATTTCAAAGTGGCTGATAATAAACTGTTTTGTTTAATGTCTTGAAAGTACCTGTTTTGCCATAGAGATTAAGATCTTAATTTCCTTGTTTGCCTCTTATTCCTATTATATTAAAAAAAAAGTCCTTAGTTCAAAATAAAGAACGAATTCCTGAGAACACAAGAGAAGTAAATTTGCATATGACTTCTGCAGCTTTGTCTCCATTTTGAACGGGTGATTTCCTAAATAGTTCCCTATCAAAAAGATTCTTTGTAATGTTTTCTGACTGTGCAAAGGATAAGTTATCTTTAAGTCTCCCTTTTGTCGTCATCATATCTGAGAGAGAGAAATGGACATTTTGAGATGTTTCTAAGGGTTTTGTTGATGCAAGAAGAAGAGTTTATTGTTTACTTTTTTTCACAGAGGAAATAATTGTAGCTCATTAAAAATCATTCAAGGATCTGAAGATGTAAAGATATTTTCTAAGTGTCTATCTCTAATAATTATGTGCATGTGACATTTTATAAAATTATAGCACAATGCTATAAACTGACAAAAGTTACTGAAAATGTAAATTTAACAAAAATAAAAAATGTGAAAAATCACCTTTAAGAAACCCAGAATCTATTTACGGGGGGGGTGTGCGTGTAATTTTTCTTTCAGGGTAATACTTTATTTCAAAAGGCATTTACTCCTTCTAAAGGCCTGTAAAGTAAAGTAGAATTTTGGCATAGCTATTGTATTTTGGTTTTTTTGAAATCTAGAATGTTTCAGATCTAAATATTATTTTTAATAAAATTAATTTTTGTTGTGGCTTGCTTTGTTGTGTAGCAGTAATAACTGAAGCATTTCCCCCTTATCTTTGGAATTTGCAACTTGAAAATATTCAGGATTGATGGTTAGACCAAACAAAAGAAATTCCATGATCTACAGTGGTGTTAGTTTTATTTTAGGATGCCTAATTTTCAGTTAAAGAATTGCATTGTAAGCATATTAAAGGTCACCTATGGTTGGGAGCTTCTGCTTTAAGCACGTTTAGTATTTCATGAAAAGCTTTTTCTACACTTAGTAAATTGCATCATCTAAGCATTTTTTTAGTGAATAAAAACAGATTAAAGCAGCATATTGAGAAGCAGTTGTTAATCTGCTGTGCTTTTGTAGTCTTGTATGGGATGAGTCGTAAACTGTTGAGAAAAAGATCACAAACAATTTCACTTATTAAAATATTAGAAGCTAATTTCTTCTAGTGTTATTTGACAGCAGATTCAGAAAAGTCCTTCAGAAATCAATGTTTTTCTTTTTCCTCTTGACTTGTCAAGGTGTCATTAACATGAGAACAATGATAGCCATGTTGAAGAAGATTTTGGTTTCTTGTAGCTACATAAAAAATATTGAAAGTCAGAAATCACACAGTCATATACATATTGCTATTTTTTATGTTTTCCTTTGTGACTTTTAGGTAAACAGAAATCCTTGCTTTTTAAAAATGTTTTTAAACTTTTAAGTTGTTAAACTTCAAAGGAAAAAGGAGACATATTTGGATTAGTGAGATTAAAAGATGCAATAAGCATCCAGTGAGTTATGACTCTACTGGATAAGCCTTTTTTACAGATGCACAGAGTGAAATGGCATCCCACAATCTATGAAAATAAAGTTAACATGAGTCATTGTGGGACAGATTTCACTCCACTGCACTCAATTTGTGTGTCTGTGATCTGTCAGTTTATCTCTAAGCTTGACGCATTTTTCCATATTCTTTGTCTCTCCTGAAGAAGTCTGTAGTTCAGATTTCTGAATTCCTGTACTAGGCTGCTAGATGTTTTTCGGAGTATTTTAGAAGGCATCTTGGATTTCATTACACATTTTATATTTGGCTCCTCATGGAAGTCTAACCCTGTCCAGGCCTGAAGCTGATCATTGTGGAGGATGAGGCATAACCATGTATTGTCTCAAATATTCCAACTGTTGTGATGGGAAAGGTGCGCTGGAAGGGAGGGTCCCTTGGAGTGGGGGCAGCTTGTGCTGAGGAAATGTCCTACTCTGCCCTGAGACCCTGCTCAGCACCCCCCTCACTGCCTGGGGGTCTCAAGGGGGCTGAAAGGGTTCAAAGGGGCTGGATATCCAAGAGCAAAATGTTAACCCTTTTCTTTTGATTTTGATGTTAAACTTGAGGCCATTTTTCTTGAATGTCTAGAAAAGGGGTGATATTCCGATTGCTCTTTTTTATGGGAGTCACAAAATCATTTCTCCATTTAAATAAATGCTTTTCAGCTTTTAAAACTGAATGTCAAACACAAAATATATGAGAAGGGACAGGAATACATAAACATAGCAAATGGAGAGAATAAATGTAGTAAATACCAATTTAGTAATTATTATAAAGCAAAGTATTGTATTTCAGCATGTTTTGACTTATAGGGGGAGAAAAGGTGGAAAGAACAGAGAGTTTTACAAATTTGAAATTTCAAAGCATTGTTAGAAATTGAAGAAAAACATCACCTAAACTTCTATTTTTATAAGTGACATGTATTTTAAGAGCATTCAACTGGCAAAGGATAAATACTTTCTTAACCCAGCTTGGAAGTGCAGGATGATCTTGGAATGTTTCAAGTCAAATCTAAAAACTAAATTAAAAGTTCAATGTGTGTTTATAATAAAAATTCACAGGTATCCTAACTCACAAAATCTGTGGAAAAACTTAATTATCTTCATGTAATATTTTGTTTTAAGAAAACACAGAAGGGTCTATTGGCCCTACCTACAATAGTTATTATTTTATATCAGGTGTTTGTTTACCTTTGGGTGGAAAGTCATGACTGTCGCTGCTTACTATAGTTTGATTCACATTGCAGACCATGATCTGGGCTTCCTCCAGATGAAAAAACCCTGAGAGATACATTCAGTGGCACATCCGAGGTGCTCGAGTAACTAGTGGGTGGGCAACTTGTCCACAAGGCTTGAGATAGTTGCAATAAAATGCCAAGAAAGTATGGAATTCACCAATTCAGACTGTAGATCTTCTGACCCAAGCATAGACATTTAATCTGTTGTCTATTTGTTGTTTTTACATTTCCATGGACTGGTATTTGTGCCCAGAATAACAGCTTTTGCATGGACTTTGGGTTTGGAAGATCCAGATGTTTCATTACAAAAGTGATGGCTTCTGAAGTTCCTGTGAAGCAGGACTTGGAGCAGCATGTGAGTAAGGGGTGGGACAGAGGCACCCTGAAATATGAATTGAGACTGTTGCACGGGCTTTGTATGTTGACTTTGTCTCCCAAAGTGTCCTTCTCTCCATCCACAACTGTTAAAGATTCCAGGGTGAATCATCAGTCTCCGGACAAAGGCATTCCAAAGCTTGTTTCCATTTTTCCCGATACCACTGAACTTTCTTACAGACTCATTTCCAGACTGGACTGACTTTTTTGGAACACTTTTGATGTTCACTTTTGAAGCCAAGGGCATTTTTTGTCACTTGCGCAAAAACGAAAGTCTGGGACTCCAACCTCTAGATTGATGCTGATTTTCACGGTGTAATTGACTGCAACATATGATCTGAACTTGAGAGAGAAGTAAAAAACAAAAAAGTAAAATACATACTATGACCTAGAAAACAGATGTAGCTGTGATTTACCTTTAATTTTTAATTATGTTAAAAAAATACCAGAATTTTCCAGATCCAGACAAGTTTTTTTTTTGGAGAAGTGGATAGATTGAAATAAATAGATATGTGAGAAAAAGCATCTCCCAAAGGAGTAACACTGAAAACAAAGAAAAATATCTCCCAGGAGCAAGGAAGGTGACCTGGAATGCTTTTATATTGATCTTGATTAAGTTTTTAAACTTGTGGGCATTGTTACAGCAGTGAAGATCATTTTCAAAATGACCCAAAGCTCCTGAAAAAGCAGCAGAAGATTGGACTATCACTCATTTTCAATAGCAGACTGACAGTAAGTTAAGTTTGGTTTCCCTTAAGCCATATGTTTTTTCCTTTGTACTTTATTGTAAGCTTTAGTATTTTAACTTTCAGTTTGTGCCTATAATCTGGAAAATGGTTTTGGGTAGTTTGTTTAGTGAGATAAAATGGCTGCTAGTACACTCAAAAGAGTGTGTCCACTGCAGTGAAGGTATCACCTGAAATACATGAAATGAGAAGATTAAAGCTGACATAATAAATGCAGTTCAAAAGATGATGAGGGACCATCTTCTCAACTTGATTCTTCTCTCCATTTTAATAAAGCTATTCTCAAGTTACTACTAAAGGAAGGTTGCAACAAACGTGGGTAGAGCCCTTCCCAAATCTTCGTTCGCGAAGCCTAGCCATGGTGATGACTAAAGGAAGGAAGCCCACAGAATCTTTCAACAGATAGTTTGACATTTAAAATTGTTAAGGAGATAGATTCATGCCATCTTGCTTCTGTTAGAAGAACAAAGCCTGTTAATGTTAATTTTTAATATTGGTCATTACTATTAGCAATTTTTTTCTGGTCATTTAAGATCTATAATGGTCACGGTGTGATGATATAGTGGTTTTGTATATTTCTGTATAAAAATATTCTATTATTTTCCTTGGTATATAGACATCTAATAAAATCGAATCATTGGACTTATGTTTAAGAAAGCAGGTTCAGGGTTCTTAATAACTCAAGGCGTGAATTTAGGTAGTAATAGAATAATTACTTTCTAATTGGTATGTGATTACATTTACATTGGCCTGTCACAACTATAACAGATACCCTAATTGCATCTCAGAATAGTGGTGATGCTCCATCATGGTGCCTTCTGCTTACCTGAACGGAACATAAAACTATTTAATTACTTTGAAATCTGAACTTCAGATTCTGGACAATAAAGTTGGGGTTTTTTTGAATGGCAGTTTCTCAAGAAACTATTCCATTCAAAACTAAGTTTGGAGAAATATAGTGTAATGAGAGTCTGAAATTAAGCTCCTATTTGCAGGATCTTTCTGAACTCTTCATAGTACACTAAGGGTAATAGTATACATAGTACATTAAGGGTAATATCTTTTACATAACGATAGCAATTTAGTGAACATTTATCATTGAATATTTCAACTTACCATGTTTTAAGCTACACTACTAGTAAATTTTAGAATCTAAAAATGGTGTTTTGTAGCCCCAGGGAAACCACTTTAGTTAAACCTAATGGCAGACAGCAGCACCTGGGGGGGGTTCAAAGTGTCCTGCTTGTGTTCCTCACCCAGAGAAGCAGCTTAGAAAGACAAAAAATTCTCACACCCAAGAGACTCAAGACTAATGGACTTCTGAATTCCAAATACCATTGGACAATTCCTGTTTTGCAAAAATATGGATATAGTGATGTGTACAGTTTGTTAAAGATGAAACTTAGGTATTGCAAAAGATCCTGAAACTTATGTGTGGTTTTGTTTCCAACACTGACCTGTGGGAGATATTAAAATGACACTTAAAAACATCATTAAAGTAATAATCTAGTCCCATTAGAAAAAATAATGAAAAAAGTTGTCAGTGAAAAAAACGTATTTGTTTGATTCTTAGGATACATAAAAATGTGGAAATAATTAACTTGTCTTTCATGTTACTAAACCCCAGTATAGGCTACCAGGCTAAAACTGGATTTCAGAGATCACAGAAGGAAAGCTAAAATGGATGGAGAGATGGGACTAACATCTGCTAGATCCAAAAAATTTTGTAGGAGTATGGAATCAGTGCTGATGTTTTAATTATTTTTTAGTCCCCATCATTGAAAACACAGATAGAAAGAACAAAAAAAACTTTTTCTTTTTCATAAACACATTTACAGCTCCTTTGTGCACATTCTATTTGGGAAATAGGATTGCTTGGAGCAATGTAGTTTATATGTTTGATTAATCTCAGTAATTTAGGAAGCAGTGCCATGTGTCTTATTCATGCTTCATCCATTAGTTCATAAATTATATTTGCAAGTATAAATATCTGCCATAATAAGAGTTGGTGTTTCTACAAACTTTACAAATTCTTGTGAATTTCTAAATTGCTCAGAAACCAATTGATTTAAAATTCATTTAGTTAAACAGAATCACAATGCATTCCAGTTAAAAATATATTCAAAACCTGTTTTTCATTATTCTGGGTCAGCTGTTATTTAGACAGGATGTGTTATGAGATTTTTATAGGCAATGCTTATATGATATACAGGTTGTTGCACTGTTAACTGCCTTGCTGTCGTCTAACACACATTCCCGTACAAGATCACTGAATAATTTTCTCTACCTTCCTATATGCTTTCTCCTATCAATTAACTTTAACTTCGTTTTTCTCTCCACTACATCTCTCTGTTCATTCAATGCTCTTCAGACACTTTATTCTCTGTAAACACGTGGAGAAAATTTTTCACTCTTCCAGCCACAACCAGAGAAATGGTTTCATGTTGTGGGGTATTTGCACCTTCTTAGGACAGTCTGAGTTGAGGTATGGGAAAGCTGTCTTTATTTTTCAATCTTTTTGTCCCTATGTAATCCACTTTTCATTTTGATTAAAAACCACTTAATTTTGACCCATGTATGTTAGTGCATATCTCAGTTCTGAATATCACTTAATAGCTTAAAATAGCATATGAAACCTTAAGCATCACTACAATGTCTTACTCCTCTACAAAAACATTAGAATTGCAAAATCTGCTGCTTAATTCAAGCCTCACTATGTTGAGGAACCTTTTTGAACAAATTGAATTTTTTTTTAGAAATAGCTTGAAAAGTTTTCAGCCTTCTTTTGTTTTTAAATATGAACATATATTTCTCTCTCATCTGTTCTGACTCACCTCTTTCCAATCCCTGATGGGTTCCCCCTGCCTGCCCTTGAATTACAGACCATTCCTGAAATACTGTATGACAGCACTTTCTCGCAGTGTTTTCAAAAAAGAAAAATTGGCTGTTTATCTCTCTAAGTCCTGAAAAAGAACTTACTCTCTTAGTATTTGCATGAGGCAGAAGGCCAAGGTTGGTTTCTCATTGCACAATATCAGATGGAAAGACAGTGTAAGAAGTAATATAGATAACTGTTTAATCAAGGGCCCACTCTTGCAAAGCACTAATCTTTTCTTAGGGGTACTAAGTATTCTGAGTTCCCACAGAAGGCAGAACACTCAGCTGTATCCTCAAAATCCAAAATGTAACTGTGGTTAGTGGATCAGAATATATATTACAAATCACCATATAGAATCAAGACAGCAGGAGGTATTAGGTGACCCAGCTTTGCGACTTCATTTTTCATGGCTAGGCTTCGCGAACGAAGATTTGGGAAGGCTCTATCCACACTTGCTATAGGCAAGCTGGTGGCTTATGAGGCCAATACGTGACAGACATATCCGATTGCAAAAGGCACAACAGAAAGATTCCTTAGGTGGTGTATTCTGCAATACACGGTTCTTTCTGCGTTGCCTTTTTTCCTCGAGAGTGATCCTGCGTGTGTTCTCGAAGGAGACAGCTGCGTTATAGATGGTGTGTCTCCAGGCCTCCCAATTTGAGGCCAGAGTAGACCAGTTATGATGATCAATATGGCCAAGGCTGAGATGTTGTTTCAGGGAGTCCTTGTATCTTTTCTTCGGGGCTCCTCTCATGCGGCAGCCAGTGGCAAGTTCACCATAGAGCAGGATCTTAGGGAGGCGGTGGTTGGTCCTTTATCCTTGAGACGTGCCCTGCCCAGTGCAGCTGCGTTCTCAGTAACGTGGCCTCAATACTTGTGACAGCTGCTTGCTCTAGAACAGATGTATTGGTCACGTAATCTGACCAGTGGATGTTTAAGATTGAACGGAGGCAGCGTTGATGGAAGCGCTCTAGGAGACGTAGGTGGTGGCGGTAGATGACCCATGTTTCGGAACCATATAAGAGAGCAGACAACACTATGGCTTTGTAAACACTGATCTTGGTGCTTTTCTTCAAGAGTACGCCATACTCTTTTGTGGAGTTTTCCAAAAGCACTGTATGCCTTTGCTAACCTGTTGTCTATCTCTCCGTCGATCTTACCATCTGAGGAGATGAGGCTACCAAGGTAATTAAACTGTTGGACTGATTTGAGCTCTGATTGGCCAATGGTGATGTGGTATACTCTGGTAAAATAATCACATAATTTTTTCAAGAAAAGTATCTGTCTCCTTCAATATGTCTACTGCTTTTT
>NW_016690380.1:1481192-1519206 GCF_001604755.1 Lepidothrix coronata | reverse complement strand
ACAAATAGCCATAGGCAATGCTTATGCATATATTTTCAAAAATATACCTTTAAGACACAGTAGAGTAAATTTAAAGTGGAACAGTAACCATAAAATCTGCATTCTAGTCTGAGTGTGCAGTTGGGTATTTTATGGCTGAAGTTGGTACTTCTTTAAGACTTGATGTTTATCACTGCATAAGTAAAAAAATAACCCCCAAACACCAGCCCCCCCCCCAAAAAGCTAACAAAACCCCACCACAATTAAACCCCATCCCCCCCCCAAAAGGCCCAACTAAAAAACAAACATGCAAATTAATTAATCTAAACCTCTAATTCTAAAACTATAAATACACTAAAATTTTATTATATAGAACAGCCACTGTGAATATAAAAATTATTGTTTGTATGTCTGAAAAAATCTGGAAAAGTACAATTAAATTTGCAATAAACAAATAATTTACTTAGAATTAGTTTATTGCTAGCTATTTTTTTTTTAGTATTGAAATTCTCCTGCTGCAATCTCAAATGAGTGCTGGTACAGGGGAAGGCACCCTTATAAAACACTTCATGAAGTTTTATTTACAATCTGCTAGAGAAATATGAATTTTACCAAATACTGGACTTGGATTTTTTGTAATCTAGAGAAATTCTATCACTTCAGCTCCTCAGATGAGAGTTCAGATGCCAAACTTGTGTCATAAACCTTTTTATACCCTAGTAAAAGCTTTGTAGACCCAGACAGTTGTCCTCCAATGGTTCTGTTTTTCATGAGGGAGAGAGGGGAAAACTTTTTTCAGTTCTCATTTTGTCAAACTCAAACAGGTAAAGAAGGCAAATACAAAGTTTAAGTGATTGAGTATAAACAATAATAAATACTACAGTGTTTGAAGGGGTTTTTTGTGGCTTCATATCATTTCTGTACTGTCAATGTGCTAAGGATAGTTAATCTTCAGAATCGACTTGCATTAAAACTTCCTAATTGTATCATGCTGGCACATGATGTCAATATAGGCAAGTAAGCTGGTATTTGTAATTCTAGCTGTTCTGATTTCTAAATGATATAATACAATCATCTAAAAAGTCTTTATTGTAGCAGATATCATAAATTATATCACTATTTTAAAACAGTCATAACCCACTTTGATATTTTACTAAACAAATATGGATAGAGTCCTGATCCTTGAGATCTGCTGTGGCCCTTTGGAGCATCCTGCTGAAAAAGATTGTGAATAGGGTTGGTGCGAGAACGCAGCCTCGTTTGACACCATTAGTAATTAGAAAGGGCTCAGGAAGTGCATTGCCATAACTGACTTGGCCGTGTTGATCCTCATGGAGTGAGAGGATCATTTTGAGGAACTTGGGGGGACATCCTAAACGTTCCAAAATCTGCCACAGACCTTTCCTGCTCACAGTGTCGAAAGCCTTGGTGAGGTCAACAAAGGTTACATAGAGACCTTTGCTCTGTTCCCTACACTTCTCTTGCAGTTGTCTGAGAACAAATACCATGTCTCTGGTACTCCTGTTGGCTCTGAAACGACATTGGCTTTCAGGTAGAATTCCTTCTGTTTTAGTGGGTATTAGTCTGTTTAAGAGTATTCTTGCCAGGATTTTGCCAGCAATGGAGAGCAGAGTAATACCACCGTAATTTGAACAGTCTGATTTAGTAACTTTCTTCTTATCTAGGGTGATGGTGACTGCATCACGAAGGTCTGATGGTAGCTTGCCTAGTTCCCAACAGCGCACCACAAACTCATGAAATTTAGCATGGAGTGCTTGACCCTCATGTTTCCAGACTTCAGGTGGAATTCCATCAACCCCAGCTGCCTTGCCAATTTTCACCTAAACAATCCTAAACATCCACTGGTCAGATTATGTGACTAATACATCTGTTCTAGGGGTTCCCTGATGGTCTAGTGTTTAGGATGCGGCGCTCTCACCTCTGCGGCCCCGGTTTGATTCCCGGTCAGGGAACTTCTCCGGGCAGATGGAGCTCATCAGCCCTGTAAGGCCATCCATCTAAGAGAAGGTCACTCTAAACAAACCTACGTCTTGAGGACCTCACTGCCACCGTCCAAGCTCGCTCGGCCCCGGCAGATGAACCTCGGGATTAGAGGGTGGGCTCAGTTCAGCGCACACCGTGTCTCACCTAAAAAATCCACTATGCAGGCTTGAAGGGTAAAGACCTTTCCCAAATCTTCATTTGCAAAGACTGACCATGAATATCTGTTCTAGAACAAGCAGCAGTCACAAGTATTGAGGCCATGTTGCTAAGAACACAGCTGCACTGGGCAGGGCACGTCTCAAGGATGAAGGACCAACCACCGCCTCCCTAAGATCTTGCTTTATGGTGAACTTGCCACTGGCTGCCGCAAGAGAGGAGCCCCAAAGAGGCTCCCTGAAACAACATCTCAGCCTTGGCCATATTGATCATCATAACTGGTCTACTCTGGCCTCAAATCGGGAGGCCTGGAGACACACCACCTGCTTCCTTTGAGAACGCACACAGGATCACTCTCGAGGAGAAAAGGCAATACAGAAAGAATCGTGCCTTGCAGAATTTACCACTTAAGGAATCTTTCTGCTGTACCTTTTGCAATCGGACATGCCTGTCTCGTCTTTTTAGCCACCAGCGTGCTTGTGACAAACGTGGGTAGAGCCCTTCCCAAATCTTCATTCGCGAAGCCCAGCCATGATGGATAGAGTTAAAGTTTATTTACTGAGGATAATCTAATGCTAATCTGTTTTACTTTGATTTATGACAACTTTGGACATTTCAGTGTGTCCTCCTCTTGAAGGTAAATGAATTTCTCACATGGTCTTTCTGCTGGAGAGGTTGGTGTTGCCTGGATACAGCTGGTGCTATTTGAATAGTGCTGCAATGCCATGGTCATTTTGTTACATTGATTTACAAATGCATTATCTGCTAAAGCACCTCAGCCTTTTAATGTAAACACCCAAGGACAGAAGCCAATGGAATGTAATTTGGTTAGCTCTCTGCAAGATATTTTGGCTTCCTAGTGTCTTACATGAAGGTTAAATGGTAACTGTGTTTGTTTACCTTTGACATTACTGTCCCAGGAAGCATCTCTATCTGTATAATTCACTAATTTAAGTTCTGCAAGTTACAAATTTAAAAATGCCAAAGAAATTGTCAAATAAGCTGAGAGATATTGGTATTTTATAGACACCATTTTTGCAACTCTTCTATAAATTTTGACAATTCCTTCCATTTATATACACTATGTATTTTCAGATTATTTCACGACAACACTCGGAGTGCTTTGGTGTTTTACACAGTGCATGTTACTGTAATAACCTGACTCACAGTGATCCAAATTGTCTTCATGTACCACTTTAATATCTCCATGAGAGCTGGGAATTAAAACCTTAAAATAGTTAATTTCACTTCTAGAAAATACGACTGAGTTGTTCCACAGTCCTGCACTTGAAGTCACTCTCTTAGAGTGTCACTGTCAACAATATCAATGAATGGCTGTATCTGGGTGGACACAGAGAAGCAGAGATGTTAATTATAAGTTGAGCATGATGCAGGACTCTGCAGTGAGAAATATGCCAAAAATTACAGAGGCAGGCTCAGCAAACCTCGCAGCAGCACGTACAAGCTGCACTATATAGTTTAAGCAAGATGTACTTAACATATAAAGTCACCATTGAAAAGAATTTGTGGAGCTGAAAAGCAGAGTTTTACAGATCATTGTTTCATGATTTGTTCTCTGAAGCATCTGGTCCTCACCATTGTTTGAGGCAAGATTTTAGTAATGCCTCAGTCTGTTGTACAATAGATTGAACATAATTAATAATTTACCATTGAATTTCTTAACATAACTCACACTCTGCTCCATGGCATTATTTACATGGACTGTAGCAAGTGGCTCAGAGCAGGAACAGGATGTTTAAGCAGATTTGCAGGTGTTACAATGACCATTTACAACTAGGAATCAGTCAAGGCATGACTAAGTTGTCTATTCAGGTAAGAGGTGGAGTGAAGTCTCTACTTACCCAGCACTAGGTGAGGACATTCATGAATTTGGATCAGCTTTTCCCCTGGTTTGTACTGTAGAACTGAGATCCCATAGCCAAAACCGTAACTTTACTGTGAGGTTTTTATTCAGTTAAAGAAATTGTTCCATTAATTCTATAAGGGAATGTACCTCATAGGGGCAATCCCTGTTAACAAGTGCTGGGACTTTCCTCATTGAAAGGGTGGTTAAGCATTGGAACAGGCTCCCCAGGGAAGCAGTGGAGTCACCATCCCTGGGAGTGTCCAAATAATGAGCAGATGGGGCACTTCATGATATGATTTAGTGGGCAAGGTGGTGTTCAGTGAAAGATTGGACTTGATGAGCTTGAGGGTCTTTTCCAACCCTAATTATTCTTTGATTCTGTGACTCCAGTGTCCACTGGTGTTTGTAGAAATGGAAGCTGGGTAATTGGAATCTTCCTTCAAAAATAAAAGATTCTTCATAATGAGGGTGAATGCCAGTGAGGTGAACAAAATTTCAGGGAAACAGCCTTGCTGCTGGAATCTAGTAAAGACATTACTTGAAAAGAGGGAGGTTGTTAGTGTCACTTATTTAACTGAACAGTAGCAACACCAACTAGTTATCAAATGCATGCATTTGTCCTGACACAGTGTCTAAAAAGGCACTGCATGTGAACAAAACAGAGATTGTTCTCATACTGTGCTGGTGAGCTGTGTCTTTAGTCACTGTGTCTGGCCAGAAAAGAAAAGAACTGTTCTGTGTAGCACATGAAAGTCGGATACAAATGGATATTGTGCATAGGTTTTGATTTTAGAAAAACATACCACATTTGGCATCAAAGTCTACACTGAAATCTACTTTAAAAACAAGCTGCACTTAAGTTCTCTGTAGACCTTTGCCAGTGAGTGATTTGGGGCAGGGACTTTCTGTATTTGTGTTCTGTGTGTTCAATTCGTTCCACAGTGGGGCCCTCAACTCCCAGACTGATCATCAGGTGCTATTGCAATAAAAAAGTAATAATGATAGTAATAAAATTAACAGCTATAGTTAGCTGTGACAAGCTGAGCATTTTTTTTCACCTCCAGCTGGTAGGAAATTGCAGTACATATTTTTCTCCAAGCGTAGGCTTATACTTAGGCTTTCCATTACGTAGAGAAAGATCCCTGCATTTTCTTGCTCACTTTGTTCATCTGCCTCAGTGACCTTACTGATACGAAACCTTGTAAAGTAGTGAGCTAACACCGACAGACACAGGAGGTGAGCCACATGTATTTGCTTTAATGAGCGATGGTTATATGCTTACATTAGCATCAGTGTTCTTCCAGACTGTTAGATAAATAGGTATCAAGGTTGAGCTTGGAACTGCTTGCATGGCTCTGCTTTTTCTGGCTGTAACACTGCAGAAATGTTGACCAATTTTTGTATGTTTTTTTGGGGTCTGTTTTTTGTTTGTTTGTTTTGTTTTGTTTTTAATTCTGGATCTTAGATTGAAGTATAAATTCTCAAATTTCTTTCTCTGATGAAAATACTTGATCTGACTTCTCAGATGTTGCTGCAGTACAACTGTCCTGAGTGCTCTGGCTGGAGCTGTTCATGGAGCTAAGAGTCTTTTTTCCTGGACAGAGTAAACTTATCTACATGTTCATTTCAAAAGAAAGACAGGTACCTTTACTTGAAAAATTAAAATTCCTGTCTTTGACATTTTGGTAGTTGCTGTAGATAGAAACATCAGAAACATGAGAAATGTCCTGAAAACTGAAGAAGAACCAAGAGAGGAGAGCAACAATTTATGAATGAAAGAATAAAAAACATGGAACAAGTATAAATTGTTCACTTCTGTTATACAACAGACCAGATGCTAAAAACTGGCAATCAAGGGATACAGCTGGGAGGTGCATGTGAGCCATCAGTGTATGTATATTTTATTGAACATCTCCTTCCATTCGTATCAGTGTGTGTGGCTTCTTGCGACATGATGCCCCAGACTTATGTGTGCTTGGGGTAAATAGAAAACTTTAAAATTCTTTAAAAACTACGCTGGCTCATTTTATTGCTTCATTTCTAGTTCGTATATTGTAAGAAATTTTAGATAATTTTCAGATTTCTATGTACCAGTAATTCTTTATTGACCACAGTCCTACCCTCTTTCAATCATTTATTTTCCAAACAGAGGACAGCTCATGCAACTCATCTCCTCTTGCATGAAAGCCATGCTATAGTTCTGATGATTCTTGTTGTCCTTCTTGGGGTCATTTCTGGTTTGGCCATATCCTTTTTCAGATGCATGATTAGAACTACATGTTGTACTGTGGAGTTCCACAGCTCTGAAGGGGAAACGAATCAGGCCTGTCTTTTTGACGTGAGAATATTTATATTGACACCGTCCAAGTTCGCTCTGCCCTGGCAGATGAACCTTAGGCGAGGGTTGAAACGGCAGGTGAAAGGTGCACTGGAAGCCACAGACCCAACCCTACCTGCAGGCAGTTCAGGGCATTGGTTGCTAGAGACTGACCGGAGATGACAGTCTCTTTGGGCAGCACCCTGAATGACCAAGCAGCCTTTTTCAAGGAGAGCACTGCTTACTCCACTCAGAGAGGGGCCTAGAAAAGGTGGCCTAACCAAAGGTCATCTCCCCCTTCACCCCACTGGTTAACCACAGGCCAACGGGCATCTTCTACTAATGTGGTCACACAAAGATCAAAAGACAAAGGCACACACCTGCCTCCAAAGGTGTACCCAAACTGACTCTCGCATGCTGGAACATCAGAACCATGCTTGATACTGTGGATAGCGGACATCCGGAGCGTCGCTCTGTCCTAATTGCCCATGAACTGTCACATCTCAACATCGACATAGCTGCTCTCAGTGAAGTTCGTCTCCACGAGGAAGGCAGCCTCAGAGAACATGGTGCTGGTTACACACTCTTTTGGTCTGGTAAACCCAGAACCGAAAGGCATCTTTCAGGAGTTGGCTTAATGATTAAAAACTCCATTGTTCCTAAACTCGAAAATTTGCCAACAGGTCATTCTGATCACATTATCTCCCTACACCTTCCACTACACAACAAGCAGTACGTTGTCCTCTTTAGTATATATGCCCCAACTTTCCAAGCTGACCCTGCTGAAAAAGATGAGTTTTACACTGACCTGTGCCGCCTTACCCAAAAGGTGCCTGCAGATGATAAGATCATTATCCTTGGTAATTTCAACACCAGAGTAGGGAAGAACTTTGAAGCCTAGAAAGGAATATTAGGCAAGCGTAGTGTTGGAAACTGCAACGATAATGGTCGCCTTCTGCTAGAATTCTGTGTGGAGCAACAGCTCACCATCACTAATACTATCTTTCAGCAGAAAGATAGTCTGAAGACAACCTGGATGCATCCTAGATCTAAGCATTGGCACCTCATCGATTATGTCTTGGTGCGACGGAGAGATGTCCGCGATGTCCACCATACCCGCGTGATGCCCAGTGCAGAATGCCAAACAGACCATCGACTGGTGTGCTGTAAACTTAACTTTAAACTTAAGTTCAAACCTAAAAGGGGCAGCATCCCAAGGAGGAGACTCCAAGTTAACAATCTCCAATCAGCCACAGTGAGAGACAGATTCCAGGCAAATCTTCAAACTAGGCTTGAAAACCATTCCATAGATTCTATACATGCCTCTCCTGAAACACTTTGGCACCATATTAAAAACAGCATCCTGCAGTCCTCTGAAGAATCCTTAGGGTTCTCCTTCAAGAAGAACAAGGAGTGGTTTGATAAAAACAATCAACAGATCCAAGAATTGTTGAAGAAGAAGAGATCTGCTCACCAAGCACACCTTGCACTGCCATCCTGTCACGTAAGAAAAGCAGCCTTTCGTCTTGCATGCAGCAAGCTCCAACAGAAACTCCGTGACATCCAGAACAAGTGGTGGATCGATCTAGCAGAAAAAACTCAACTATGTGCAGATACGGGTGATCACAGAGGATTCTTTGAGGCCCTGAAAACACAGCATACGGGCCTACATACCAGGTCCAAAGCCCTCTACTCAGCGCAGATGGTCAAATGCTTCTGACAGATAAAACCTCCATTCTGAATCGATGGTCTGAACACTTTCAGACTCTTTTCAGTACCAACCGTGTAGTGCAAGACTCAGCGATTCAGTCCATTACATAACAACTGGTGAAGAATGAATTGGATACTGCCCCCACTTTGGGAGAAACTCTTAAGGCCATACAGCAGGTGAAAATTGGCAAGGCAGCTGGGGTTGATGGAATTCCACCTGAAGTCTGGAAACATGGGGGCCAAGCACTCCATGCTAAATTTCATGAGTTTGTGGTGCGCTGTTGGGAACTAGGCAAACTACCATCAGACCTTCGTGATGCAGTCATCATCACCTTGTATAAAAAGAAAGGAATTAAATCAGACTGTTCAAATTACTGTGGTATTACTCTGCTCTCCATTGCTGGCAAAATCCTGGCAAGAACACTTTTGAACAGACTAATACCCATTATAGCAGAAGGAATTCTACCTGAAAGCCACGGCGGTTCAGAGCCAACAGGAGTACCACAGTGTTATAGGGTATAAATCCCAGGAGGGAATTTTTCTTTCCCCTGCCCCCCACTGTAAGAAAGACAGAGTCTGAATGGAAAAGGGGGCGATTAGCTTTACCGAAGGTCTAGCCAGCTGAGCTGCATTCCTAACGAATGGCCCATCATAGTCTGGGGGAAGGGAGGAGGAGTTTTGGGGGGGGTTGCTGGCCCTCCTCAGAAGGGAGAGGCAGTTTGGCTAGGTTCTCTCTCTGAGATGGAGACGGGGGTCTTTGTGTGGGCATTTTTGGAGAAAAGGCCTGAAAGCCGGTCTTTCTGTTTTTTTGTCCTGGTGAGGCCTGACCACCGGCCTCGGTCAGCTCACATGCTGCCTCATGACTCCATCAGGGACCTACTGGGTTTTCATTGGAAAGTTGCGTGCTCACTGAGAGAGAAGAGGAGCCTTGAGACACCATTATCTGAGGACAACAGTGAGTTCCGTAGGGGGGGTGGACTGTTTTCCTTTCCCCCTTCTTCCACTGGGGGAAGGGTCCCCATTTTCTTTTTCGGCTTCTCCCGCGGTCCGAGACCACCCCTCAGACCCCTCTCCTGGGGTGGTGACTGCCAGAGCCCAACAGCGCCCCCTGCAGGCCACGACAGAGTACTGAAGGCTCTGCACCTCCAGTGATCCAACAGTGCCCCGTGCCAACCGTGATTAGAACTGCGCTAAAAGACAGAGAAGTATTCAGACTTTTTCTTTTGTACAAGAATTGAGGGCTTTGGTGGTTTTATTATTATTTTCTGGGTTCATAGACAACCCCACCTCACTCCCTCGTATCTCATAAACCTTCTTGATAGGAACTGAGCTGGCATATCCAGAGATTCTCTGTAGTGTTTCCAAAATGTCCTTTCTCCATATTTACTAGGAATTTAGATTATTCTCCTCTGAGTTTAATTTTGTCTTCTTTGCATGTGTTGTTTTGTATTGTACTTCCTTTCCTCAAGGTTCTTTGCAATTTGTCTTTATTTTGTTCAGTCTGTCCCCATCATCCCCAAACACTCTCATCTCGCTATTCCTTGCCAGGTCATCCCTGATCTTCCATGAAAATTTTCTATAATGCTCTCTCTTTTCTCCAGACATCAACTTGGTGGTATTTTCTGCATATTAGGACTAACCTCTTCATAAAACTAAACCACAGGAATTCTGTGGAAAGGGCACTTGAGATGGTAAATCTAAATAAAACAGAGCAAGTTCTGGAGGCAAAAAATTTATAGAGGGAAGGATTTTGATTAAGTTGGTTGCAAAGCAGTCAATAAAATTTTCTTCCATTAAGTGGAAATTATATTTTGCCAATTACATAGAGGGATGATTTATTTAGAATTTTCAAAGTTTTCACCTTATAAAGAGTATACACAACACAAAAAATGTTAACAATGTAAGAATGAGAAACCAAGTAACAGCATAAAAAATGTGAAGAAAATAAGGTGAGGGTAAGAATACCAGAGCTGCAGTATATTTAGTATATATACCATGTTGGGATATCCAAGGGAAGTTGTAGACAGAAGAAAGCAATATTAGAGTTGATATCAATGAGTTTCCCAGACGTATTAGGAATTTAAGAAGAAAACCAGTAAATTCTTTGGTTGTATATCATTATTTTATGTAATGTTCTTCAGGCTCAAGATGTAGCTATGTAATTCAATATGAAAAAAATACAGAGCCTGTCGCTGGAACAGAGAGATTTCTCTGAACAATTTTTCCTGCACTCTGTAGGCCTTGCTTACCATGGAAGTGACAAGTGTGTATTGTTTATACTTATAGACTGTGTGAAAATATGTGATGTTTATACTTGTTAGCTGTGTCTAATTATAGGGTTTGAGAACATAATATGTTTATAGTAAGAAAACCTTGAGAACCTAGAGATAAAAGTACACCTGCAGATCTAGGAAAAACCCCTAAAAGAAGATTAATTAGAAAGAGGTTTCTATGCCAAGAATGATTTCAGGTTGCATGGACAGAGCCTCAGATCCAATAAACTGAGAGCATGAGACGCATGCACAAACTGAGCTATCCAATCATCTTGTTGTGAGCATGTACCCTGAGCAAACTAAACTGTATAAAAGTTAACTGATTTAAATAATAAATTGGACATTGCTTTGATCACATTGGTCGTGTTGCTATGTCTCTAAACCTCCTCATCGATAAGAGCCTAAGAAATAAAAAATACTGATATTCAAAAAAAAAAATCTATTTTTAAGTTGCAAGCTTCAATTCTCAAAAGGCTAGAATAAAATAAAGGGAATATAAGGTCAAACACTCAGTATGGTGCAAGATGCAATTAAAAGATACCCTACTGCCAGAAAAAGTTTTTGTTTTCATTTCGCCATCTTAAGGGAAAAAAAAATCTTTCTGTTACCTCGAAGTATTTAAGGATTTTTTATGCTTTAAAAAAAAGATAATTGCAATATGATTGTTTTGAAATCAGTAATAAGTTTTTAAATATTATGAGCATATGTTAAAGATATGTTCATGTCTATTAGAGATTTAGTATCTTTAGGGAAAGTAGTAAGGATAAAATAATATCTGATAGTATCAGAACCATTACAAATGTAGGCCTTCTCTTTCAGTAGTATTTTAACCTTGCTCTAAATCTTTATTTTGATGTCCCGCCTAAAGTACTCCTGATGCTGCTTCCTTCACAGTTAGAACTGTCTCACACTGAGAAGTCAGTGTCTCCTTTCCTTTGAACTGTCTGGGATTGCCAGCACTCGTTAGCCCAGATAATTATAGGAGTCAGTGGCTCTGTGCATCCCTTTGGCATGAGCTGAGCTCTGCTTGTCAGCTCCTCCTGCCCCAGGACAAGCCTGTCCTGGGCTCTCTGGGCCGCTTTGTTCTCACTCACCAATTCAGACCAGTCTTATTGCAGTGAGTTGATTAAACAGTGTGTCAAGGAGTGATTAACAGGGAATTCAGCTGCCACTAATGCAGATGCAGTAAATTCCAGCATGGAGTTACAAGTAGCTGGGGACAATATTCTCTTCAGTAGCATATTGGGAGCCAGAAGAGGACAGATGTCACCAGCCCAATTCACTCGGAAATTTTCCTCAGACTATAATAAGTAGTTAATATATACTTGCTTTTCCTCTAGCCTTACAGCTTGAACTGAGTTTTCCCAAACTACCTGAGTTGCTTTCAAGTATTTTTTTTTATTTATTTTTTTTTGTTGTTGTTGTTTTTCTTTTTTTTTTTGTTTGGTTTGGTTTGATTTGTTTTTTTTCACTCACATCCTTTCCTGTATTTTGTCTGTGTTTGCTGAATCACCTCATTTCACAGCTCTTAATTAGTTGCAAAGGCAGTGGCAGCCACCTAACTGTGGTGTGCCAGTGCTGTGCCACCTAACCCTCTTTCTTATGCTACTTTCTTCTCCAGACAACATGTAACAGCAGCTCCAGTCCCATCTGTGAGCTACTGACATTTGTGATTTTTTTTTATAGCGTCGTGCATTTTTTTGCTTCACACTTAGATGAGAGGTGTTGATTTATAAATAAAAGAAAATTAAAATTTAAACAGTGAAAGCAAGAGGGGAAAGCCACTGCCAACTAAAAAGATGAGGGAATTAGAGCAGCAGCATTCGTGCATTGATTGGGTTGGTAGCTCTGACTCCAGAGTCACATATTACTAACTAGGTTCTTTTAACATTATCACTTACACCATCCATGTCTCTGGGTACCAAGTTCATCAATATTGCAGTACTTGAAGAGGAGGAGGCTGAAATAATGTGCTTTCCGACATGATGATCATCTCAGAGAGACCCTTCTCACTTGAAACCTCAGGTCTAATTGTGAACTCCGTTAGATTAGAAAAAATATCTGAGTTTTTCTCTTCCTTATTTGTTTCTTTGGAGCCTTACAGATTTTTGCTGAAATTTCTTCAGCTCAGTTCACCTAACTAATTCAAACATTGTTTGCAAAACTAGCTACTTTTAGGGATTTTACAGATTTGGGTAGATTTGGGGTAGCTTTTACTTGATAAAGTTCTACTTGACTCAGCATAAAAATTGTGATATTGAATATGATAAACAGGTGACACCACTATGTGTAACCCCAAATGTTTTATTATTCCACAGTAAATGATCTCTCTATAGGGACTATTCCACTAAAAACCTTGTGTAGGCAGCCTGAGACTGAAGTATGAGTCCACCAGGATGAGTTTGTGAGTTTTTTGTTTATATAATCTAGTAAAATATTGCAACTCTGATATGCTTCAAAACTTGAACTCTGTAAACTTAAAAATACCTTATAAAATGTAAACTTACTTCATTTTGACCTGAATCTACAATTAATTTCTTTGAAACTACAGTGTTTTAAGGAATATAAGGCCTGTATAACTAAGAATATTGGTATTACACCTGAACAGAAAAAATAATAGGGATATGAGAAAAAGCAGATTAGAAAAAAACACACTGGTTATACTTTGCATGTTTTTAAAAATATGCTTACAACTGCAGCTGATTCTGTTTTATGTAAACTAAAGAGCTGAAACTTTGCTATCACCTCTGATGGGAAAGTCCTAACAGCCTAAAAATTTGTAGGCATATAATTTCAGGCATATATATGTACATAATACAATAAGCACTGTAATGATTTTGATCCATGTTTCTGGAATAGGAAACAATAACACATAAATATTATCTGAATATTGATGTTAAACTGTTCTAGATTTATTTTTTTTCCTGAAGGAATAACCATTTGAAAAACTGTTCAGGTTATTTTCTCCAAAGATTTATAATTAATTTAGAGTGCAGTGACACCTAAGCTTTTCAAATGGATTCCTTTATATTGAATTATCCTGTGTTTTTAAATTCTATCATGGCAAGCTACCAGAGAAATAGGGATTTAACAACACTTCTAAGTTTGTACAATGCTTAGTTTTATGTTCCAGCTTTAACAACATTGAAGAATTAACTTCAAACAAAACTTTCCCTCTGCTTTGTGGTAGGAAAAAAAATAGTTTCACTTGAAGCTGGTGTTCAGTAGAAGGTTCAAGAACTTCACTTCTGATTCAAGTTCTAAAATGAGATCTGAAAGCAGGTGTGTTTCAAGTGGTTTGAGGCTTCCTTTGCAAATCCCTGGTGCTGAGCAGCTTCACCTCAGAACTCTGGCAAGGTGGTTGCACATATTGTCTGACAGAAATATCAGCATCTAAAGACACTGCAAGTGTCTGAGTGCCTGAGGTCAGGAAGCATTTTGCAAACCTTGCATGAAGACATCCCTATGGATTATGCTGGCTCTTCTTTTTCATTATTCATTGGGGTACTTGAAAAAGTGTGAATTTAGATATGAGAGACATGTAATTTGAGGTGAAACCTCAATGCATTTAGTATTTACTACACCTTTGCAATAATTTAATTTATCCATATGCAATTAATCTAAAAAAATCACAGAATCCTTGAGGTTGGAAAAGACCTCCAAGATCACTGAGTCCCCACCTTGTCAACCAGACCAGAGCACTGAGTGTTGTGTCCAGTCCTTCCTTGAACCCTCCTGGGATGGTGACAAAAGCTTTAAAGAAACTTATAGAGTAAGTTTAGGAAATTGTTCAAGTCACAGATACAATACTAGTTTTCCTGACCTAAACAAAACTGCCTACGTATTTACACTTAAAATGCCAACTGTATTTTTTTCTTTTTCTTACTTCTTCTCTAGTATAGAAGGTCCTTGATAGTATTTTGGCTGAAACATTAGTGAGATACAATATACATGGGTAAAGACAGGCTGTTGTTTTATTCCAATAAATATACACCATGTGTTCTTTGTGGCATGCTGGTTATAAAGAACAGCCTCACCTTTGACAAGGGAAGCAGTGAGCCAGGAAACTTAAGATCTGAGCTTTGCTTCTGTTTGTGCCCCAGATCTCTCAAGTCTTTGATGAAAATCACTGCTTTTCTGAATCTGCCTGACTGGGAATAAAATTGTGATTATGGTATTTGTAATCTTTGAAGTGTTTTGAGAAAAGTGATCCATGTTACTGTCAGTAATCAAATCCTGTTCAGAAATATTCCTTGATGTTTACGTCCTCAGTTCTATATCTGAACAGATATTGTTGCTGATTGGTTCAATGGTTTTGGAGTTTTTGTTGTGATATATACTCCATGCATCAGAACATTTACTACCTTGTGGAAAATACTATTAGAAATTTCTTTACTGTAAGGTTGGTGAGGCACAGGTTGCCCAGAGAGGCTGTGACTGCCCCATCCCTGGAAGTGTCCAAGGCCAGGTTGGACGGGGCTTGGTTGCAACCTGGGCTAGTGGAAGTTGTCCCTGCCCATGGTAGGGCATGGGACTCAATGATCTTTCAGATCTCTTCCAACCCAAACTATTATGGGATTTTGTGAAATACATCTAGGTTGCTGCCTTTTGCTCTTTGAGTGAGAAGATAAGGTTGTGATTGCTCTGTCATGTCTCCTGTAATCCAGGAATTCTGATGGGCTGTGTCTGTTTCAGCAGATGTCTGACTCGGTGCTTGGTGTTCCTGGTTGGCAATCTAACCCTCTATATGCATTTTATATACTGTTTCATTCAATTCTACCAATATCTATAATCACTGGGATATACAATGCAGGACCAGAAACAACTCATCTCTTATATTAATATTTCATCTGCTAGTTTATTTTAGTGCTTCTGTTACCAACACTGAAAGAAACAGTGAAGACATTGTAGATACAGACATAAATGCAATAGCAGGCATTTATTTATCCTACTTATTTCTTTGACCATTTCTTTCAAGTATAGAGGTCTTTAACAAATCAGAGGACAAAGCCTGTTGTATCTGAAAGGAAAAAAAAGGCTCTAGGCACTAGAGAAGGAAAACTTGTTTAAAGACCTCCAGGTTCTATTTTCAGGTATAATCTTATCTGGAAATGAAAAAAAGAAAACAAAAAGCCCTTGCAGTAGCTAGATGAGCTGAAAATGGAGGATTTAATGAAATAAAAGTGATAATGCTAGTTCTCTATTACAATTTTAATAAGAGAGCATGTAATGGAGAGCCTGAGGCTGCAGCACAGCATGAGTTTCAGATTTTTTATATAAAAAAATCCATGTAACTGTCTAAGTTATCTAAGACAGACAAGCTATAGAATTGATTATTACCTCTGCTTAAAGCTCTTTACACTGTATACGGTAGTTGTAAGGGGACATAATTACATCTGTATGTATTTTAAGTCCTCTTCTTCTGAGAACACTTGCTTTGTATTTATATTTTCACGGAACATAAAGTCCCATCAATATTTAACACAAGTGAAAGGACAGAACAAGAAAAGAAATGCCAAACATTTAAAGAACATTCTCTTTATATAATCAATTTACACTCCAACTGTGTGCCCACATTTTTGCATGCAACTACAGCTCTATCTGCTTGACATTAGCAACTTCAGCTGCCAACTTTTCTTTTTGAATCATTCTACTTGTGGAAAAAACCATAATGTTGCAAAGCTACAAAGGACCTTCCCTATTAAAGACCATGTTTCACTGGAGAAGAAAAAAGATTTCAAATCCTTCAACTTTCTGTTTATGAGTTAATTTCTATTTATAAATATACCTCCCCTGCAGAGCTGCTCCAGCCCTGGGGAACAGCACAGCAAGGACATGGAGCTGCTGCAGAGAGTCCAGAGGAGGCCCCAAGATGAGCAGAGGGATGGAGCAGCTCTGCTGGGAGGAAAGGCTGGGAGAGTTGGGATTGTTCAGCCTGGAGAAGAGAAGCTTTGGGGTGACCTGACTGTGGCCTTGCAGGGCCTGAAGGGGCCTGGAAGAAAGATGGAGAGAGACTATTGACAAGGGCTGGAGTGACAGGACAGGGGGAATGGCTTCCCACGGACAGAGGGCAGGGTTAGATGGCATATGGGGATGAAATTGTTCCCTGTGGGGGTGGTTTTGCTCTGACCCAGGTTTCCCAGAGGAGCTGTGGCTGCCCCTGGATCCCTGGAAGTGTCCAAGGCCAGGCTGGACTGGGCTTGGAGCAACCTGGGCTAGTGGAAGGTGTCCCTGCTCATGGCAGGGGGTGGAACGAGATGAGCTTTAATGTCACTCCCAACCCAAACTATTCTATTGATTCTATATATTCTGTGGTAGGCAAGGAATACTTCTGTTTTGTTGAAGGTGAAAATTCAGTTGAAGTAAAAATTCCAGAATACTTTGGGTTGGAAGGGTACTTTGAGGATTGTGTAGTCCATCCCCTCCATGCTCAAAGCAGGGTCAATGTGTTGTTCAGAGCTCTGTGCAGCTGGATTTTCAGTATCTTTAAAAATGGAGGTTCTACAGCTTCTCTGGAAAATATGTTTCTTCATTTGACCATCCTCACAGTAAAATAATTTTTCCTCTTTTTAGGTGGAATTTCCTGCATTTCAGTTTGTGTCCACAACCTACTGTCCTGTCAGTGGACATCACTGAATTATGAACTGGCTCCATTCCACCCCTTTATGGGTATTTTTACATCTTGACAACATTTTTTTACACCTGAGCCTTCTGTTTCCTAGGCTAAGCTCTTCCAACTCCATGCAATGGGACCTGGTTACCTTTACAGAAAGCAAATGAAAACATTGGGAGGAAATGTGAAACCACAAGGAAAAAAATTGGCTTAAATTCTCAAGGTTTTTAAAATTTTTTCTCTATTTGTTCTTTGTGTTCTTTGTGTTATATTAAAAAAAAATATAATTTTTCAATCAACATTCAGACAGGAAAATTACCCTCTGTTCTCTTGACAGCAGACTGCAAATAACAATTTAAATTATCATATGCATAAGTGTTCAAATTATCAATAATGTGTAAAAATCACAAATAGATTTAAGTAGTGAATAGCTTAATTTAGAAAATCAATTTTCAGACTTGTGTATAAAATCAACTATTGGCACACTGATTTCTCCCAATACCTAAGTATTGACCTATGTCTGTATAACTATATCCAGTTCTAACTGGAAGGAAATATTTTTCCCTTTTTCCTTTACCAGGGACTATCTCTAATATTAAATTCCTTTTCGATGGCTTACTTGTAACATTTCCTTGTTACACTTTGCATTGGTTAGTAGTGAACAAAACCAGAAAGTCAATGTTATTTACCCTGTAAGCTTAGTCCATCACCTTGGCTGATTTTGTTTTCCTAGAGAACAACTGATAGAGAGATGATTATTTCCAGGGGTTTAATTACCTATATGTTATTGATTTCTCAATTCCTTGAAGCTTTTCTGCACATATATGACTTCAAACATTGGTATGGAAGGGCTAGAAATGTTCATTACTAGTAATGAACAAAGTTTGTTAACTACAGTACTGAAAACCAGTGTAGAAGAATAGGAGACTGCATGCCACGGCCCGAGAGTGAAAGGGAATGGGGACGTGACACTGCACAAAGGGTTCTGACACAGTAGGTCAGGGTGCAATGGCCAGTTTGTTAGGGAAAGCAAGGACTTATATAAGGTTGGGGTAAGGGGAGGTCTGATAACTGGGGTGGAGCATGGGATTGACAACTCAGGGTGAGACAGGATTGGGGAACAAGGAAAAGGTGGGTGGAATTTTGGAGTATCCAAGGGAAAGGACCAATGGGAGCTCACTCTGCACTGCGGCACCTGTCAACCAGTCAGTGAGAGATGAGTGGGAAAACCAGGGGAGAACAAGGGAGTAAACAACTTTTGGCAGGAAAAATGTGAGGGCAAGTCCAAACAAGCCCCGAACAATACAAACCAAGGGGATTAACATGGGGGTACATTGAACATAATGATAAACTGGTAATAAACTGTGGAATAACGTGAAAGTCCGTGGATTAATAGTCTTTTCAGGCCCCATACAAGTCCCTCCAGGCCTTAAATCTTTCCTAATCGCTTGGGTGATCCTCCTCAACTGCATGGTTGATTCATACTTTTGGCTGAAAAGCTGACAATTTTGCCATTTCTAGTGACAGGACATCAGAGTGGAATACAATAGTGAATTGAAATGCACATTGCAGTCAGAGGTGAAATTCTGGCCCCCATTTATATTAATTCAAAGCTTGTTGGAGCAGGTTCTTATTGAAGATGTCTGATATTATCAAAGAGAGCATTTTACTCAGTTGCATTGACTTTTAGCAGACCAAGCCAAGTGTTTGAAGGCATCACAAGCTCTTTCAATTCAAAGATTTGTGCTGGGGAGGTTTAGCTTGGATATTAGGGAAAAAATGTTCACTGAAAGAGCTCTGGCACAGGCTGCCCAGGGCAGTGGTGGAGTCCCCGTTCCAGAAGGGATTTAAAAGCTGTGTGAATGTGGCACTCAGGGACGTGGGTGAGTGCTGGCCTTGGCAGTGCTGAGTTAATGGTTGGACTCGATGATCTTAAGGGTATTTTCCAACTGAAATTATTTTATGTTTCTATGAAAGTATATATGAAATCAGATCAGGCAGAAGATCCCACTGCATGCCATTGTTATCTTTTTAGCAACTGCACTAATGAATCCAACCCCAAATACCCAGAGTCTCCTCAGAAAAGAGATTACTTTGCTTCTGATTTGAAAGCAAGTTTCAACTTGATGCTTAAACTGCCCTAAAGAATAAGACCTAATTTTTAAAGACTAACATTAAGTATATGGCTCATATCCCTGACTAGAACAGGGATATCCCTTTTAAACTTCTTGCTGACCAAGGAACCTCTAATCCTTCTGACTGTGAAGTATATTGACAAATGCATCATTTTTAATTCTGGGAATTCAAGATTAAATTGCTAATGAGAAAACAATGGGCCTGCTTATGTAATTGCTTAACAAGATATCTCTGAGGGAGAAACGTGCTGAAGATTCCAGCTTCAGAGTCTGACTCCCATGAGATAAGGAATCTTCCCTGTTGCCATGTATTTCTTCTGAGTGCTACTCTGAATGATTTAAACCAGAAGAATGATGTTTCCAAAAGAACACTGTGAACCCTCTTGAATTACACTGAGTAGATTTAGGAAAAAAAGGAAGAATTGCAGTGCTACCAATTAAACTCCCTTCTCATAAATGTTGCTTGCACTACTTCCCACCATAAAAAGGATGAGCATGCCCTGCAGCCTGTCTTACTAAAGCTTGTGCAATAATAGTCATTACATTAATAATGTTTTCATTTCTTTCACTTTTTTATTGCTGCAACAGCACAGGTTATAGAATTCATTAGTAATTATTCTGAAATAGAAATATATATAGGCTTTATTTGCATAGTCTTTAAACTGTCATTCTCTGAACTAACTTATTAAATGAAATAGAAAAGGTAGATATGACATTTACAGCTGATTTGTAAAACGGGGGAGATCTTTGGTGAAATCCACTTTGAATAAATGTGGGTTTTACACCTATTAGGAAGGTGGATTTTACGTGAAATCCCGAGTGGTGAATTATTCTGTACAACCTGGGCTTCAGTGCTCCACAGATTGATGGCCTTTGAAGAGGTAGAACAATTCAGTGATGAAAGTAGCAGGGCATCTGTGAAAGAAATGAAATGTAATTGAGATGACAAATTTTGCTTTAGTAGGAGAACATCAGCTATGCTTGAGGAGTGAAACAAGAATGCAGACTGTGCTGTGAGCTTGACTGAGGCAACTGGTGGTCATTCTGCTCTTCTGAAGGGCAGACTGGGGCTGTTTTGACTGGATTCTCACAGGCTTTGAATGTGTTCCGTGGGCCATTTTTCTGTGCTTAATTTAACACAACTTTAGGAATTATTATATTAAAGCCACATATTTTGCGTAACTGAGCAAATTCTGACCATGCTGGGTTTTTGATATGTGCAAAACATGAAACTTTGTTATATAGTCAATCTCTGTGTAAGAAATACAAACATAATCCTCTAGTCAGAGTTCTCCTGGGCTTTGTCTCTTCCTCTAGAAAACAACTGTATGATTTTGAGCTCCTGACCTTCTCCAAGGACTTTATCATTGAATCAATAGAATAGTTTGGGTTGGGAGCAACATTAAATCCCATCTCATTCCACCCCCTGCCATGAGCAGGGACACCTTCCACTAGCCCAGGTTGCTCCAAGCCCCATCCAACCTGGCCTTGGACACTTCCAGGGATCCAGGGGCAGCCACAGCTTCTCTGGGAAACCTGGGCCAGGGCAAAACCACCCCCACAGGGAACAATTTCATCCCCATATGCCATCTAACCCTGCCCTCTGTCCGTGGGAAGCCATTCCCCCTGTCCTGTCACTCCAGCCCTTGTCAATAGTCTCTCTCCATCTTTCTTCCAGGCCCCTTCAGGCCCTGCAAGGCCACAGTCAGGTCACCCCAAAGCTTCTCTTCTCCAGGCTGAACAATCCCAACTCTCCCAGCCTTTCCTCCCAGCAGAGCTGCTCCATCCCTCTGCTCATCTTGGTGCTTCCTCTGGACTCTCTGCTGCAGTTCCATGTCCTTGCTGTGCTGTTCCCCAGGGCTGGAGCAGCTTCTGCAGGGTGGTCTCACCTGAGCAGAATGTGGATGCTGGTTTCTGTGAGGTGCAGGAAACTATCTTGTCAAGAATATTTAAAAATGAGTATATGATTCTTGATCCAGGTATCTATGTCAACACCTCCATCCCTCAACCCTCCAAAACTAAGTGTGCAGCCTTAGAATCACAGAATCATGTGGTTGAAAAAGACCTTTAAAATCACGGAGTCCAACCATGCTGAGGCAAAGTTCAGATCATCTTCATCTAGGCTGAAAAAGTGAGTCCTTTGGCAATGAAGGAGTGGAAGCGATGCCATTCATCTGCCTCTGGGATTGTTATCTCCATACCTTTCCTTTGCTAAATGCCTTTTGATAGAGACCAATTTCAAAAATACCGTCCGTTTACCTGAATTATCTTTTCAAGTACCTTACTCAGCATTTTGCTGGACACTTAGATATATGTCTATACATGTGTTAAAAATCTATTAGGAAATTACAGCAGATAAGTAGGGGTTAATTTGCTTGCAGGCACTCTTATTTAAATTACACTCCCTAAAATAAAGCTAATAAAATTCTATTATCACAGTAATCTGATGGGAATATAGAGGTGGCAGTGATACATTTATTGCCTCTAAAATGACTTTTGTGTCAAACCTCATGCATTGATTAGTTTTTAAATGAAATTATTTGTTTTTATTTACTGCTTCATGCAAGAGTTCCACTTACACTATGCTACTCCTTTTGAACACAAATATGAATCAAAACCTGGAAGACTTAAGAAGCTGTGGTAGCAAATGGACTCATTGCCATACCTTTGTCTTTTTTCATTTGAACTGTGGCAACAACTATCTAAATTGAGGATAATTAAATACAATATTTCCACTTAAGTATATGATAAAGATTTCTAGTGCCAGAGTCTGTTCAGCTTTGTATGGTAATTTCTTGGTTAAGAGAATAATTTATTCTCAATATTGATTGATGGTGAGCAGACTATAAAGCTGGATTGTGGGACACTTCTTCCTGCATTCTCTTTCATTTTAAGTAACTTCAGAGTAGTTCTAAATAGGAAGAAGCAGCATTATAAAAGGATGATGCATAACACTGTGGACCTTTTCTTACACCACAGGTTGATAACCACTGATGAAATTACAGCAGTGCCATAAACATTTTAGTGTGCATCATAAAGATTTTCCATGTATTTCCATAAAGATTTTCCAAGTGTATTTTAAGTTAAAACTAATGAAAGTTCCACTGTAATACACTTATATTCTTTAAGAAATTCTTTTAAGATTTTCTGTGACTTGACCTTTGTTTTATGACAAGATATCTGAAAGGTTGATTTGTATGAGTCATAGCTATAATTATCATAATGTATGAAAAAAAAAGTCAATGGATTTTCAGAGCTATTTTGTTTAAAAAAAAAAAGAATACTTCATTAAATCTTTATATTTCACTATCTGAAATGATTCTTACCAGATCAGCCACTCTATCAATCTATACTTTAAAATAAATTTGGAAAGAACTGTTAAATAAAGGTATCTTTGCTGAGTATACAGGAAATGTAAGCACAAAGCTGCAACTCCACATGTGTAATTCTGCAGGTGCATAGTGGAGATCCATATAACCATAGGAATTGAGCACATTTACCTGACTATAAAACACAGGTACATCCATTGCTGTTAAAACAAGTTATTAATGGGATTTCTGGTTGGCTGTACAAAATGTGCCTGCATTGTTGCAACCCTAAAGTGTAAACCCCTTATTTGGTACCTTTGCATGGTATAGGATTTGAAGTGTTTGATGGGTGGAAGAGCTCTGATAAAGAAACCAAGTTCTCCTCTGGAGAATTCCATCTTGGATTTTCAAAGGAACTTGAGTTATTCTTTCTCCCACTGAAAGCTTAAGGATTTTGGTCTATTTACACTAAATGACTGCAAACTGTCCCTGCATAGAAAGGAGCACTAATTTATATGTGAATCTTACCAGCGTTGTTTAGGTTCCTGTGAAAAGTCAGCCTAATGCAAGCAACTTATTTGCACAAAGAGAATTTGCACTGAAGACAAGGCTGCTAGAATAAACTAGGTCTATTCATATAGAATCAGATTCTATCTGTCCCTCTAGGTTTGTAATTTACAAATTTTTAGCTCTTGCCGTTGAGGACTAAACGTCTTGCTCTTCTCGTTTTCTTCTCAATGCAGTTAACATTTAAGCTAGTTTGGTTTTTTGGTTCAAGCAAAAAGGAGGAGAGGTGATTTACAAATGAAACAGCCTGGTCCTTACTGCAGGTATTTCTGGGACCCCTTCTGTTTGGGGAAGTTGATAAGATACAGATAAGATACAGTTACTCTTCCTATGAGCCCCTGCAATTCAGTGCATTCCTGAGGGGCACTGAATTCGTGATGACCTATGTGAAGTAGTAATTCTGAATTTACTTATTACCTTCTGTGAAGAATCACAGAATAGATTGCTTGGAAGGGACCACAGTGGGTCACTGATCCCACCTCCCTGCTCCAGCAGGGCCAGCCCAGAGCACATGGCACAGGATTGTGTCCAGAGGGGTCTGGAATATCCCCAGGGAGGAGACTCCAGCCCCTCCCTGGGCAGCCTGTTCAGGGCTGGGTCACTGCCCAGCAAAGAAGTTCTTCCTCCTGTCCAGGGGGAACTTCCTGGGCATCAGTTCCTGCCTGTTCCTCCTGTGCCATTGCTGGCCCCCCCCCGAGCAGAGCCTGCTCCATCCTCTGCCCCCTCTCTGGAGATACATGTAAAAAACTGCTATAAAGCAAGGAAAATATAGAGAGCAAATGAGTTATGGGTTATGGTCTGCTTTGTATTTCGTCAGTTGTAAAAAAAAACCCAAAAACAAACAAAAAAAAAACCACCAAAACAAAAATCCTAAAAAGAAAAGTAATCAGTTACGTATTTATTAATATAGACTAAACAGATTCCCATTAGCAATAATTGTCCTATTTATGTCATGATTTCTAAAAGGTTGTAAGTATGTATTCCCACTAGGAATGTGTTTCTCACTGAGGCATTTAGATCATTAGTTTCTTAAAGGTCTTCTGGATTCTTTTGGAATAACCATATATGTGTGTGCGTATTTACTTTTGTTAAATTTCCAGCAGCCCAAATGTTTAGAGAACTGCTATTAACTATTCATGCTTTGGCTCTGTTACAGTTTAAACAAGGCCAAGACTTCCAGCAGTGGTTTCCTTGTTTTATAGAATCATTTTATGAAATAAATCACTCAAGGCTTGAGGTTTTTTCTATACTGAGTTTTGTCCCTTAGGGAACATTTCATATGCACTTTATAACTTCCTGAAAACAGGGAGATTATTCTCAGAATAAATAGCAGGCAGCTGTGAGCTATGAGTCCATAATGCCAGTAAAGGGACTTGGTGATTTCATAAACCAGTAAGCAAAGTCTGAGTGCCTTGAACACTACTCAGACCCTCAAAATAGAATGAGTATTCTGTAATTCAACTCAGTTTTTATTTGCCATAACATATGTATCAGAATAAATGATTCACAGTGACAGGATGGAGCCCTGTGATCTTGCAACAGCTCCATATCATCTCCGGGCCAGTAGCAGTAACCATTTCATTTCTGTTTTCCCCTTGATTCTCTCTCCTCCTTTATTTGCCCTTCACACTACAGTACTGCTCTGTCATACAGTCCTTATCTTATTTCTTCTTCAGATCATCTTAAAATTCTACTTCTGAACTGTAGCCAAAATGCCCAGCCACACCCATCCTAACAGTGCAGGCTTGGAGCAACCTGGTCTAGTGGAAGATGTCCCTGCCCAGGTCAGGGGATGGAATGAGATGGTCTTCAAGACCATCCTTTAAGACAAACCCAAACCATCCTGTGATTCTATGATAATAATAAGGTTTTTCCATTTCCTCAAGTTTCAGTGTCTTTAAGTGCCACTTAAGCAGCTAAAAACAATGGTCATCTCATTTCTCAAAAAAAAAAGGCAAAACAAAATCCCCGATGGATATTATGTAATAGTTTAATAAATCAGAAAAATATAAAGCTATGTGGTGCAGTAATACTTAATTTCCCAAATGTAAATTATTTTGGTCTGAATTTATGTTTATATCTTCATATTTTAAACATTTGAGAAATTACATTAAGAATTGCTGAACAGTAATTAAGTGTCACAGAAATGTTGGAGAGAATAGGCTTTTAGATATTTTAAAGTAATTACTACAGACTTTGATAGTAAAAGGCATAAAAAAATTCTGAATTATAATTCACATTAATTCCAACTGCAGTAGTTACTTGATCTGATGTTAGTAGTGTCTTGGCTATAATTTGCTATATTGTCTGAGTTGTTTGCATAGAATTGTTTCATGCTTGCAAACCTAAAATTCTTCTTACTGTGAGAACTTATTCATAGTAAAGCTGCAGCAGTACTTGTCAGTTCAGTTGAGTACACAGAGATTCTTTTTCTCCAGAGCTTTCCCAAGTTCCTCTGAAGTTTAGTATATCCATGTGGAATTCTAAGATAAGGAAAGGGTTTTTTTAATTTTTAAATGCAACATCTGAATACACTGTGCATCTTAGTTTATTCTTATTATGACTATGATCTGGAATACCCAACTGACATAACCAAACCAATCCAGCTTCAGGCTGAATTTGGATTTTCAGAGGAGATCTCAGTAACATGAGCTTATTTTTATGAATTTGAAATTCCAGTATAATATGCCTGGTTGGGGTAACATCTGATCAGCATTTCAAAAAATTCTATCCATTGTGTGCAGCATGGCTTCTCACACAAATCATGAACTTAAATCCACTTTTTTTGTCAGCTGGGCTCTCAGAAAAAGACAATTGCCTGTTGAGCCATTAGAGTAAAAACTGCTCTTCTGACAGTTGTACAGGGAAATCGTGTTCTGCTCTTAAAACACATATAAGTAGTAGTGGTTGGAGATTTTCCAAGAGAACAGTTTTTTCATCTCAAAATGCTGATTCTTTGAGGATACAGGTTGATTTCAGACAAGCAGAAAAGCAAAATACTAGAATTGTTCTTGTCAGGGAGATCTCAGCTGTCTGGTTGGCTCAATAATGCTATTGGGTTTGTGAAAAGTCATGAAATTAGACAGAATCCTCCTAATTTCAGCTAACAGCCACCAGATAATCCCAGAAGAATGTTCTCAATAAAAATACTTTTCTGTTTCATTGTTTCCAAACCAAAATAATGTTGAATTTCATTGGCAGTATAGAGAAGATCATCCAAATATTTGATCAGGAAAGGCCCGGCGTGGGCAGCAGGTTGAGGGAGGGGGTTCTCCCCTTCTACTCTGCTCTCCTGACACCCCACCTGGAGCACTGTGCACGGTTCTGGTGTCCCCAGTGTAAGAAGGACATGGAACTGTTGGAACAAGTCCAGAGGAGCCCACGAAGTTGCTGAGGAGACTGGAGCACCTTCCCTATGGAGACAGGAGGGAGAGCTGGGGCTGTTCAGCCTGGAGAGGAGAAGGTTATGTGGAGACCTCACATCACCTTCCAGAGTCTGAAGGGGCCTGCAGGGAAGCTGGAGAGGGACTGTTCATCAGGAACTGGAGTGACAGGACAGGGGGAATGGGTTCACACTGACAGAGTAGGGTAAAATGGGATATTGTGAAGGAATTGTTCCCTGAGAGGGTGGGGAGGTCCTGGCCCAGGTTGCCCAGAGGACCTGTGGCTGCCCCATCCTTGGGAGTGCCAAGGTCGGGTTGGATGGGGCTTGGATGGGGCTTGGAGCAACCTGGGCTAGTGGAAGGTGTCCCTGCCCATGGCAGGGGGTTGGAGATGAGTTTTAAGTTTCCTTCCAACCCTAATCATTCCGTGATTCTGTGATTATTTCTTATATGAGATTAAGGAGAACTCAACTGATAAGATACAGGATTATGAATCTAGAAATTATTTCTCTGTTGTAAGCTGGAAGATCATTCCAATTTGTTAAGGGTATGGAAAACATGGAGCTATGTTATTTAAAGTAGACTGCGCCAATATGGGAAAGATAAAATTATGCTAATCTTCCAGTTACAGTGTGTAAAATTAAATACTGTAACCTAAAGAGATCATGGAGAAAAAACTCCAGGCCAGTTTAGTGTACAAGATAAGATAAAAAGAGCAGGTCGTTAAATCAGGCCCACAGGCCCAGGGGAATACAGACGACACGTGCCCTCCCAACCAATGATTTTACAAGATGGTCCATCCAATGCCAGAACTATCCACCCCCTGGTTCTGCCCAATTCTGCCCCCTGACATGCCCCTTTGGGAATTGGGTTTGGGGTCTTTGGGATCCCTTCTTCCTCATCTTCATTTTCTTCACAGCACATACAGTCCTTGGAGTGCCTCCAAAATTCTGGACAGGAGGGTTGCTTTTTTCTGTCGTGGTATCTTGTTGTCCAGGCCTAGGGAGTGATGTTCTTAAACAGAGGTGTTTTTCTACAATTCTACCTTGAAAAGAACACTAAACACTCGAAAGGAATTTAGAGGTGTTTGATATAAAATGGGGTAATAGAGTTAGGTATTTGTAAACTACTATGCTAAAGGGTAAGAGATATAATAATAATAATGGGCCAGTCTTCTCGAGCGAAGATTTGGGAAAGGTCATTAACCCTTCGAGCCTGCGCAGTGGATTTTTTAGGTGAGACACAGCTTGCACTGAACTGAGCCCACCATTTAACCCTGAGGTTCATCTGCCAGGGCCGAGCGAAGCTCGGACGGTGGCAGGGAGGTCCTCAGAACGTAGGTTTGTTTAGAGTGACCTTCTCTTAGATGGATTGCCTTACAGGGCTGACGAGCTCCATCTGCCTGGGGGGCTGGGAATCGAACCCGGGTCGCAGCGGTGAGAGTCCTGCACTCTAACCACTAGACCATTTAAGAGATATAATACAGCTGCATTAAAATCTACATTTACTACACAACTAGTTCTAAAATCTACAAAAAGCTAAAAAATCAAAAAAGCTTTAAGGCATCACACTGTTTGAGAAAGATTGCATTCTCAGCAGGGGTTTCAGTGAGTTGGTGGCCAAGAGCTATTATAATGAGACAGCTGACTTGAAAAACACAGCAAAAACTACAGGGGAAATAAATGAACATAAATAAAATTTGCATGAAAACATAAAATGAACTTGCACAATCTGGAACATGAAGACATGGTTAAACCCCTTTTTAAAGGCACAAGGTAAAGAGATGTATAATTTCGCACAGAACCCTTAGCTGTGTCCTTTTTGGCATCTCTTATTGGTCATTAAAAGACCTAGAATACCATGCAGGTTAACTAGATTGGTAGTGAAATACTTTGTCATGATTGAGCTATGAGAAATCTTGATTGGAAAAGAACCATCACAATTTACTGTTTCGCTTCCCTCTATTCTTATTCACAAATGTGATGGAGCCATCACAGAATAGGATGCTTATTTTCTATTAAAATTTTGTACAACTTTTTGTTGTATAAAGTGAGAGTTATGCCTGAAGTGTTCCTGTCTCTTGCACCTGTGTACTTTGGGTGGGTCAAAGCACTTTGTTGCTGTCCATGTGGTGGAATTTGTTTGTCTTATTATTTTTAAAATTCTACAGACAAATACTGATCACAACAATGGACTTTGGAAGAACATGTTCACAACCAATTAAATCTGATCATAAGTATATTTTGCCTACCAGTATAATACACTATCTTTACTTTACTTCTGTGTATCCATGAATAGAATTTTTCCTTACATAAATTACACCTTATTCCTGGCCAGATCCAAGATTTTTGTTGACTTCAGTGAACTTTGTCTCAATTTGTTAGTTAATACTTGTTGGCATTACTTATGGAGTGTAGTAAACGAAAAAGGTGAGTGAGGTGGCAGGTTGGTGTTATAAACATTCCTGGAGTTCTACTCATTCAATTTGCAAATTGTTTCCCTAAGAATCTGATGGAGCCCATGGTAAGAACTTCAGTAGATAGAGTGGAACAAGAGAATGACAGTAGAATGATTTTAAAGGAAAATGTGAAACCTGTCCAGTTCACCTGTCAGTGATGAGGTTTTATATATTGTTACTATAATAGCTGCACATAAATATTCAAGGATAATAATTAGAGGTGTGTAACTACATTGAAGTTAGTGGGAACAGGCTTTTAAAATAGGTAATAGCCTTCATAGTGCAAAAATGAGTATTCAGACACCTTCATTGCAAAGTGCTGCTGCCACAAAAAATTACGAAGCATGATAATAAAATAAAGAAGAGAGATTTTAGGCATTGAGTCTCTCTGCCTGCAAAGTATGATAAAGAAGTGAGAAAAAAATTATGGAACGTGGTACTCTAGAAATGTTACAATTTTTTTATTTGTTTACAGTTTAGGACATGCACTGAAAATTAGGAATAGTGTGGTAGCAGGACCAGGGCAGTGACCACCCCCCGTGCTGGCCCTGCTGAGGCCCCTCGAGGGCTGTGCCCAGTTCTGAGCCCTCACGGCAAGAGAGACATGGAGGGGCTGGAGTGTGTGCAGGGAAGGGAACGGAGCTGGGAAGGGGCTGGAGCAGCAGGAGCAGCTGAGGGAGCTGGGGGGGCTCAGCCTGGAGAAAAGGAGGCTCAGGGGGGACCTTCTGGCTCTGCAACCCCCTGACAGGAGGGGGGAGCCCGGGAGGGGTCGGGCTCTGCTCCCAGGGAATAAGGGACAGGAGGAGAGGGAACGGCCTCCAACTGTGCCAGGGGAGGGTCAGGTTGGACATCAGGAGGAATTTCTTGCTGGAAAGGGTGGTGAGGCCTTGGCAGGGGCTGTCCAGGGAGGTGGTAGAGTCCCCATCCCTGGAGGTGTCCAAGGAAGGCCTGGCTGTGGCACTGAGTGCTCTGGGCTGGGGAACAAGGGGGCATTGGGCACGGGGTGGACTTGATGTTCTTGGACGGGTTTTCCAACCTTATTGATTCTGTGAGTCTACGAAGATCTGACTGAAGCACTGCTCTCTTTATATCTAACTACTGAAACATGTATTTGTAGCAGACCTGAATCTTTCCCGCTCTTTTCCCAGGAAGCAATGGAACTCTCTGGGCACATGAATATTGTGGTCAGAAATCATTAATCTGCTCAGTATACCATGCTAGATGCTAATTTATTTTTTTTAAAGTATATCAAGGAAGTCTGCTAATAATGAATTACAACAATGGCTTGCAGTACCATCAGGCATGAAATTCTGGAGTTTGCCAGTGAGGCAACATGAATTACAGCATCTAAAGCTTTGAAACTGTAGGAGGACAGGTTCATCATTGATTTATTTGAACCTTTAAACAAAGATTATGGAGAAAAATGAGAGTCCAAATTCAGAAGTGACTTTTGTACATTGTTGTAACCTACATGACAAAGGAGTAAAATTTAGAGCAGTTCAAAACCAGTAACTGAACAAAGCAGATTTCTTCTGCTTTCTGACAGTCTTCTATCAATTGCTGCTTTTTAAACACAGAAAATATTTCTCTTCCTTCATACAAGTAACATTTATTTTTGCTGTGGCACACTGTTTCACAACATCTTTGATGGAAGCAAAGGGAGGAAAATAGACAAATGAACAATCAAATAGGAAAAACATCTATTGGAAAAAGAAACCACAATAAAGGAGAAAGAGGGGGGAAAAGAAGACTCAACAAGAAATTATATTCTTATAAAATAGTAATGTTTTGCCTACCCCTTGAATGTATGGACCTTTTTTTTCTTTAAAAGTACCTTTAATTCAATATTATTTTGCAAAACTCTGTATTAAAGTTGGAGAAAGTAAAAAAAAGGAAAAGAAAGAAAAAGAAAAAAGAGAGAAAATGCAGCCATAGTCTTTAAAATGTAGTGATTATATTTTTTTAATGCCTCCACTGTGATGTTCCAACTGGAAGGAATGCTGATTTGCAGGGGGATTTAAAATATTTGAATTTGGTTCATAGTAAAGTATATTTATTGGTACTCAGTTTCAAAATACTGCCTGTTCAGTAAATCTAAAGGCTTTCTTCTGTACAAGGATGGAATACACTCTAACACAAAAGATGACAAAAATTTTTACAAGGCCATTAATATTGGACAGTGTTGCAGAAAACCAGGACAAAGGGAATTGCAGCAGATGAATTTATTCTCTAACTCCTCTGGTCTGAGGGAGAAATCTGTACATGCAAAAGTGAAACTTCACATTTAGTTACTCTACAGAGAATTAAAAATGTTAAGATAAAAGGTAAAATCTTCCTTCTAATCTGAAGTGGATCTGTACAGAGTCTCCATTACATATTCTGTACTTGTCCCAAATACAGAGTTCTTTTAGAAGGAAAGATACAGCTTGGACTTTCAAAATTGGAACAAGTACTCATGCGAGACTTAGGATATGGAGCAGTGTCTCACTTGAGACATCAGTGGAAGTTCTGTGTTTGAAAAAGCTACATGGACACAGATGTTAATTCTGGAGTCACATCTGAGCAACTGCAAAATCAGGAAAAATGGTCTTATCTAGGAAAGTGATTGTGTGGTTTTAAAGACTGACCCTTCAGCTTGTTGTTACACAAACTGCCACTGGTTTGACATGGGGCTCTAAATTTTCATTCAGAAGCAAATTTATGCTTTGATTTGATGAAATCATTAATGTGGGTATTAAAAATCAAGCAATTGGATACATAAGCAGATTTTAGCATAATTATTTTTAAATGTATTGCTCAACATTAAAAACACATTAAGCTAAAAAAAGTCTGAAAACAGGGTTTATCAATTATTTAATTGATATTAATAACATATATTAAAATAATATAATTTATGTGTGAAAGACACCCACTACTTGAAGGTAGGACCTTAGAATGTACATTCCATAGGTGTTAATTAGTTCATCATTCACATACTTTTTAGAACCTAAATCCTAATAGGGAGCTAACAGGTAAATAAGGTTAACAAGAAGTCCTAGAACTGAAAAGATACTGATGTGAAATAGGTTTTTCAGCTTCACTGTGATGTGCAGATGAGGTGTAGATGGTAGGAGCATTTCAGAATACTCTTCTTCATGATGGCGATCCAACCATTAAGTCATCACAGCCAGAGGGTCTGAAATGCAACATATTCCCTCTGCCTCTTAACCTACTTAACATAAATGTGTTAGACTAATGAACTAAATACATCAGATGCTGGATAAGAATAGACCTTAAATTTACTCATCTCAGAGTGAATCATTTGAATTGTTTGTTCTTTTCAGTGATACTTTCTTTCAAAATTTATAATATTTTTATAATTTCAGATCCATCTAGTGTTTAATCTTTAATACCTGAATGCCTTTTAATATCACAGTTATAGTGCACTGGCATTATAAAATAAGTGATATTAAATCAAAAGGAAGTGGTGTGCACAATAAAATGTATCCCAAATTGCTAAGAGCTACTTATTTAATTTTGCATTTCTTTAATGCCTCGAAAACAAGTCCATACCTTTGAAGCATCCATCCCAAAATGGCTAAAGAAATGGGAACTTAGGTGAGTCTTTTTCATGGGTTTAATTTCCTCGGACAAAATCACATTTCCTGTTCACAGCAAGAATGAGAGTGATTTTTTTTTCAGTAGGTCAGTGATATTAGAATGAAATGCAAATGCATAGCTAAACTACATAACACAAATCCGCTGTTTACTCTCTTGGGCGTTACTCTGTGTTTGGTGCAATATTTTTCTAACATTTCATGAAGTTTTCCAATTAAATATTAATGCAATTTCTTCAAAGAAAAACAAAGATTTATAACCCTGAAGTGGTTATAAGAGAGGATGAGAAAATTGATAGTGCAGTTGGGCAGGAGGATTCTGCATGAGCTCTGAACACTCTTTTCTCATTTATTTGAGAAGCTAAATATACTATATAATATAAAATATGGATATGTATAAGTTATGCTCTAATTGCACATGGTGCATGATCTTATGAGGTAAATTAGGATCTTTCCACTCTAGCAACAAACCATGTGCTTTATCACTGTTTTATTTTTAAATACTTTAACATTCTTTTTGATTTCTTACATTTCAAATACTTTAAACGTTCGGGGAAGAAAACCCAATTTAATTAGAATCTAAATTTAATGCAACTAATGTATTTTTTTATTTTAAAATTCAATTGAACTTGTAATAAATAATTTACCTAAGCAGTGGAAAAGGAAGTGATAACCACTTCTGCCTCTTGGCAAGAGCGAGTCTGTGTGTGCCTGATTCATCAGCACTAGATGACACTGCCTCATGTATATGGAACAGCCTGCAATATTTTCCAGTTTACTTGAGGGAATGAGAAATGTTTAAGATTCTGCATGCTCCTAGATAATAGCCAAGGTTACCAGGAGGCATAAAGACATGTTCTGAACCTGAGGTCAAATTCATAGGAAAAAAGAAAAACCACAAAGAGAAAGACCTATTATTTGTAAAGTTCCTTTGTGTTCCATTGCAAAGAGACGAAGGGCAGGATTCTTTGACTGAGTCAGTTTGGACTTCTTAAATATTTTGCTTTTTCTGCCCTCTTAAAAAGTATCTAGCTAGGAAAATATGTCAGGACAACACAAAGGAATTAATCAGCAGAGCTGTGGCTTAAGGTGCAGCAGTGTAGAAGTGTCTCATCACTGTAGGTCGAATTGAGGCATTGCACAGGGAAGCTGTAGAGGCTTTGCTAACGAGCTGCACTCCTGACTGTCTGCTTGCATTTCTCCCTGTTTATCATTGTTACCTATTTATGCACCGTTCTCATGTCCTGCAGCTCTCCTGTCAGACACAGAGATGAACACAGGAGGTAAATTCTATTCGTTCACAGCCAGATATTACCTGCTACACCCTCAAGGTAACAGAAGGGTGAACACTTGTCTGTCTTATATCTTTTCCATCATGATTTGCTTTCATTTATTTCATGTTGACATGGATAGGAATGATCAGTGAGAAGTGGTGTTGGCACTTTGAGATGTCTGTACCTCAGGAGAACAGTAAAACCTGAACTGATCTGACACAGGACCACCAAATCCATTTTATTGGGCAATTGCCTGTGCCTGAATCAGCACATTCCCACTGCATAAGAGAAGAAAATACTAAAAGTAAAAAGAAATCATAGAAACTTATGTTCAGATACGTTCCAATAAATAGTGAGAGTCATCAGATTTGAGTATTTTCTTTTCTGTTTGCAAAGTTTTTATTAATAAATTATTTCCTTGAGCAAAACCAAGGGAGGAAAAGAATGGCTGGTGGTAACACCTTCTTTCTAGTCTAACAGAAGAAGAAAACATCTGAAAACAAAGGGTGTAAATCTGCTAATTAAAATGTCAGGAGATCATTGCTGTGTGCTTGACTGAGGGACGAAATGGAGGGGGAACATTACACACCAAAACCATACAGGAAGTTATCATTAAATGGAATGGAATTCATGTAAAGAATAGGCCTATACTCACACCCACAAGAAGAATGGAAGCAGAAAACATAAGTATTTCTCCATCCAGTGATTTCTCTGTGTAGTCTTTTAATGGTGTTGGAAAAGCAAAACTTATTAAAGATCTATGAAATGACTTACTAAGTCAATGTGAAATAGCCAAGTGTTTGAGGCAGTGCTTCCCTCAGAGCGCGACTTTGGGAAGAAGCAGAGCTGGCAATCCGGTAACTAGTGCAACAAGCAGCAGCAGTTTCTGACACAGTAGAAAAAAACATTCATTCCTCTGCCTTTGCTGAAAAATATCAGAGGAGTATCAGTCACACCACATTAGGGAGTCATGCCCAGATCCAGTCCAAGGCTTGGAATGTAAACATGATTGCTTCCAGGGATGAGAAGATGGTTCACTTGTCAGTGTCTCTTTAACATTATGACCTTTATGGGCAAAGCCTACTATTGTAAAGTTTATTTTTGCTTCTGTAGATGGGAAAAAAAATTGGTTGAGTAGCATTTCTGACAGCAAGACTGTAATTTTAAAAATTAGGTTATAATGAATATGAGTTTCAGAAGAAGAGTGCAGAGTGGGTCCCATCTGCTTCCCTCTGGACTGCAGCATAAAAGGGAACAGATGGGCACGAGTTATGCCAAAATGGCTGGGAGAGGCTAAACAGCTCCATAGTCTTGCTTTATGTTATCATCAGCCACTCTAAGATCGCAGTGCCATATCCAGTTTACAGTGCACTGCTGCAGTGGGGAGATGGGACAAGGGTGCATATGACTGGAAGGAGAGAGAATGTGGCAGAGGTCATGCTACAAATATAATTCCACTACGTTCAGCTGTAGTTCAGGTGCCAGTTTGGTTGATAATTCTAGTTTTCCCTCTTGGTTTGTCCTGGAGTCTTGCACACCCTTCCATTCTGAATAGTCATGAGAAAACAGTACCATGTTTTTCCAGCGCAGCTATCCAGAAGATGAGCGCTCTGGAATAAGATCTTAGCCTCCAAAATCAATGTCATCTTGTTGTGTCCTCAGACTAAGTTAGGATTTTACTCTTTTTAGATGTAGAGATCTTCTAATACAGGGGGTTTATCATACTCACTTCTGGAATGGGGTAAAATTGCTTTGCAAGTGGCAGACTCAGGAATGTGTCCCCTCTTAAAAGCCCTTGCAGGTTCAGTTCACTTGCTTTCCTGCTCTGACACAGTATCAAAAGTTTCTTAGAGTTTTTCAATATGATTTTGTTTGTGTTTCTGCAATTAAAAGTCATGTATTACATTAGCTATTATGTATTAAATTATTTAAAAAGCTCTGTTATAGGAATGTTTTGTCATATGATCAATATCTATGCTTGAGATTAAGCCATGGAAATGTGGTTTGAGAAAGCAGAAAGACTGGAATTGCATTAAAACTTCACTTAAATTTAAATACACTCCTTTTTTTACAATTGATGGGTGCTAATTTTTTTGAACGTGCAGTATTTAGCCTTTCTTAACAATGATTGGTGATTGGTAGCCATTTCCTCAAGTGTCAGAGCCAGTAGGCACTTTCCTTTTGAAACCAGGTAGTTACTTTTTTTGCTAAGATTATTTTATATTCTGTAATGTACAAACAGCAATTCATGCAACCAATGGGTATTGTTTTAACTTTTTTTTTTTAAAGCATCTCATAAATCTCTTGCATCTCTAGTGCTTTTCCTGGCTATCTACAGCCCAAAGTGGCTAAAGTGTAGCTTTAATTCAGATTGTTCTGTAATCGTAAACCCGGCTACAGCACAGTGGTGTTGAGGCTGGGTTTTTTTATCCTGTTCTTTAACATTTGTACTACAGTTAACATTTCAGTTAGTATTTCACTAAATTTCTGTTAAAACTAACAATTTATACTCTTGGTACTAACAATTTATACTCTTGTTGATTATAGTGTGGGGAAACTCTTTGTTAACCACTCAAAGACAAGCCCGATGTATTAAAGGCCATTCCAGTCTTCTAATTATGGTTTTGGTTTGTTGTTTTCTTTCACTGTGTTTGCTTTCTTATTATCTCTATATTCAGAATTTCATGGTAGAACTGTGTGCATGCATTGTAAAAGACAACATTAGAGTTTGCATGGGAAGTGTTGTAAAAGTGTCAGAAAATTCCCTCTCTGTCATTTTTAAAAATAAAAGACTGTTGTCTCTTTTGACAGAACATATGGGTACACACAGTATTGATTTCAATATTCAGTGAAACAATAGTTTGAGCTATAATTTATTCCATGAAGAAGGAGGGAAATTATCATCAATGTTTCATGAAATGCTTTGTGAGTTGTTTCACAACTCATATTTTCCCAGTTGTCTTAAGGAAAGCAGAACTAAAGTTGAGACAGGAAGCTAATTTAATGCTTAAAAAATGGTCTATGATCTATATTTTTATATCCACATATGTGAGAAGTTGTTTTCTGATAAGATTAGTATCAGTGTGTGTTGATATTTGGGGAAAAAAATGTAAATGGGAAACTATATCCTAGGAACCAATGGACAGCTCCAGTCATTAATCAGTGTTTTTGCTTCTTGTCTTCTCTGTGTTGTGAAGTCAATGTTTTACACTTTGGCTGCCTCAAGGTCTACATATACTTCAGAGCTTCATTGAACTAGCAGTACAGTAGTGTAGAAAAATAACCCATTTGGGTTTTCGCCATGAAAAATGTGAAGTCGGTCTTTGAACATTGACTAAAATCTCATTACTTCAGTGCCAAATGAGGCATGAAATGTATTGTCAAAAATATAGAGCCCAAAACACAGTGGCACAAAATATTTTATCTTCATGGAGTATACTACAAAAGATTTGAACTCTAAATCAGAAAGTGCACTTAAGCGCACAGTGTCGTTCATCAAGTGCACAGCCTTTGTCGCAAAATTTGTCCAAGATGGCAGCTTTAATGAAGTTCCCTAATTTCTCTCAACCTCAGAAAACTATTATTTCAGCTGTATGAAGGCATAAATCTACCACCAACACTTCAGCTCTGGCCTTGCTTAGACTACTGACTTTATGGTGAGAATTTCGTAGTAATCTTTCATGTCCTACTCATTCCTGTCTTGACACTGGATGTGTGATATCAGCTTGCTGTTCCCAGGCATGGGGGAGTGGAAGGAAACGCAGGTGAAAAAGTGGAACTGAAAAGACAGCCTTGGTTATTTGACACTCCATGACATGGTGTTCTAAAGTACTCCTGAAGTACTTGGGTGGGAGTATTGATCTGCTGGAGGGCAGGAAGGCTCTGCTGGAGGCATTTGGACAGACTGGATCAATGGACTCAGGCCAACAGTGTGAGGGTCAATAAGGCCAAGTGCCGGGTCCTGCCCTTGGGTCACAACAATCCCATGCAGAGCTTCAGGCTGGGGCAGAGGGGCTGGAAAGTAGGAAAAGGACCTGGGAGTGCTGGTCAACAGTGGCTGAACATGAGCCCAGATGTGCCCAGGTGGGTAAGAAGGCCAATGGCACCTGACCTGTATTAAAAATAGTGTAGCAGCAGGACCAGGGCAGTGAACACCCGCCGTGCTGGCCCTGCTGAGGCCCCTCGAGGGCTGTGCCCAGTTCTGAGCCCTCACGGCAAGAGAGACATGGAGGGGCTGGAGTGTGTGCAGGGAAGGGAACGGAGCTGGGAAGGGGCTGGAGCAGCAGGAGCAGCTGAGGGAGCTGGGGGGGCTCAGCCTGGAGAAAAGGAGGCTCAGGGGGGTCCTTCTGGCTCTGCAGCCCCCTGACAGGAGGG
>NW_016690380.1:1409022-1481182 GCF_001604755.1 Lepidothrix coronata | reverse complement strand
TCAGGCTCTGCTCCCAGGGAACAAGGGACAGGAGGAGAGGGAATGGCCTCCAGCTGTGCCAGGGGAGGGTCAGGTTGGACATCAGGAGGAATTTCTTGCTGGAAAGGGTGGTGAGGCCTTGGCAGGGGCTGTCCAGGGAGGTGGTAGAGTCCCCATCCCTGGAGGTGTCCAAGGAAGGCCTGGCTGTGGCACTGAGTGCTCTGGGCTGGGGAACAAGGGGGCACGGGCACAATTGGGCACAGGGTGGACTCAATGGTCTTGAAGGGATTTTCCAGACTAAGTGATTTTGGGATCTGCTCTTCTGTTCCCTTTGATCTCCACAGTAGAGAAGTCTGTTAATACATGCCTGAACCCACTTAACAGGACACCTCTTTTTGTTACATCAAATATTTAAGAGTTGTGGCTCTGGGAAAGAAGCAGTATTTGTATTCAGACAATGAAACAGCCAACTGATTGATAGAAACAATGGTAAAAGATTTGTTGAGTGTGGACAGTGCACTTTGAAGAAGATTGTTTGTTTTATCCAAAGTCCTCCTCATCTCTGTAGGTGAACGATCAGATTTACTTTTAGCCATAGTCATGTAGTACTCAACATATGGCAGCTTACAGAAAATCACATCATCTCACAAGCATAGTGTTGATTTTTTATTTCACTGTGTTGAAATTCAGTGTTGTGATATGGGAACCAGAAATCAATGTAAAATATGTGTGCTCTGGGGAGGAGAAAAATTTCATTCTGAGCTTCCTGAATGATAATGAATGTACAGTGCACAAAGCCATTTTGCCGTCACGATAAGGAAATAATCTCTTTAACTGTCTTCAAGTGTGCTGCTATTTTTCTGTGCTGTTTGTACTCTTCACACTTGTCTTCAAATTTTAAGGAGAAATAGTGCAGATATCAGGAAAAGTACTTGCAGCCATCACACATTGAAATGATTTACCAAAACCACAATATAAACTGCAACAGGATGGAATAAGAGAATTTCAATAGGAATAAAAAGTTGCAACTTTCTATTGTTTTGAAAACTGAAATTTGTTTTATTGTCAATATTATGCAATTCAGCAACTGTATACAGTGCTTAAATGAACCCATATTTGTTTAATATTCAAAAAATTAAAAAAAAAGAAACCAGTGCAATTTCTATGCTCTAGGAGAGGCTTCGTGCCCCATAATTTAAGGAGTGCTTAATTAAAATATACCTGCTTCCATTTCAAATAGTGACCTGAAAGCTTTAAAAAAGATTAAACAAATCATCATAACCTAAAAGAAAAAGGCAATCTTCATAATACAGTATAGCTTTGTAGAGGAATTTGTTATGTTTTTAAAGACTAGTGTTGATTTTTTCCATTTCTTCTTACTTGTGTGAAGGCTTAGAATCATCATTTAAACTGTGACTGTTTTACAAAACTATTCTATATATTTTCTATATTTTCACAGAGAAATTGTGGCTGACTCATCCCTGGAAGCGTCCAAGGCCAGGTTGGACAGGGCTTGGAGCAACCTGGGCTTGTGGAAGGTATCCCTGCCTGTGGCAGGGGGTGGAACTGGATGAGCTTTAAGGTCCTTCCAACCCAAACCGTTCTATGATTCTATGATATTTTCATAGTACTTTACAAGCAGCAGTATTGTTGGGCTTGATTACACCTATTTGCAGAACCAGTTGTGAAGAGTGGAGCCAAATCTAGCCCTTCTTATGTTAGGTCATTAACTAATTGAATTGATTTCTCCCACTGTTCCAAGCATTGTGTCCTCCTGTGTCATTCCAGTATGAGTGACAAACATTAATTTGAAATGTGACCTGGTGCAAGTAATCTGGAATTGTTCCTTTGTCCATGGGAAGCAAGAATGTTGAGAAATAGAATGAACTTTATATTTGTGTAAATTCTTCCAAACAGAATCCACTCCTCTGGGATAAATTATCTCAGCCCTGAATGATCAAGACAAACGTGCTCAGGTTCATTCCATCTACTGAAGCCTCCTCAGGGAGAATCTTAAGTTAAAAGTTTACTCAAACTGTGATATTTTTGTAGCCACCAGAGAAGTATTGGTACCTCCAGAGAACATTCACTGTTTAAATGGACTGCTGGTTTTTATAGGTAGTGGTGTTATCCCATTTGATGTGAACGACAGGTTATCAAGTGATAACTGAAGTTAGGTGGGACAAATGTGATCAAATTTGGCCTTTTAGATGAAAAACAGTTAACTAGGTGTATCACTAGGCCTTACATATTTGCCTTTCCACACCAAAAATTATAGGTTTCCAAATACAAAATACGCAGGCAATACTGAAAGATCATTCTTGAATTGAAGAGCCCTTCCTTTCTCTGTTTTTCAGCATTGTTTTTAGTAAGGCTCTGTGCAGTTCTTTTGTTCTAGCTAACTCAAAGCTATGTAGGGAATACAAAGAAACAATAGAATGAAAAAAAAATCACAAGAGTGGTTTTCTTCAGCCCCATCAGAGAGGAAAGGTTGTTGCTGTTTTGAAAAGATAAATTTAATTTCTATGATAAATCACTGCTGTGATTTGTCAGTAACTGATGTAACAAAGATAAATCTGTACAAGTGTTACATGTTGTGTCTGGTATGAGCTGAAGGAAAAAAGCAGTGTGGTAACTGGAAATCAGAAATTAATATTGCACACTGAAGCATTCTCAGTAGAAATCAAGCCTTGCCATTCAAAGTCTCCCCAGAAGGTAGTAGGATGGCCAAGGAATTCAAGTGCCCTGATTTGATTCCTATAAAGGCAGAATAATTTTTTGTTACTCATTTTCTATGATTTATATGATCATACTATGATGAGGGTAGATCACGTGCCTCAAAAAAAGCACTTATGCTTCAAGTAGAGTCCCCCTTAGTGGGTAAGTTTTTTAGTTGACCCTGGGTTTTTTTATGTCAATGTTCTGCACCTCCTTCCACTACTTAGCTTAAATATAAGCTAAGGTTAAAAGTAAATAAAAAATAAATAAATAAAAATAAAAATAAATATAAATGCTATGTTATAAATTAAATATTGCAGGCTATACTTTTTAAAGGATAATGTGAAACCAGCTGCTCCAGAATTGCATTTTTGTATTGATGGATTTTGTGCTAAGATACATAATTTGATATTTTCTTAGATGTGTGAGTTTCTCGAGGAGCTTTTATGCGCAGTTTTCTCCTATTCACTGAAAATGTTCCATGTCTACTGCTGGAATGTACATGTAAAAATGGCCTGGGAGGGTTAGAAAGGTACACTTGGGAGTTCTTAACCCTCTTTGATTCAGTGCTTCCTGCCTGCTGGTGCCTCTTACAGTCTAAAAGACCACAAGCATGGAAGATCCTTTTCTGATGTTTGTGGTGGTTGCACTGTCGATGTTCCCTCCTCCCATGATAATTATTAATTAATGCTGAAATAACTGTAAACAAGTTTTGCATTATTTCTTCCTCTCTTCTCTTGATTTTTCAAATTGCAAAAATAAAATACTTTATCATATAATACAGTATTTTTAACTCTGAACAACCAATTAGGAATGTAAAGGATGAAAGAATTTTATGACACAAATAACGTGGTACAGGTCATAGGTCAACTCCTGACAAACAGTAATACCTTGTTAAGTCCTAATGTAACACCATTTAAATGAGACATCTCAGGAAATGTTAAATGCACTCACTTTTAGAAGAGAAATAATTTGAAGCCAAGTCAATTTTTCAGACTAATACTATACTTTTTCCCTTCTGAGCAAACAAATAACAGTATATGGCTTGTGAATATAAATATTGTAGTTAGTTATAAACATAGACAGGGATCTGCATGACATACAAACTTTAACTCTTCTTTTTTAATTTGCTATTATCTCTGCCTAATTAATATAATAAAAAGGCTGTTGCCCAAATCAATGTATGACCCCAATGTAGTCTTGCTAATATCCCTATATCCAATAGATCTTTTTCAGTAATTCCCCTGAAAGAAGTGGGGCATGCCAGATAAATTAAATCAAAAGAACAGATCTAGATTAAGAGTGATATAAATTCCAAGCCTGCACTTTTAATTTCACTAAATATTATTTTCCATCTTCATGATCACATTACACTGAAATGTGGAGCTTCAATTTCCTCCACTATTTCATTTAATAAAACCTTTGTCTCATCTGAGTTCTTGAAGAGATGTTAGCTTTAAATCACATTGACTTCACCCTATCCAATTTACATATGCTGAAGGAATAAAAGTCTTTTCAAGAGTTGCCATGGGGCTTCAGAAGCCTCAAAGGAGTATTAAGACCTTGAGTTTAATGTGAACTGCCTCCAACACAAAACACACATCTTCCCAACAGAATACTAATGGTTTAGTGTACAGTTGCATTTTCTGTGCAAGTCTGTAAAGTAAATAAACAATCCACATGTAGGGAAGAAATAACTAAATTATGGCTGAGTGTTTGAGTTTAGAAACGTGCCAGCTGGAAATAAAAACTGTTTTCTATAGGCCTATATTACATAAGAGATGTTATGTGGCTTGACAGATGTACAAAATAGAACATAGGATAGATTAAAGGGGGAATTCAGAGCTCCTCCACTTTTCCTCTAAGGACCTTATACCTGCACAACTGCATTAAGTGTTTCTCAAAGTCAATGTGAATATACATAGAAAGTGTTTTGCCTCAGATGTATATAAACAGAAATGATTCCACACTACATTTACGTAGTTTTATTCGCATAAATATTTGATATTTATTTTGGTTTGTAGAAATCTTTGCCTCTTTCAAAAGATCAATGTACCTCATTGGGCAAAATAACTAACAGGGGAAATATTTTCCTAATATGACCTCAATCTCTTCTCTATAATGAGTTTCTCATCATAATAATTATATCCCATTAAAATGTCAGAACTGGTTTAAAAGATATCTAAGAAGACATGTCTGAGCAAACTAGTAGGCAGGAACCTTGATGTTAATTTACTTGACATCATTTAAGGGAAATGGAGAACTGCAGTACATAAAATGAGAATCCTTGTGTAACACCAAACACAGGCAGATTGACTATATATAGTATTAACTTAACGCTTAAATAATTGGTCAGTCATCAGTAATTAGGGAGCATTACAATTACACAAAGAGAAGGTTTGTTTCAAGTGGAGAGCGAAGTGAATGATTCTGAGTGAATGCTCCTACATCAAAAACCTAGCCCTGTTTTCTGCTCAGGAATGATCTGCAAGGAGGCAGACTTTTTTTCCCTTGTTTGGGTGGGATTGCAAGCCCCCTCCCCTTCCTGAAGCCCTGTTTCTGGGGTGCTGGCATTTCCAAGAGCAGTGGCTCAGTGGGAATGGAAGGTGCTCAGCGTCCCTCTTTGTTGAGGGTGGCTGAACTATTTGGGCCAGAGTCCGACAACCTCTTCATACAAAGACTGGGCTTCTCCCACAAATGATCCCAGCTGTTTCAGCCCACTAAGCTCATCCTGGTCTGGCTCTTTATTTAGAATGATTTCCATTCCTCGGGTGTTCATGAGCAAGTCAGTGTGACGGAGTTTCCTGCCCTTTGTTATCCGTGGTGCTTTGTGTGCAGTCAGCCCCTGATTCAGCAAGTGCTTTCAGGATGAATGGAAAGAAGCCCCATAAGCTGAGTTGGCAAAGACAGGCACCTGCATTGTGTTCTCTTGAAATCTCACTCCTCTCACCCAGCCTGCTTTCCTCTTCACTCAGGTGTTCTCTGCTATAATGTCCTTTAGAGACAGAAAGCCCTTTATAAATGTTTAATTGCACAATAACTGGAAAATATCAGATTATGTTATACATTGACCATTGGCAACTCAAGACTTTTAATTCTTGTCTGTAGCTGATTAATTTAAAAATGCAATTTAAAAATGTTTATGCATATTTTTGTAGTAAATTCATAAATAATGGAAGGTGAAAATAGTACAATTTAGAGAAAAAAATACCTTTATAAATGCTAAATCAAAGCAAACTGCAGTAACCAGAAAATATCAGATTCTTTGTACATTGATAATTGGCAAGTCAAGACTGTTAATTCTTGCCTGCATCTGATTAATTTAAAAATAGAATTTAAAAGTAAATATGTATATTTTTGTAGCAAATTCTTTAAAAAAAAAAGTAGGATGAAAATTGTACAATTTTCTATCAATATCATTCTACATTTTATATGAAAAAAACATCCCACAACAAAATAAAACACAAAGCAACCCTCTCATTTGGGACCCAGTCTGAGTTCTCACAAAATATCACTCCTCCTGTAGATGCATTATGTGAGTGGACTGTTGGAAAGTAACTTTGGTTTTAAAATAGAGTGCACACAAGCTGACTTTCCAAGATTAATTGGGAATAGAGACAGAGCTCATACTTCTTATGCAGGCAAACCTACCATTGACTTAAAGTGCATTTCCCTGAATAAATGGCATGTTGAAACTCCTGGAAGGAAGCCATGCTACAAAGAATTGAATTGAATGGGGTCAGAAAGAGTCCCAGAAAGCCCTTTTAAGCTTGGAAAGCACCCTCCTGAATTCCTGGCCAAGCGCAGGATTTGCTGTCACATCTAAAGAGAAGCCTGCAGTCCCTCCGAAGGGACGGGTTAGTATTTGCCAGGCTGCAGGGTGCAGACAGTGTAAACAGATCCCTGAGCTATCCATCTTGCTCAGGCAAACCCTGCCCAGGTTGTCGCAGTGTCCTGGCCGTGCTCAGTGCTGTTGATCCTACAAAATGCCTGATCTGGGCCACAGTTCTTGGTCTACCCTGCCAGTGTTTTCATCTTGACACACATCTAATTCTTTTCTCTGTTACACCTACAGCATCATGTAGAGTAGGGTGGTAACTATATTTACTGTGCTATTTCTTGATACTGGAAATCTTTTGCCTTCTTAGAATGCCAGATAAAGTTAAGAGGGCAAGCCTCAGTAAACAGGGCTAATTACCTTGGCAATTTAGATTAAGTCCTTGAAATGGATTGTCAGAAATTAGTTTATTTATGTTAACAGATTAAGGATCCGTTTCTCTCTCAGATGTTTCAGCTACCATGAGCTAATCTTCCTCCTGATAAGCGCAAAAAGTTGGATATGTTTGTTACTGATTCCTGTACATACTCTTAAACGGGCTTTTAAATTGCTCTCAATTCATGACTCGAATTTGAGATTTTTAACATAATATTTCTTATTAATTCTTCTGTTGTGCTTGCTAGTTTTGCTAATTAGCTTCAGCTCTGTTCTCCAAAGGATTTGGTTTGTACACCTAAAGAACTAACCAATAGGTGGTGACAGCAGTACACTTGTGGATTTAACATAGTTACACAGAGCTTTGCAGCCTGGGCTTGCTTTTAATGGCATAATTTCTTACACAGTGAACCTTGGTGGTATTACTAGAAACAAAATATATTCACTTCTAAAATTCAGAGGTACTGGTCTAAGCCTGGAATAGCTCAGACTGTGATAGTGCACATAAGAAAGTAACACAGTAGAGATTAAACCAGCCCAAGATTTCAAGTCTCAAAGTAATTATCTGAGAACAACCTCTACAGCACAAAGATACAGTGGTACAAGCTTTTAAATCAATCATTTCTCCAGCGCAAGATTCAGCATCTCCAAAACTCAAATTGGTATTTCTTAGTTTACAAATTGCAAATATCAGAAGAGTTATGTCAGCATTGTATTAGAAGCATCTTCTTGTGAAGCAGTGCAATGAAGGTCTGTTCACCCTCTATAGGCTTCTGTACATAAACCTGTTGTGAAAATTAAAGTTTCTTTCTATGTTTAAGGTATAATCTCTACCTATGATACTGTACAGGCAGTGTGTGAGTTAACAGTTAACCCCATCAGCTTTCTATTTCCCTTACCCAGAGTTAGAATTTTGTCTTAATTAGAGAAATATAAAACAATAAAATTGATAAGATAAAATCAATAATTTCTATTTGATGTAACAGCCTGCTCAGAGAGTTTGTTAGCAAAGGACAAAATTCCAACCCCAGATAAAGTTAGTGGCAATTTTGTCATATATTTTAATGGGCCACAGTAGTATATTTTTCATTAATATTTCACAGTAGGTCATTTTTCATTACTGGAAAAAACTTTTACAGCTATTTGCTAAGAAGCGGAGTAATTTTAAAAAGTCTTTTATTTGAAATGTTAAATTTTATTTTCTTCTTTACTTAGGATATGAGAAATGTTTTATTGATATACCCTCTTGATCCCATTTTTTTAAATTTTGTAATGTAAATTTTCATGAAGATGATGAAATTTTAGATCTATTGTGATCCATTTATGGTGATAGATTCTTTATTTGAAAATATGGAGAAGTTTAGAAATTCTGATGATGTGTCATTACTTTGCAGAATTCTGCATGTCAGCAAAGAATAAACACATTTTCCACATTCTAGAAAATCACAAGAAAAGACAGAAGTAATCACTGGATGAATTGGAGAATGAGTTTTCTTGGAGCTCCACTTCTGTGTTCAGTTTTAAGGTGAATATTCAGGAACCTTTTAACTCAGAAAGGAAGAAGAAAATAAAGACACGAATATCAAAAATGCCAGATGACGAAAGTCAGTCCAGTATTTCAGCAGGTAAGAAGCACAATTTACACTGCTGTAAAATGAACCTGAACAGGTTGGAAGGGACCTTAAAGCCCATCTCGTTCCACCCCCCTGCCATGGGCAGGGACACCTTCCACTAGCCCAGGTTGCTCCAAGCCCCGTCCAACCTGGCCTTGGACACTTCCAGGGATCCAGGGGCAGCCACAGCTTCTCTGGGAAACCTGGGTCAGGGCCTCAACAACCTCACAGCCGAGAATTCCTTCCCCACATGTCATCTAACCCTGCTCTCTGGCAGTGGGAAGCCATTCCCCCTGTCCTGTCACTCCAGCCCTTGTCAATAGTCTCTCTCCATCTTTCTTCCAGGCCCCTTCAGGCCCTGCAAGGCCACAGTCAGGTCACCCCAAAGCTTCTCTTCTCCAGGCTGCACAATCCCAACTCTCCCAGCCTTTCCTCCCAGCAGAGCTGCTCCATCCCTCTGCTCGTCTTGGGGCCTCCTCTGGACTCTCTGCAGCAGCTCCATGTCCTTGCTGTGCTGTTCCCCAGGGCTGGAGCAGCTCTGCAGGGGGGGGCGGGTAAAAGCCATAAGTGCAAAGTCAAAGTACAAGTAATTTGGAAACCACACTACAATTAACACTGTAGTGCTCAAAAGTTTGTCATGGGTATGATAAACACATGTTGTATCTTAATATTTTACTAGAGAGTCATTCCTACTGGTTAGTACATTATTAATCCACTTGAAAGCAATAATTCCACTGACCAGTGCTGTGTTAATGCAGCATTTAGTGTCATTTGCTTGATTCAGTAAAATAGCAGCAATTGCCAGGAGCCCATTAAAAAGCTTTGAAGTCTGTAGTTTTATTCCAAACAACTGCACAATTCTTAAAAGAATGATTTGAAGAAATGGAAGAAAAAGTAAATCTAATTACTAGGACTGGATGCTCTCTCTGACCATAATAAAATACCTGTTCAATGAGAGTTGTCATCAATGGACTTCAACACTGGACTATGTATCTTAATTAAAGGAATTGTTAAAATATTATTTTGATGAGCCTTTCACAGCCAGAATAAATGCTGGAGATTTCTGAAAATATGGAATTCTTTCATTTTTAATGTGTTAGCAAGAAATTAAAGCTACAGTATCATAAGTAGCAAGTCAGGCAATTTTGTATAAGCCTATAACTGTACACAAACATATTCAGGTGTAGAGTTCTGGCAATTGCATCTGAATACTCATGTGAGCAAAGGTTTGTATACAAAGCGTGCAAGATTATGTTTAAAATGGACAGAAATCCAGTCCTTCTGGATTTTGTTATGTTTTTATTTGGTCTCTGAAATCTTGTGTTTGTAAACAGTCTCACTCCAAAATCTTGCTCAGAAGCAAGGTGGAAGTTGGTTGTTGGATGATGAGAATCTGAAGAAAATGCAGTTTCCCTACCTATTGAGTTTAAAACTGATATGGTAACATACAAACTAAGTGTAACTCCCGTTAAGATTAAGAAAATGGGAGCCAAGCAGTGCTTGCACATATAAAATAATATTTTCAGAGCAAAATAGTTGAATAAGGCTGTAATTAAAGTCAAGAGCTCAGAAAACTATACAAACCTCCAAAGGTCAAATTGACTTTTACCAGACCAATATGTTTTATTGATAGCATCTTTTAGAGGGTTTTTAGGTGTAAAATTGATTCCCAATCTCAATCTAAGTATTTTAGAAGGAATTTTTCTAGGAGGAACTGTGAAAGGTATTGAGGGTCCACCAGGGATTGATATATTATAAATCATTATGTCTTAAACATGTCTCAGGCAGTGCTTTTGTAACCTCTGAGGGCTGTGATTGACTGAAGCAATGGTTAACGTTCCTGCTGCTGACTGAGTTTGTAGGGAGCTCACATGTAACCTTAAGAGTGAGATTGCACTTTTCAGGCTCTGCTCTGCACTGTGTCCAGCTCAGGGGAGTCTCTGGGTGAGACTCTGCTTTGGAGGCTTTGCTTAGACATTAACAAGGTCTTTCCAACCTTCGACTGGTACTTGGCATACCCTCTTTCTCTGTTTGTAGGCTGACCCATAGGGGATCTCTGAGCCGTCATTTGATCTCCTGCCACCTTTCACTTTCTGAGGAGGGAATTTCACTGTCCGGTCAGGGATGTGCTGGGAGACTGTGTTTGTGGAGGGAGAGAAGAGAGGAAACAGAGGGTCTCTGTGCTCCTTCTGTTCTTGCACATGTGTGTGTACACCAGGAATAGTCTCTCCTCTAACATCAATAATAGGATAAGTGCACTGCTTCCCCTGCCCTCACAGAGGTTTTCATACATAACAAAAGTAATTCTATTGATAAAGCTGTTGGGTAAGAACACAAATAAAGATCTAGACGGGTTTGCCTCTACCCAAAATCCTCAGACAGTAGCTGAATTTCTGCAATAATAAACAAGAAAACTGTGTAAGTACTAACTGTCGGGAAGAAAACAAGTATGGAATATATTTCTAAATGGTGATAGGACATGCTTTTTCAGCTATGGATTGTGATTTACATTATAGGTTTCAGAAGTACTCAGCTTTTGCATATTCTCATGCGTATATGACAATGAAAATCACATTTTCTCATGTCATAGTTAAACACTTTGTATTTATTATTTTCAGTTATTTTCAATCTATTTCAATACCTATTTCCTCACAAATGTTAATACATAAGCTGGGAGAATGGCCTTACTGGACTATTAGTGGACTGAAGCAGAGAAAGGCTGTTCCAGCAGGAAAAGAATTGTTCTGTGAAATCAATCTTTCTCCCAAAAATGCACTTAAAGACCAGAAATCCTCGAGATTGTACCAAGAGTTAGGAAGCTTAAGAACATGGTCATCACCAAGAGCTAATTCATCAAATAAATAAGGGAGGTAAGTAGCTTAAAATGATGCCTCTCCTCGGTGAACATGTGCCCGTAATTCACCCAGTCAGTGAAAGGATTTCTAAAAATAGTGTGTGTCTGGAGATGATAATGCTGAAATACAGAAATATGGAACTCTGAGGGGCCATTCCTCTGATGTGAAATATCTCTGATACCTTGATACAAATATGGACATGTAATGAAAACAGTGCAGGGCACCCTGGTGGTCTAGTGGTTAGGATGTGGCACTCTCACCACCACAGCCCGGGTTCGATTCCCGGTCAGGGGACTTCCCCGGGCAGATGGAGCTCGTTCAGCCCTGTAAGGCTGAAGAGAAGGTCATTCTAAACAAACCTACAACCTGAGGACCTCACTGCCACTGTCCAAGCTCGCTTGGCCCCAGCAGATGAACCTTAGGATTAAAGGGTGGGCTCAGTTCAGCGCACACCGTGTCTCACCTAAAAAATCCACTGCGCAGGCTCGAAGGGTAAAGACCTTTCCCAAATCTTCATTCGTGAAGACTGGCCATGAATGAAAACAGTCCAGTTGCTGCTCTAGACCACTCACCTCATTTCTGTTAAGCTGTGTAATTAACCTCTTTAAAGCATGCACTACTCTGGTAGCCTTTTCTTGTATGAACCAAGAGTGAGTTGAGTTCTGGGTCTGAACAAAAGAACCCATAATGCAGGAGTCACTTTTGGTAGTTTCCACGATTTCTAGGAAAATATGGAAGAAGTAACAAACACACTGGTCTTCACATATGCCATGAAAATACTGAATTTCTAGAACTTAAAAAAAATATTTAAAAATATTCTCTTTCTCTACTTGTCTTGTAGCAGAGTTTAAAAAAATGCTCCCTGTGATTAAAAAAAAAAGCTAAATCAGTCTTATCTACCTCCATAACAGCAGTGAAACAGAAGCTGTGTTGTAAAGGAAATTTGCTGGAAGGCTAAGGGTGAGCAATGGGATGTAGAGCATCTCTGCAGAACCCATTCTGAAAGCCTGTGTAGGAGTTCCCTCTTCATCTTTCAGTATTCCTGCCCTTTTCCCATTCTTTCTTGAGCAGCTCTGGCTGGCAATTTATGTTTTTCCTTGACCTTAACTAATGCCCTGAGCCTTTTCTCCAAGATCCATCCTCCGGAAGGAGGTGCAGAATGATGTGTAGAAGTGCAGAATGATGGACCTTGTGACAGGGAATGGAGGACTTTAGATCTGACCTCCTAATTTGGAGTCTGGCACACAGTCCCTCAATAAATCAAAGGACTTAGATATATCCCTTTTTTGTCGATCATAGGAATTACATGTTCAGTGGACACAACCTCTGCTTCATTATGGATATACATTTGTATCCTTGTGTGTTGTTACTGCTTTACACCTTTGTACTGTATCTATTGCATGTATAGATATGTCTGTATATAAAATGTTCTTGTGTAAATAAGACTGCATGATTACAGCTGAAAATTATCTAGGCCTAGCCATGAGAAAATGCCTCTCCTACGTATTTTACCTCTGATAATAAATCACCACTTACATTTTTCCTGAAACAAACCTGTGCATTTAAACCAAGGAAACAGCTCCTATTCACCTTCTTTATTTTTTAACAAAAAACAAAAGAAAAAATAATTTTTATTGCAAAATATTTATCATGCACTTTCTAGCAGTGCACTCTGACAAGGCTAACAACAAATGGGACTAATTCCACAGACTCTGAGAACAAGTAATTCCATTCACTCCAGACTGCACATTGGATTTGTTTCATATATGACTATTTTCATTGATTGCTGGAGCTTCACGTGTTTGTTTACAATACCATATGCTTTATCCACTTGTATCTCTACATAAATACACCTCACTTGCTCCTGGGATGACAAATTCTTTTCTACCTCATAATTTTTTCATATCTCACTTGTTTCAATTAATATGCAGAGAAGACAGACAGATTAATTTATTCTCTTTAAATTCAGTAGCACTACTTCCTTGGGCAAGGTCTCAGTTTTATTTCTAGTTCTTGGAACAGGAAACCAGAAGTGTTTCATCTTATCCTTGTATTTTGAAAATATGCAAAATCTTTGTTAAAAAAATAGAAGGCAACAAAAATCTCTATAGATTTACTTTGTTTGGAACAGCATTGTGGAATATAGAAATTGTGGAGCATTAATTCTTTTTGCTTGCTTTTTTAATTAACCAGTTAATTTAGTATTTCAAGGAAGCACAGTCTATGGATGACAAGAATGTGGTGATTCCTTAACTGTAAGGCTAGTTGGTTAGCAATAAATCTTTAATTTCTTCCATGTTTATTTAATGTGGATTAATGGCTTATGTCTCATTGAGCTCCACAATCTTTATTAAAATAAATTCAGCTGAAGAAAAATAAGAAATCTACACATTTCATGTTAAACTAGTATATAATTTAGAGTAATAGACTCAAGAGTGTGTGTTTCTAGGATAAGAGAATAAGTCAATGTGTTTTTAAATAGATTATTATGCATCAGTATGTTGCAGAGCCTTCTGAGACAATACACCATCTATAGCATAAAAAGAATATGATGTCCACAGTGTTTATGTAGTCTGTTTAGCATTTTACAGTTTAGTGTGTCTGTATGTTAAGCTAAAAATACTGATCTGTACAATGGGACAAAATGTTTTTTATGTGATTCAGTTTGTGTGTCCAAAGGGACACTCATAAATTAACATTTTAAATGACAACAGAAACTAGTTTAGTAAAAATGCTGTGAAGGTCACAGAATCCCAGACTATGCTGAACTGTAAGGGACCCACAAGGATCATTGAGTCCAACCCCTGGCCCTGCACAGGCCCATCCCCAGGAGTCACCCCTGTGCCCCAGAGCATCATCCAAACCCTCCTGGAGCTCTGGCAGCTTTGGGGCTTCCTGGGGAGCCTGGGCAGTGCCCAACCAGCCTCTGGGGGAAGAATCTTTTGCTGAGATCCAACCTGAACCTGCCCTGACACAGCTCCAGCCATTCCCTGGCTGCTGTCCCTGGTCCCCCCAGAGCAGAGCTCAGTCCCTGCCCCTCCTCTGCCCCTCTCCAGGCAGTTGGAACTGCACTGAGGTCTCCCCTCAGTCTCCTCTGCTCCAGCTGAACACGCCAAATGCCCTCAGTGTCCTCACATACCTTCAAATCAAGACTCTTCCTCATCTTTTTTGGACATGGACAAGTGTTTTCATGCAGTATTACATAGACAGCAGGGTTAAATAATGCTGTTTGGTATGATGACCACCCACTGATGGCCCCAGATGACTTTTTATACAACCTGAGTCACTACTGTCTGCAGAGATCAGGTGGCAAGTGACAACCCCTTTACTCTGGATATGCTCTAAATATCTGTGTCCCCATGGCAGCCATGGTGCTGCTCTCAGTGATTCTGGCACTCTGGGTTTAAAGGCTGCCATATTTACAGAGAGATGTTTCAGTACAGAAAAATTTTGGTGTTTTACTTGGAGAATAATTTTCAACTACACCAACAAGATACCTAACAAACCTCTGACTTTGTTGTTGGCCGGGCTAATTTTGAATCTATTATACATCATAACAACAGAAAAAGAAGTCTGTAGAGCCCAGATTTTAGATTTGCATACCATCCATTTTGCATGCAAATGAGCTATGAATTCAAGGGACTTTAGCACATGCTTTGCAACATTACTGCCAAAACCCCCTTAACAGTGGATATTTGCTTGCACAAATTTAGGGTTTGCTTCTCTTTCCTCTTAAGAACTCAGAATTTCTGAGTTTCAGTGAATTTTGCATGCAGATGGGTCTCCACACATTCTTGGTATTGTGGGAGTGCCATGGTTCACCCAACAGTTCTGACAGCAGATTTTAAGACTGAAATGCCATGCCTGCTACTGGGAGACTTGCTCATGAAAAATCTGGTTTCTCTGAGGTGATTGTCTCCTGAACTCTAGGAAAGATAAATATTGATTTTCTTTTACAGTGGATTACATACACAGAGTTTAATAGTTAATTAATTATCCTCTTTTCCATGTGAGGGATAATGTGTAATAAACTGAATCACTGTTACCAAACAACACGTTCATTTTCAAAGGCAATGTTGGAGCATTCATTCTTTAAGAAGCAATATATCTTGTGCCTACTCACTGCAAAGTTGATGGTCAGTTAGTTTATTAACCCCAAATGGCTTTATAACCTATTAAACATAAACCATATCTGAATTATAAATTAATATTGCTGTATTATAGTGTGCTCTGTCCTCTTATGTTTTTCCAGCATTTGTCATTCCTCCTCCTCCCAAGCCCAGTGGGGCTCTTTGTGGTAGTTCACAAACCTTCATCCCAATGAATAATTAACACTTGCTCCATTTGATTTGTTTTTAAAGAGTTGACATTGGGAATTTAATAAGTTGTAAATGGGAATTTCTTCATTTCTTCGCTGACCCAAAGATGGACTTAATGGGCAAATCTCTGGTGTTTCCCTTTCCTTCATCACCTGTACAGGGCAGATGGTACCAGGCCTGATTCAGAGTTGTTTCAATGGCCAATTAATTACAATCTTCTGATTGTAAGCTGCTCTATTATTAGTCTCTGGGTAAATGCTTCACCTGCTGAGTAATGTACCTGGCATTCTCAGGACAGAGAGTTGCATCAAAATATTATCTGAAAGAATGATAGTATTTTATCAATTGTCACTGAATGCCACTGAAGCTGTGCATAAATTCTTGTGCAGAGGAAAATTACAGACATATCTGTCAGTGATCCCATAAAATTGAAATGTGCCACAACTGTCAGAGGATACTCAAGAAGCCATGGATTGCTAAAAAGTAAATCTAAAGATTTGTAGTGTGTTTTGGTAACATTTTAGAGTATTTAAGCTATCTTTCTCAAGGTATGGGATGTGTTCAGGCCACCTTTAGTGAGTGGAGAGGTAGGTTAGCTGTGATTTTTTTTTTTTTACCATATGTGGTTTTAATATTTTTCATTTTATGTGTTCCACAAATATTCTGGTTCTAAGTCCGCTGTCTGGTACCTACGACCTGATGAGATACTGTGATCATGATGTCCAGTACCTTATTACTATTGTTTAACACTTTCATATTGCAACATTTGTTACATGGTGCTGCTGATAAAAATACAATTGACAAAAATTTTACCTCGAGGGCCACAACTTTTAATATAAGTTATTTAGAACCAGTAAATGTTGCTTGCTATGTACATTACTGCTGTCATTTATTGCTGAAGTGGTTTATCATTCCTCCATTGAACCTTTCATGTTAAGAAATTATGATGTCTAAAATATTTATTTTATGACTCTCAGACCTCTGAGACAGAACCGTTCATCAGGCAGCAATTGCTGCTTTGCTTCTTTTCTTCAAACTGAACTTGCCAAAAACCCAGTACTTAACACTGGTCTTGTTTAGTGTTAGTAGAATAGGTTAAAGTACTTTGAGAAATTCGGGGGTAAAACAGAGGCAAGAGACTAAAAGATAAATCTGCACCTTGTCCAAAGGATCCTGGCATTTGTTCCAGTCCTGCTGAGCATCCTGGCAGCTTGGGCTGGGAGAAGGGGTTTCTGAATTATGCAAACTCCAAATGGTTTTCTCAGTGTCTTGAGCTTCCTTGAGATTCACAAGCTCATCACTCTTCTTTTGAAGATACTTCCTCATACCTCGAGTCACAAGAGAGATACAGCCTTTTCTCCTTGCTTTATAACTGCAGCTTTTTCCCTCAACCATATATAGTACGTTAAGAAATAAATGAAAGAAATGCTTTTCTTTCATAGTAGCCTTTGAGATACACTTGTAGACTGTCATCACAAATACCTGTCTTTCTTTCAGTAAAACAAGTTTACTGAAGAAAAGTAGTTTGGTATTTGGGTTTGGAGTCCTTCATTCTTGATACAGTAGTTTTGCTATAATCTGGTTTCATGTTTTTATTTACAGTTTGGTTGTTCTTTAGGTTTATTGGCTTCTACCAGTATTTATACAATTATAATTTATATTAAAAAGAATGTAATTGATACTATTTTTATTATTGTATTTGTTTTCCTTTCTTATTTTTACTTTCACTTGATTGGATCTATTGCCAAAGTTACACCTTTTTAAGGAAAGCAGTGATTTTTTTTTTTTTTGTCATCCAAATTTCCATGAATTGTTATTCAGAATTCACCTTTTTTTTTCTGTTTACATTTCTCCCAGTTGTCAGTTTTGCCTCTAATTTTCCTTCACTTTCTCTCATCATGGGTTTCTACCATGTAGTCAGGTTTGGAATAGTTGAAATTTCTTTTGGTTGCTTCTCATCTCTTATTATTTGAGATACCTGCTCTGAAATATTTGGGCTCCCTGAAGATGTGTATTCAATCCTACCACAACCACAGCATGCAGTTATCCTTCTGAGGTTAATAAATTCCGTTCTATAAAGTTCACAGAGTCTGTTGCAGAGAGAGTTTAGCTGAAACTTCCAAAAATCAAGTCCTGTCTGCTCTATTTAATTACTGGAAATAACATAATCTTTCTATAGGATTTGGGATTTATTCCTGTGACTTGATTCTTTTCTCCTCAGAATACTGGAGTTTGCTATCCAATTAGTTACTGCCTCCACTTACCAATAACCAACACACTTCAGCAATGTTGTATGTAAGAGAGCAGCTTGTTTGGTGCAGTTCGCAGTAAAAGTGTAAGATCATTTGAGTAGTTACAAAAATAAGGGGAAGGGGTCTTAAAGATCATCCCATTCTACCCCCTGCCATGGGCAGGGACAACTTCCACTAGCCCAGGTTACTCCAAGCCCCGTCCAACCTGGCCTTGGACACTTCCAGGGATGGGGCAGCCACAGCTTCTCTGGGCAACCTGGGCCAAGGCCTCACCACCCTCACAGGGAACAATTTCTTCCATATATCTAATCTATACCTACTCTCTCTTGGTGTGACGCCATTCGCCCTTGTCCTGTAATGACATTTTTTTAATAATTTATGCTTATTCTCAGTATTATTTGTTTTTAACTGGAGCTAGAACTATCAAATTAAAAGTAATATTAGAACAGCCAGTACCATTAAATTTCTGTACTTGTCATATTTGCCTTGGATATCTGAAGGTGGAGGGGTTGTGTGATACAGCAGATAATGTTAATGTGGCACAGCTGAGGTGAGTAATTAATCCCACTTTAACCTCTGTCACTACTGCAGTGGCATTTAAACTACGCTACTAAGAAAGCTCAATAAAGGCAACACAGAAAAATTGCACAACAGTTAAGACACACGCTAAAGCAATGCTACTGATTAGATTCCTTGGTTATATTTCAACAAAATAGACACACTTACTTGCAAAGAACATTGTTTCTTAAGATGCCCCTCGTTGCTTAATTCCTATAAGCTCAAGACAGAACAAAAGTTTTTGAAACATCATTTTAGACACTTCCAGGAAGACAAAGCACTTAATTTTTGTAAGAATATTGAAGGACTTATATTCACTAGAAATCTCCTTTCTCTTTTTCCATGACTTGCTTATACTTAATTCCCAAAAATTATATTGAAGTTATGTAAGAAGCACTTTGATATGGTATTGTTTTTGCAGAAGCTTAGGAACTGCTGGACTGAAGTTCTCTGAAGGATTTTCATTCTTAAGCTTAGAGCCTGATTTTACTCTGAAGTGCTCCATTTTGCCTTGACTTGGATTTAGATTGCATTTAGCTTTTCTAGGAGAGGATTTGTATGTCCTTTTAACAGGGAAGGAACTGTGCCTATTTCTCGAACAGATAGAGGTTATTTTGTAGCACAATATAATACCCAAACAATTGTGGAAAACCCAGCAGAAGGCAAGTGAGATTCTGTAAAAACAGAGGCACAGGCCTACATGTATGATTATCTTAAAATCGTACAATATGCTGAGTTGGAAGGGACACACAAGGACTACCCAGTCCAATTCCTGGCCCTGCACAGACAGCCCAACAATCTCACCATCTCCCTGAGAGAATCTTCCAAACCCTCCTTGAGCTCTGGCAGCCTTGGGGCTGTGCCCACTGCCCTGGGGAGCCTGGTCAGTGCCCAACCACCCTCTGGCAGAAGAACCTTTTCCTAATGTCCAACCTAAACCTGCCCTGACACAGCTCCAGCCATTCCCTGGGGTCCTGTCACTGCTCACATGGAGCAGAGATGGAGCTGCCCCTCGGGAGGAGCTGCAGCCCCTGATGAGCTCTGACCTCAATGTCCTCCTCTCCAGCTGAACGCACCAAGTGCCTTCAGCTGCTCCTTTTGTGGCCCCTCCAGACCCTTCAACAACTTCTTGTCCCTCCTTTGGACACTCTCTAACAGCTTTAGATCTTTCTTATACGATGGTTCCCAAACTGTCCCCAGCACTTGAGGTAAAAAAAAAATCAAGAAACACATCTCTGGCACATGTGAGGAAAGGAAACTATCTATCTACCTATCCATCTAAAATACATACTGGTGTCCTACTTTGCTGCCTTTGTACTCACCCAAACGCTAGGCAGATTCCTTTAACATGACATGCAGTACTCTGTTCTTAACCCAACCTAATATGCTCCTGTCATGCCTTTCAAATTTCTTTGCTAGCAAAGGCTTTGACCTAGAAATTTTCTCTCCCAAGAGAAAATACTGTTCATATGCTGGTTCTCTCACCATTGGAATAGAAATGTCTCACTTGTTATAAGTGCTTCTCTCCCTGGTGTAGCAAAAGTGTAGAATAATAAACTGGTGGGAAGTATTCCAAATGTTATGAACACTGGATAATCACGGCACCCACAAGAGACCAAGGAATGTCCACTTCATTAAAATAAACCAAAGGAGTCCAGATTGGCAAAACACCCTTTGGATTTATACATGTAGGGTTTTGCTGTAAATATGTGTGTGAGAGGTTTATTACTATTTTTCCACTAAATTAGATCCTTCATCATGAATTGTTCACAGAATGATGTTTTTAATGGAACTAAACACTAAAACTAACTAAGCTTTTAGCTTTGCAAAAGACACATGTGTGGCAATGGATTTGCCATATGCAGGATGGAAGAAGTCCTGTCAGAGATGGACTGGTGAGGAGAAAGAGGAAAACAGCTCAAACGTTATAGAGATAGAAGTTTTTTATGTGGTTTAAACATGTTTTCAAAATGGCTTTTGGTATTTTCTGCAAGGTTACTGTTTCTTCTTCCCGACACCCCCTGTGAGGGACTTGTCTCCCATACAAAGTGTCCTGGGAAGGTGTCCTGAGGTGTTACTCACTGGTCCTTGTTAACCCTTTCCTGTTGGCTGTTGACCCCTTACCTGATTGGTTTTTTTCTGTGTGACCCTGAACTTGTGATTGGTCCCCTTTTGACCCTCCTAAAAGCTTTATAAACCCCTTCCCCACAGTAAACTTCCTCTTTCGTCCGTCCCTCCCTGGTGGTCTGTGTGCTCCTTGCGGAGTCACCGGGCCACGTGCTGGGGGGCAGGGGGGAAGGGCATTCACCTCGCAGGTAATGGGGCTGGCAGCCTAAGGCCTGGAGGTCTCCCCTGTCCCACTAATCCGCCGTACACGTCTTCTTTCCTGAGTTTGTTAGTCATGATTAGGAGCTGAGGAAATCTCCAGTATCATCTTTCATTATTGTTCTCTTCAGTAGTTTGTAGCCCTTCCACAAGTCCTACAACTCTGTGCTGATAAAAGATGTTTGTTCTTTAATAACTAGCGGAGTTGGCAATTTTGTGGTGGACAGGCGAGATCTCTGTTCGGTAGATGACATCCTGGAAGCATCAAAAGTACAATAACAAAATACATGCCATTTTTTTGGCAGCTCATTGCTTCCTCTGGGTACTGGCTGTGAGTTAGAAGGGTGAAGAAACTGAAATGGCAAGAATTGCATGATTATGAAAGAGTAGGATTCTGTTCCCTTTACATGATGTTTCTCATTATCTGAGAAAAATCTGAACAGAAATACAAAGATGATACATACACAGATAATATTGCTTACGGACACCCTGAAATAGAAGTTAATTTTATCCTGAGGTCTCAACTTTCATCACAAGAAAGAACTGTAGCAAAAACTGTGATGCTTTTCTGAAGATCACTGGACCTATGGACAGGGAAAAAGTGACTTTGCTCTTCTAGAGTGAGCATTTTACATGAGTACTCTGAAACATTTATACTAAAACTAACTGAATCTGATTACATACAAACTTCAAAGTGATTAGTTTTTCAATTTATAGTATTATCTGATAGTCTAAATTCCACTCATCTTAATAGAAGATGAGAAAAACCTTGTATTCATTTCAAAAATAAATCAAAGTTCAAGAAGGGAGAAAATATTTTCTCAGGGAAATTCAACATAAAATGCAATAAAATTAATGTAGCAGATAGCAACAGAAATATTTTTCCTTTGTGAAGTGCCTTTTTGATATTCATAAATATATAAATACGTAGTTATGTCCTGATGTTTTTATAGTGTAAATCACATGATTAGAAACAGTATCAATTTGATTCCTTTTAGTATTTTTAATTAATTAATCACAAGTTTCCTTGTAAAGATTTTATTTCTGTTTTACTTCCCAGATCAGATTTTTTACCAGTGAGACAGATTTAACACTCAAGAAGAAGGGTTTAGCACTCTGTACTAATTAGAAGACTGTCTGTTTTCAGTACCCTTTGATTTTCCAACTGGATTGATGAGGCCCTAGTTAGAGCTGTGTCAGCAAATAGTAGCCATTGCTCTTAGGTGCACTAACGATCTGTCTCTCAGGCTCTTCTACCTGGTGTGTTGCATCTTTTGTGTTGAGTTCCTCAATGAGGTAAGAGTAGTACAGATATACATTATAAAGTAAATACGTCTAAATGAAAGTGCAGTTATCTGTGAGTTTTCAAACTGAATTTTTGTCCAAATTAAAAATATATATTTTCATTTTTGATTTTTCACTTCAGAAGTTCCCTAAAGATAGGCAGTATTTATTTCCAAGCAAAAGCAAATTTTGAAATGTGAGCATGCTTGGAAAAATTGAAATATTGAGTTTTACTCATTCCACTCTTGGGTTCCCATCCCACCTTCTATGACAATTTTCAGACATTGAGAAATGTGGGTGTTTTTTTTACATTCAGTCAGGTGTATTTTGTTTCCTAGTTTTTTGCTTTTGACATTTTGAGATGCACAGTATGCTATCAGTCGCCTGGATTTTAGGAAGAAGATGAGGAGCAGAATAGGAGAAAAGGACAAAGAAAGTACACCTCCCTGGTTTTTGACTGTTAATGTAATTTTGAACACTAATGTCATGTGAGTTCTCATCCATGTGTGAAATGAGGGGTGCTGGGATTGCATCCTTCTTGGATTTTGCTTAGACCTCAATAAAAGGCAATGCCTTTGTGCTGTGCCCTGTCTGGTGCTCTGCCCAATTTCCCGGGTGAGTGGCAGTCACAGGGATGTCACTGGGCTGAGCAGCTGGTTTTGCTGGGCTCAGCAGGCTTCCTGCTGCATCAGTTTCTCCTAATGCCAGGAAAGGGTCACATTCCCTGCTCTTGGAGTCTTCCTCAAGGACTGCCTGGAGTGATGCAACCATAAGGGATTTTTCCACCTTTTTGTTCCTTTCCTGTGGTGGTTTGGACCTTGGTTTTTCCCCCAGAGGCTGAAAAGTGGTAGACCCCAAGGGGTGGAAACCCCTGGAAGTTTTGAAGTTTTGCCCAATGGGCGCTCCTGCAAAAATATAAACATATCACAAGCACCGGAAGAGATGAGTTGTAGTTTTTGAGTTGTTGAAGAGAGGTGGCCATGTTGTGAGCCACGAGGTAGGGGCTCTGAGCCCCTTGGGGCCTCTGGCCCCCTCTCAGCCCCTGGCTGGGGGAAGATTGCAGAGACTTGGAACAGTCTTAGACTGGGCTAAGTGTCTGTAGTATGCCGGGAGATGTTTTTCTCCATGGGCGCAGAGCAGCAGCCGGCACTGACCAGAGAAACAGTGGCACAGAGCCAGGACAGATAAGACCTGAACCGGAGAAGCAACAGAGACATGCAGCATTGCAGACAGGACTCCTGGAAAGGGAGAGAGAGAGAGAGAGCCAGCAGCAGAGCTACAGAGTTTGGGGTAAGACTGAATACCAGACCCCAAAACTCCCTTGAGACCCCTCTTAGAGAAGAGGGATATGGACTCCTATTTTGGAGAGAGTTTTAGACATGCAGCACCGGAGAGAGTGAGGAGCTAAGAAGCTCAAAGATGTCCCGGAGCTGGACCGGGATGGCTGGATGGAATGCAGAGGGGGTGACCTTGGCTCCCCCCTCGCACTGCTGCCACGGTGGCAGCCTGAGAACAGGGCACAGAGGCCCTGCAGGAGCTTGAGTCTCCTGGAGATACCAGACCGTCACGAAGACCCCCTGCGTCTTTGTGATATGACCGTGGTGAAACGACCTTGTCTGGGGTTACGAAGTCCACGGAAGACCCCTCAGTTGTGAGGTGATGGGGCCGAGAGAGGCTTGGATACCTCCCTCGTGGATGCTGGCAGAAAGCCAGCCACAGCTGCTGCATGCATGAGAAGAAGAAACCTGCTGCCTTAGAAGATGCTGCTCAGAGACTGGAAGGGATCTGTCCTTCTTTCCCTCCTGGACTTTTATTTGGAGGGGAGAGGAGATCTGATCCATTGTAAATACTATAAGTCATGGTAGAGATATTGTGATCGTGTGTATAATGTGATATGGTATTTATCTGTACAGTCATTGTAATATATTCCCTTTCCCCCATTCTGAGTCTGGTGTGTTTTGTCTGGAAAAACCCATCTCACATTAGGTTGAGATGTGGGAGGGGGCTTAGACTAGGGGATTGGATTTTTGGGGCTATCTCAAACCATGACAAGTGTGGGGGACAAGCAGGACACAATAGTTGTTAGTCAAACAGAACTTTCCATGGCCTGTAGGGGATAGCATCCTGCTTGACAGGATGCATCTTTCTATGTATTTAGTGTTCTTTCAGCCTTTTCCTGAGTGACTCTCACCAGCCACTCTTTGGGAAAGGATCTTGGGATGGAAGGACTGCTGTGCTAACCCAGTATGTTTGTTTTTAGGGTCACTTTGTTTTCTTCTTTTATGAAGAAAATGGTTAAGTGTTTTGTTGACTCGGGATCTTCTCTGAGAAAAAAAGAATAAAAATGGGTGAGCATTTGGCAAACATGGAGATCTCAACGTATTTAAAAAAATTTTAAAAATGTAAATATTAAAAAGAAAAAGGTTTTCATCAAGTCTTCCATATCAAGTCTTTCCTCCTCATGTTCTATACTGATATGGTTGTAAGTACAAACACCCACCTTGACCTGCACATTTGGGACTATTCTTCTAAATAAAACTTATCATTCCTTGGAAAAATTACCAAAGAATGTAAATTTGCCCATACGAGAAGCTTTTTCCTTCTAGCTCTTTTATAGTTTAGGACAATACAAGCTGAACTATAACAGTTTATCAAAGAGAAAACATGACATGTGGTCATATGTGGATTGACAGACAGGAGTTGGGTTAATTTACTGTAACCTTCCTTAAAAAGTTGTGTTGAGAAAGCAAAAAGCCATTATCACATGACTGACCTTTGCCAAGAAAATATTAATCTTTCACCAGCTCGGTTTGTTAGTGCATGTATATCAAACCAACTGTTCTCAAAAATGTCAGCAATCTAAAATAGGCAGCAACATGCTGCACATCAGAAACAGTAGCAACAAGGAGAGGGTCTTATTGAGGACACAATGCGAACTAAGGATTGAAGATGCAGCCATATGAAGGCAAATTTAATAGGCATCCATACAGGTTCCCCTCGATTCCAGCTTATTCTCAGTTATTTTGTTAATTAAATAGTCCTTACATAAAATAGTTACAATAATTAGTTGCCACCAAGACAGATGAGGTATTTTAAGATTAACATGAGTCAGAAGGAAGGCTTGTTTTACAGAATCTCACCTTCCAGCTAAATAACTTTAAAAGGGAGTTTGTTTTTTAAAAGGATATTTGTTTTGAGCTGAAACTGTATTGGTTTGTTTGTTGCTTTGTTTAGTCTTCTTTTGGCTAATGCCATGGGTGGAATATCATAGAATCATAGAAAGGATTCGGTTGGAAGGGACCTTAAAGTTCATCTCTTTCCACCTTCTGCCATGGGCAGGGACACCTTCCACTAGCCCAGGTTGCTCCAACCTGGCCTTGGACATTTCCAGGGATGGGGCAGCCACAGCTCCTCTGGGCAACCTGGGCCAGGGCCTCAACACCCTCTCAGGGAACAATTTCTTCACAATATCCCATTTTACCCTACTCTGGCAGTGCAAACCCATTCCCCCTGTCCTGTCACTCCAGTTCCTGATGAACAGTCCCTCTCCAGTTTCCCTGCAGGCCCCTTCAGACTCTGGAAGGTGCCGTGAGGTCTCCACACAACCTTCTCCTCTCCAGGCTGAACAGCCCCAGCTCTCCCCTCCTGTCTCCATAGGGAAGGTGTTCCAGTCCCCTTATCAACTTGGTGACCCTCAAAGATCCTTTAATTGTTGAACAGAATTTTCTCAGCTAAGATATAAATATCAGCCACTATAACCTATTTGTGCCAATGGAAAATCTCAAAGGAGTACAAAATCAACATTATCTATTTTGTGAGAAATAATAAAGTCTCAGGATTAATTTTTTTTCTTACCAGGAAGCAAAAATGCGTATAATTGTAGATAAATTTTATTTTTTTTTTAAGGACCTCTAACCCATTTGTTTTAGCAACTTTGTTACAAATAGACTTAATTTGCTCTGTTGTGTGTGTGCGTATCTGTAGATGTTGGCCCCTCAGGTAGACATGACACACTGTCTCCTTTGCTTCAGGTGGAAGGTTGGTTCTGGATGTTCTCCAATGTTAACTGTTGGATCATTTCCCTCTGAAGAAGGCCCCTTGCACAAAACTGCAGACAGTGCTCCAGCCACGCAGGGTGGCATCTGAAAGAACATGGTTCTGGTTAAAAGTCATAAAATATACAGATATTAGGAACATCTTGACATCAAGGCCAATATAGAGAGATCTTTTGATCCAGGATGAGCATATCAGATTTAAAACCACATTAAACTTTTATTAGAACATATCCATATTGGAATATATCAAATAGAATTATCTATGAGTTACTTCATAGAAAACAGAATATTCAAAAATGTCATGGCTTGCTACTATTTCAAAGTTAGAGTAAGCTGTTCTGGAAGTGCCACTGTGCTGAACATGATTGTTGGGGGATTTATGGTTTGAGTTTGGTTGGGGGTTTTGGGGGGATAGGTGTTTTTAGGTGTTTTCCTTCTTTTTTGGTTTGTTTGTTTGTTTGTTTTTTTCTTTCAGGATTATGTTACTTTTCCTTAGGAAAAATGAGATGTGGCGGGGAGGAGATTGTTCCTTCTCTCCAGAAGTTCCTGAGCATGCTTATTGTAGCAAAGGTTGTGGTAGTTTGAGACCCCCAAAAATCCAATTTCCAAGTCCAAGCCCCCCTCCCACAACTCACCCCAGTGTGAGAGGGTTTTTCCAGACACGACACAAGACTCAATAGGGGGGGAAGGGAATTATATTACAATTATTGCACACATAAATATTATAATACATTATATACACAATTCTAACTATCTCTCCTATGGTAAAGCAGTATTTACATTGGGTCAAATCTCTTTTCCCTCCAATAAAAGCCCAGAAGGGAAGAAGAAAAGATCCTTTCCACATTTAGGGCAGCACTCTCTCCTTCAATGCAGCAGTCGTAGCTGGAGTTGTAGTTGGATCTCTTTCCATTACACACAAGGGGGTCTCCTCTCACCCCTCTCAGCCCTTCGACTCCAAGCGAAGGTCTCTCTCCTGTGGACTGCGATAACCGGGACAAAGGCTCACCTCACCAAGTGCAGGAATCTTTGTGACAGTCCCTTCCTCAGAGGATTTAAGCTCCCCCTGAGTCAGAACGTTTAGGGCAGCTTTCAGTTCAGTCTTTGCCCTAAGAGTCCTATCAGAGCTCTTTTGCTCTGTCTCAAACCACCACAAAGGTGTACAGATCACTATGGATTTGGGACATCACCACAAGAAAGCAGGATGCTGTACAGGAGATGAAAGGCTTTTCTGAGAACCAAAGGAGAATGCACAGGCTTTGCTTTTGTCCTTAGTGGAACAAAATGAAGCCTGAAAAGGAAAGGCATGCAAGCTCACCATGAATAGGGGAGACTGGTGTATGAAACCCTCTTATTCCTTTAGGCTTCTCTGTTTGCTGTCGTAATTAAAATGAAAAGCCAAAGGGTTAATTTCTTAAGTTGAACACTCAGAAATTTGAGTCTCCTTGTAGATCAAGGTGAGAAGATCAAGATCACAGAACTCTGGCCAGTTTGGGGTCTCATCACAGTGACCAGTGTGTACAAAGTCATGTTGTACAGTGATCACAAAGAAAGTTTCTTCTGCAAAAGTGATATCTGGAAAGTTAGAAGGAACAGTGTGAAATACTGTCCCTGAAAACAAGTTTTCACCAAAAGAAGAAACAAATCAGAATATTAATTAGAATCATAGAATCATAGAATCAGCTGGGTTGGAAAAGACCTCTGAGGTCATCAAGTCCAACCCAGTCATGGTTATAAACCATGGCACTGATGCCACATCCAGTCTGTCCTTAAACACGTCCAGGGACGGGGACTCCACCCGTCCCTGGGCAGCCCATTCCAAGGTCTGATCACTCTCTCTATAAAGAATTTCTTCCCGATATCCAACCTAAGCCTCCCCTGGCACAGCTGAAGACCCAGCCCTCTTGTCCTACTGGTGGTTCCTGGGAGAAGAGCCCGACCCCCACCTGGCTACAATCTCTTGGCAGAGACTTGCAGAGAGTCAGGAGGTCTCCCCTGAGTCTCCTCCAGCCTCAACACCCCCAGCTCCCTCAGCCTCTCCTCACAGCACTTGTGCTCCGGTCCCTTCCCCAGCCTCGCTGCTCTTCTCTGCACCTGCTCCAGCCCCTCCATGTCCTTCCTGAGCTGAGGGGCCCAGAGCTGGACGCAGCACTCCAGGGGTGGCCTCATCAGCACTGATCCAGGCCAGGATCAATTGGCCCTCTTGGCCACCTGGGCACACTCTGGCTCACGTTCACTTCCTGTAGATCCAGACTCCCAGGTCCCTTCCTACCTGGCTGCTCTCCAGCCACTCTGTCCCCAGCCCATGGGGCTGCAGGGGGGAGTTGTGACCGAAGTGCAGGACCCAGCACTTGGCCTTGGTGAACCTCATCCCGTTGGAATCAGCCCAACTCTCTAGCTTGTCCAGAGCCCTCCTGCCTTCCAGCAGATCAACACACCCCCCAGCTTGGTGTCATCTGCAAATTTGGTAATGGTGGACTCAATCCCCTCATCTAAATCATCAATAAAGATATTAAACAGGACTGGGCCCAACATCGATCCCTGGGGACACCACTGGTGACCAGATCCCACCTGGATACAGCACCATTCCCACCACTCTCTGGGCCTGGTCCTCCAGCCAGTTCCTAACCCAGCACAGAGTGCCCCTGTCCAAGCCGTGGGCTGCAGCTTTTCCAGGAGTGTGCTATGGGAGACGGTGTCCAAGGCTTTGTAGACACATCCACAGCCTTCCCCTCATCCACCGGGCAGGTCACCTGGTCAGAAAAGGAGATCAGGTTGGTCAGACAGGACCTGCCCCTCCTAAACCCGTGCTGGCTGGGTCTGATCCCTTGTCCATCCTGCAGGTGCTGTGGAACTGCACTTGGGATGATCTGCTCCATAACCTTGCCAGGCACTTAGGTCAGGCTGACAGGCCTGGAGTTACCTGGGTCCTCCTTGCAGCCCTTTTTGTGGGTGGGCATGACATTTGCCAACTTCCAATCATCTGGGACCTCCCCAGTGAGCCAGAGCTGTTGGTAAATGATGGAGAGCGGCTTGGTGAGCTCTTCTGCCAGCTCCCTCATCACTTTAGGGTGGATCCCATCTGGTCCCATAGACTTGACTATTAATTAACCTATATGTGAAGTTTAAGAAAGTGAAAATAATTCCAGTGTTCATGTGTCTGGTTGAACTTTTCTCTTTCTTCCAAGCAGCTACTTCTCCTTGTGATCTCTCATTCATTCTCATAGTTGTGGGATGGAAGGATTGAATTTATAGAAGTCAACATCTGGGGGGTAAAGTGTTCTAAGTATGTGTCAGTCAAAAATTTTCCATGAAAATGCTGACTTTCATTTCTAAAATTATTGCATATTCTTTTCCCATGCAGTTCAGGGAGCACAAGAATGACTATTGTGAAGACTGTTCTTGGTGCACGATTGAAACACTTGTCCCAGAAAAGACAATACATAAAACTCTTACACGGAGTGCAGCAAACACAGGCAGTCGTGAATTTCCACAAGTACTTGCTCAGTCCTTACTTCTTAATAAAAGAACAAACAAATGAAATGACAAATTTGCACTAGGATTTCAGCATTAAAGTGGCTGTATTTATTTTTTTCTCTCTGTGTTTTTCTGGCTGTTTAGTAACGAGAGATCTCTGCAGGTGAAAACTTACAGTTAGACCTTAAACTTTGTGCTTTCACCTAGGCAACCTTAATATAACTTTTATGTATTTTAATTTATTTTTGGAATAAAGTAAGATGCTTAAAGAACATAAATGAGCAGACGGGAATGAGCAAATGTTGGTTGAGAATTAAACTAAATAAACTGTATAAGAACTGCAATGGCAGAATGTCTCTCCTCAGAAAAGCAGATGAACTCTTCCCTTTTGGTAGTCCAGCTTTTTTTTTATGTATTGTGTGTGCATGTAGATATTGTAAAGCATAAAAAAATTCTCTTTTTTTGAGAGCTGTTTTCTTCCTAGAGCTGATCATCACAGCCATGTATGGAAGACTGTGTGAGAACAAATAGCATGTATCTAATGTACATTTAATTTATGTGAGTGTAGCACACAATGGAAAACACTGCAACTGCCCGTATTAGTGTGTTAGTGTGAAGATATTATTTGCTGAGTTAAATTCATCTAAACATTTTGTATCCTGTTTGTTCTGACATAATTATTGTGTTAATTTTAGTATGCTTTGCATATTAAGCTGAGTACATCCTAAGATGCTCATGACGGCTGTGTCAGCTTTCTATTAAACAGGAAATAAACCCTCTACAGCAGCTAATTAGTTTGTTATTCATATCAAAGACAGTGAGACTGTTCCTCAGTTCTGTAATTGAATGTATTTGTACTGTTTGACAAATTGCCATTTCTTGAATCAAGAAAGTGGGGGAAAAGAGAGAGGCTGCAGTTTCATTGCCAAGACTTGTAGCTTGGAATATATTGTATTAATATGCAGCACGAAATAATAAGGCATTAATACCTTGTCAATACTGGGAAATGTTGGTCAGCTCAGAAGTCTCTCTGCGTACTTTGAACTCTGGTTCTAAATCCTTCTTTGTTCTGGTTAGAGGTGTTTATAATCAAAATCATAATTAAAAAATCATAATCATATTAATAGTAAAGAAGGTGTTTTGGAGATACCTTTGCCCTTGCCCAGCCTTTGTACCCCACTGTTGCCTTGACATCGTCAACCATCCCCCTTCCACACCTGCAGAAGTTTTAAGCTTTACAGTCTTTTAAGCCTTGATATCCTGCTGTCCAAAATCAATTTAATGTCACTAGATAGTGAAAGCTGATAAAATACTACATTTAGTTATTGATGACATCATTATGTTGGGTGAACTGAAAGACTGAATCATTTCTCTATGTCAGATATTGCACAAAAGTTGATTAAATGCTTAAGGATTGCTCCGGGGCTTGGAGCAACCTGGTCTAGTGAAAGGTGTCCCAGAGATGGTCTTTAAGGTCCCTTCCAACCCAAACCATTCCAGGATTCTATGATTCTCTGACTCTATCTGGCTCTGAGATAAAACCGATGACCTTCATCTCTTTGGTTATAAGGGCAGTGGCTGTACTTTTCAAACTTCAAGGGGTGATCAGATCAACCACAGAGTACTCAAACTGCTACATGAATCATCATTCTAAAGGGAGGGAGGGAGGTAATGAGCTCATTTGGGTGAAAATAAGCTAATTACTATACCAGCTTGTGATAGTTTCTGTGACAGTCCTTGCCAACAGTCTCAGACTGCCCACCTACAGCCTGCAGACACTCAGAGGCCCTACTGCAAACTAAGACTGTGTCACTCATTTTTACCTGCATCCCTAACTGCAAACGTGGTAATGAGGAGCCAGCAAAACCTATAGCAGTGTATAAAAAAAATCTTGAAAATGTTTAGTTTCTTAATCATATAAAACATGAGAGGGATCCTGGAGGGATTGAATGAAATAGAACTGTTGAAGAAGATGGAGGGAGCAGTGTTTTGTGATACAATGAAAGTAAATAAGAAAAGGAAAAGGCTTTAAATAATTGCATCAGCCCATAGGGATAAGATCAATACTGGAAATAGTGCTTCGTCCACAAACATTCATGATCAAAGCATGTGATAGGTCTTGTTCTGTCCAGAAATCACTAAATCCTGAGAAGAGTGATTTAACTATGACTAATATACTAGAATTATGTCTGTATGTATTTTCAGCAACAGTAGTGGCATGAGAATAATACATTTTAGGTCCCGTATTTCAAGATATTCATCTACATACCTAGAAAGAAACCCAAGCAATGTATATTCTCAGAGTTCATCTAAGTTTTATTACACAGATGAACTGGTTCTCAGAGTTCATCTAAATTTTATTACATAGATGAACTGGTTCTCTGGTGTTCATGGTGCTGGGAACCTGTGCTGCAGTTCTATTTCCATCTAGGCTTGCAAGTACTTATAATAGTAAATATAACAGTTCTATTTCCATTTAGGGTTACAAGTCTTTATAATAGTAACTATAACAGCCTTCATTCATCTGCCAGATTAATTTAATCAAGATCATATGAACTCATGAGCACCATCTCTCTCTGAAAATTTTAAAATATCAAAATATGAAGCATTTTTCTCTGTGTCCCAACAATAACATAAAGACAAGAATTAAATAAATTACTCCCACAACTGACACAGGAGAGTATCACTGAGGGTTATCAAACCAGACTTCAGAGAGACTGATGGCTGAGGAACAGAATAAAAGCACTAAACACAGTTTCTGGTTGAATATGGTTACTTTCCTCTCCATGGGCACCAGTTTTAAGAATTTAAGTGTTACCTCAGTGTGGAAAGCTTAATTTTCATAACACACTACGTAATATTGGAATCACTAGTTTCACCTGTGATTAACAGCTTTCACATTGCTCTCTGCTTCCAGGGTTATGAAATGAGTTTTGTCTTGTACATGACAAATCCTTACTCATCATTATTAACTAACAAACAAACAAAAAGCTGTTTGGTTCAATGCTCTTTGCTATTATTTTGCTTATCTCATGTTCTTAGTAAGTGATTCTGTTTATTAAAACCTCTGTTGAACACAACAGTTATTTAACTGTATAAATACCAGTATAAATGGAATTTAGGCTATTAATGCATTCCTGGATTTTGTCTGCTTGGTGAGCCTTTATTATCAAGACAAATAGCTACATCCACCAGTTCACAGGTCTCAAAGCACAAGCTGGTATCTGAAAATGTGGTTTAGTATATATAAGGTTTCTCTACCATCAACCACTAGAAAAGAATCCTCAAAGGAATAGATGTTAACTAACATTTTCCGTGGATTTTTGCAGCTCATTGAGTTGGATGACAGAGATTGTCCTTTGGGGGGGGAGTGGGAGAGAGCAGGTGGAAAAAAATTGTATATAAAATAAACTTATTTATGATTATTCTGTTTCCATGGCCTATTCAAGAGCATCATGTACCATTAAATTAAGTATGATATTGCATTGTCATAGAATCAGACTGATTAAGAAAGAATGTGCTTATTCAGGTTAAAACTCAACCCGTGTAGTGATTATGAGAATAACATGATAGTGATATAATAGAAAAATAAGTAATTTTTACAGTCTCAGTTGTGTAAGATCTGGAGCTGTGCTCTGCACCACAACCTCCTGCTGTTAATTTTTTCCTTTCTTTCATCACCAATGCCCTCCGGAGTCATAGGCCAATTAGTGGCAGCAATAACAGATATATGAATTTTTTACTATGTTGAATGCTCCAAATAACAAACAAACAAACAAAAAACCCAGTGTGGCAGAAGTCTGTGCAAAAGGTTCTGAAGCAATTTTAGGGTTAATGTATAAGGATTAGATTTTATATTAAGGGCAGAATGAAAATACCTAGTGACTCTCAAGGCTAATAGCTTCTTTATTTAGATATGTCATCCTTTATGCTTGGATAGTGCTGAGGAATTTCTCAGAGGGATCATTGGGAATTTTTTCATTGACATTCACAGAAAGTCAATGTGGTCAATATTATTTAGTGGTAAGTACTGGAATTTAATGCTTATCCAATGTATTCCTTAGTAAAACACTAGTTTATGAGCTGGGGGTTTGCAGGCATAAACAAACCTGAAATAAAAAACTCCTCCTGGGATGTAAATGCAATGACCTTATCAGCATTCCATGCCCTTCACTATGTCTAGGTAGCTGCATTCAGCATTGGGATTGTTTGATTGCTGTCCCCCCCCTTTTTTTTCCCGAAACTATTCTAGTTTGGAGCACTTTTGTGTGTGTGTGTGTGTGTTATTTTCAGTGACACCCTACAGAAGTTTCACAGAGAAGCAGGAATAGTGTTTGTTCACCTACTTCACAAGGTGAAAAGGGTGTGCTTGAAACACCTTCATTTTATCCCTTAAGTTAGAGTAAAATCAAGTTTAAAAATTCTATTGCATAGCATAATTTACAATATACAGTATAAGGGAACTAACTCAGATCTAAAAGTCTTCTCAATTTTTATGTTCCTTTTTCATATTACCTGCCTTTTTACAACAAGCTGCAGAAATATTTACAGCTCTGAAGCCAAGTACCTCTTAGAATGATTTACCAGTTTTACTATAGGCTCATTATTTATTTAAATCGTTAAGTAATGCTTGATGTAAATACTTCTATTATTGTTTTTTATTTTGCAAATATACTTTGATTTTTTGGGCACACAATCAAAGTTCAAGTACATAAGCAGACTTTGCAGAGACATGCAAGGAAACAGGGACAATTTTAATGAGGATGCCACTACCATGCTAGAGAAACAAATGTATAAGTTTTTCTTCCTTCTTTTGCAGTTTTTGAAATGGAGAATAAAGTGAAACATTTGCACAAGGTGCAGCTCTGACCAAGATCCAGGAATCTGATCCATACCAGTAGGTGCTTGAGCATGTGCAGCCCTGCACAGCTCTGTGGGACCCTACTGTTCTGGAAAGGGATTGCCAAGTCTGGGACTGAAAACTAGAAAAACAAAGGAAAAAATTATTTAGAATTGAAGATTTCCTACAATTTTTTGCTTCTTTCCTCATGACAGTGCAGGGAGAACTCGCCTTTTCACGTGTGATGTAAACAGATCAACAGAATTATGAGTATCACTTGTACGTTTCAGACCAATCCATTTTGTGACTCAGCAGGATCTGTCCAGACTGGGAGCCAGATTCATAAATCAGTTGTTCTACACATATCATAGAAAAAATAAATAAATTTCTCCAAGAAAATAGAAGTGGTTATCTTTTTATATTTACAGTATGTTAGTGTTTACAGACTTCAACAATTAGGGGTGGTATTTTTTCATTTTATCCTGTTTTTCTTAATTTAAAGCTTTTTTTACAAAAGCTTGTGTTCTCTCTTAGATATAATTCAGAGGAGTTTTTTTCTGACTTTTTTATTTTTATTATTTTTAATGCTTTTGTGCTAAACACAAAACAAAGGGCATTAATGTGTACGGTCAATGTAGGTATTGCAGTAGATAATTCTAAAAAAACCTCATTAACTTAAGAAGGACTTGGCCCCAGTCCTAATTTGTCAGATGTGCTACTGATTTTAGAAAAAGCTGAGATACTCAACAAATCACAGGAGTTTCTGACATCTTTCCGGACATACACTCTACCAGGGAAAGACAAGAAGAAAACCTATGTGGATTTAGATTTTTTTTTTTTTTGCTCTCTCTTTTTTTTTTTTTCCTTTTTTTGTCCTGTTAACATTTTGGCACTCAGTTCAGCTAAGCCCCTCCTCATGTCATCAAAAAGTACAATAATTTAGTCATCTAATAGTTTATATATCATGACCAGTGATGGTAGACTGTTAAATAAGGAGTCTTAGTTGCTGAGATGATCACAAAGACTTGGGTTTTTTCCTTTTTCTTGAAAAATGCTGAATTCCTCTAGTGAGTGTCAGTTAACTTTTACAAGAGCATGTAGTGACAGGACAAGGGGGAATTCTTCCCACTGACAGAGGGGAGAGTTAGATGGGATATTGAAGAAGTTCTTCCCTGTGAGGGTGGGCAGGCCCTGGCCCAGGTTGCCCAGAGAAGCTGTGGCTGCCCCATCCCTGGAAGTGTCCAAGGCCAGGTTGGACAGGGCTTGGAGCAACCTGGGCTACTGGAAGGTGTCCCTGCCCAGGGCAGGGGGTGGAACTGGATGATCATTAAGATCCCTTCCAACCCAAACCATTCTGGAACGCAATGGTTAGCCACAAATAATCACCCTTTTAGTAAATCTAAAGTCAAAATTTGAAACAAATGCCTGTTGGATCTCATGCAGGGTGGGATTGTTGGGCTGTCCTTTGCAGGGCCAGGAGCTGGGCTTCAGTGATCTTTGTGGGTGTCTTCCAGCTCAGGATAGTCTATGATTCTATGACATTCCCAGTTGACAAGGAAGGAAGCAAAGTCAGACTTTCAAAACTCTAAATATTTATATGTTCATCTAAACCTCTCTTATTTAGAGGTTTCTTAAAACCTGGACTCAGCCTTGTAAAGCAACCCTAATACATCCTGAATATAATGCACATACCGTATCTAATTTTCCTTTCCTAGACTGGAGTTATATTGATGAGAATTAGGAAAAAACTTCTGGTAATGTCTTACATTCCCCTGGCTCTCTTTTTGCATTTTAGCAGCAGAGCATGCAATGGGAAAAAATATTTTCATGTTTTTATTAGAATTTAGAATTTTTATTACAATTTTACTAGGATTTAGAAAAAAAGAATCAAAATGAAAACCCACTGCAGAGGAATTGGGTATTTTTTAGGCTTCATCTTCACCTGGAGTAAATACTTGCGAGTAACAGCAGTAGGAAACCTGAGCTGTTAGAATATCTGCATCCTTTATCTTTGCTTAAGGTTAGCCTGTTACATTTACTATTCTGTAATATGTCAAAAATAAAACTTTTTATTATACTTTATTGAAATTTCATGATGTCCTCATAAAAGCCTAAATGTTAGAGGAACAATATTAATAAGTCAAACAGTTCTCTTTGTGTTCACACATATTTCTTGGCAGTAAAAGAATATTACATTGCACCAGTTGCGCAGAACGGGATTGGGAGTCTTGTTCCTGGTCAGTTAAAATGCCCATATAACAACATTTGAGTCTGATATATGATGGTGGATCTTAAGTCTTATTATATTCTGTATAGAATTGGGTCATTGTTGGTGGGTTTTTTGTTAGTTTGGGATTTGGTTTTTGGTGGTGATTTGGTGGGTTTTTTTGATTGGTTGGTTTTTTTTTTTAAATGTGCCCTCTTTTAGCAAACATAAGAAGACCAGGAAAAACCTGGCGATATAAAGCTCTCCTGCAGCAGAGGTGTATGAAAAGATACAGTAATATTATATTCCAGTGAACTAATTTCATATAGCTAATGGTAGTACTATAAAACTTGGTTTCATATTCTTATAAATACATTATATTGTTTAGACAAATGTAGTAAATTTGAGAAATAGGTATAGTTGGAATTGTTTAGTACTAATTTCATTCACAGGGAGAACAAATACTGTCTGATTTTACAGCACTGCTTAACACTCCATCATCTTCAGCAGGAAACATTTTCAGTGTTATGCAAATCCTGTTAATATGATGCATAATTTTAAGAGTCTTTTGAAACCACGTCCAGAAACTTTCTCCACAGGTGTCTCTTTGGGCATTGCTCTCAGGCAGAGATTCCTGTCTGGATAGATCTTTCTTTCTTGAATCAGAGCACAATTGCACCAGTATGTAGATGCAACATGTGCTTTGTTTATCTTTGGGATTCCATCCAGAGGGACTTGGATGAGGTCAAGCAGTGGCCCAAGGGAATCCCACGAACTTTAAGAGGGCCAAGTGATTGAGCTGCACCTGGGTCAGGGCAGCCCCTGGGATCAATTCAGGCTGGGGATGAGCAGATGGAGCAGCCCTGGGAGAGGGACCTGGGGGGCTGGTGGGGGACAGGCTGAACATGAACCAGCCCAGAACCCCCCGTGCCCTGGGCTGATCCCTCAGCATAGGCAGCAGGGCAGGGGGGGATTCTGCCCCTCTGCCCTTCAGGACAGACCCCCCTGCAGAGCTGCTCCAGCCCTGGGGAACAGCACAGCAAGGACATGGAGCTGCTGCAGAGAGTCCAGAGGAGGCACCAAGATGAGCAGAGGGATGGAGCAGCTCTGCTGGGAGGAAAAGCTGGGAGAGTTGGGATTGTGCAGCCTGGAGAAGCTTTGGAGTGACCTGATTGTGGCCTTGCAGGGCCTGAAGGGGCCTGGAAGAAACATGGAGAGAGACTATTGACAAGGGCTGAAGTGACAGGACAGGGGGAATGGCTTCCCACAGACAGAGGGCAGGGTTAGATGGGATATTGGGAAGGAATTCTTCGCTGTGAGGGTGTTGGTGGCTGCCCCTGGATCCCTGGAAGTGTCCAAGGCCAGGTTGGACGGGGCTTGGAGCAACCTGGGCTAGTGGAAGGTGTCCCTGCCCATGGCAAAGGGTTGGAATGAGATGAGCTTTAACGTCCCTCCCAACCCAAAGTAGTCTGGGATTCTATGATAATGCATCTAATTGAAATAACAGGAATCAATGTAATAGGAGTTGAGTATGAAAAATCTTCTGTTCTTCACTTCCAGCTTCCCATATCTTTGATGATTTCATCAGGGTTACAAGTTTTGTGATCTAATTTTTAAGGAAAAATGTCTTTATGAAAGATTTATGGTTTTGTCTTTGCATTCTTCAACACTTCATGTATCTGCAGTGTAAGATAAAGGGAATGATCAAGGCTCAGTTCTTTTCTTACCAAGATTTTTTTTCCCCTCTCTGTCTTTTTTTCCTTTTCTATTCTTTTGCAGAATTGTGAGTACTCGTGACACAATACACTGAACTGAAGTGTGAAACCACAAGGCAAAATTTCATAGTGTGATTGAATTAGTAGTCAAGAAGCATAAAGTGTGGTGGGAGTACCTACTAACAGCTGAAAACTGGGAATCTGTGGCACAACTGTACTTTGTTGAAAATTGTGGAAAATCTTCTAGGTAAGTAGTGGCGTAAAACTAGCTATAGTTTATTCATTCTTGAATTGATTGGATTTGGTTCATGTGTAGTTTTAAGAGCTATTAATCAGCAATTTCAATAACTTTTCTTTTTCTTCTTTTGATCCCATAGTTTGTATCCCCAGTCCCTTCAGTACCCAAGGAGCAACTTGGTGCCCAGCCAGGCCATTTGGCGTACTAAGACGACACTGTGGGGCCTATCCTGGATGCACTGGGGACACAAACTGGGGCTCAGCCAGGGGAGTGAGAGCCTGATGGGGACATCTGGGACTGCTGTGGGGTGACATGGGGCACTGGGAGCAACCTGGGACACAAGGGGTACAACCTGGGGTCTGCTGGGAACCATCTGGGGCCCAATGACTGCAGTTTAGTGCCCAGAAGGGCATTTTGGGTTGCTGTCTTGGTACAGGAGACTAGACAGTAAGAGTGAAACAGTGAATGACATCAACAGGTCAAACTGTGTTTCCTTTGCCTATTAAAAGCACAGCACCCGGCAGAGGCCGGCTGGGGAGCCGAGGGAGCCCCAAAAACCCCGTGAAGTCAGGGAGAAGTGAGCCCTGGGTGGGGGGGTCCTGGAGCAGGGCCTTTAGGGGTCCCGGGGAGGGATGGGGCCTGGGCGACGCCCCGAGCATCCCGTGACACTGCCCCTGCCCCAGGTTCCCGCTGCAGGACGCGGGTACGACAGGAGAACCACGTGTCCCGGTGCCACCAGCGCCTCTGCAGGGACAGAGCCCTCCTGCTTCCAGTGCCCACCGTGTCCTGCCACAGCCCCCTGGACAGAGACGGAGAAGTGCCCATTGACCCTCCATCCCTGGGGGACCCTCGCATTGGCCAGCGGGGCATCCCCTGCTCGCGGGAGAGGGAAAAGGGACCAAAGCCAGGAGAGAGCCCCGGCACAGCACGGGCTGGCCCTGCCTTTCCCTGCTCGGAGAGGAGCTACGGAGTTGGTTCACTCGCGGCCCCAGAGAACTTCTCGGGGACCTTGGCCCCATCTTGGGCACTGAACGAGCTCCCCAGGGCAGTGGGCACAGCCCCAAGGCTGCCAGAGCTCAGGGAGTGTTTGGATGATCCTCTGGGCACAGGGTGTGAATCTTGGGGGTGAGTCTGTGCAGAGCTGGATTCGATGATCCTTGTGTGTCCCTTCCAACTCAGCATATTCTGGGATTCGGTCTTTGAAGGTAGAACCGAGCCCCCTCCCCATCACCCCCCGCCAGCGCCGCGCATTCCCCGGAGCCACCTCGGGGCAGGGGTTGAGCCTGGAGCGGGGCAAAGCCCGGCCTGGCCCTGGTACAGCCCCTCGGCCAAGCAGCCGCCCCGGCCGATACAGGGGTACGATGGTCCCACCAAGGCACCGCAGTCTCCAGGAACAGCCAGGGCTGGATCCGCACCGGCCCCAGGAACGCGGCACAGCCCCAGCGCTGCCCGGGCGGGCGCTCGCAGCGGGACCGCGGGATGCGGCGGGTAAGGAGCGCTCTGGGATCTCCTGGAGGGCTCTGAGATGCGCGGGGGTCTGGCAGCTCTGCCCCTTCCCCGTGCCCACTTGCCCCAGGACAAACAGACCCGGGAGTGTCGCGGGGAGCGGCCCGCGGGAGCGGGACAGGTCGGGAAGTTCGCGCTCGGTTCCAGCTTTGTTAAACCACAGCCCAGACCCTGAGGGCAAGATGGACAAGGTCATAATAGGCTCATAACACAGGCAGATTTTTAGTGCTGCAAAATTCCTAGGATAGCTCCAAGATATTCCAGTTCGCAGTTTGGGCAAGTTAGAGGAAAAAACATGTAACTAGTGTTAAGACTGTCTTCCAATGTCCTCTGAACTATGGGAACATAAGTTTACATGGGAAACTGGTTCTGTCTCTCCATGACACTTCAGAAGACTCTGCAGTCTCCAATCCCTATGTGGCTGGTCACCAGAGTTTAAACTTAAACTGAACTAGGTTTGAGCACATGATATTAAAGGACTGCAACTTTAATAGCACAGGGATGATAATATTTAAAAATTCTAGTATTTTTTAGATCAGTGTTTTCTTCTTCACTAGTTAACTTGCTATTGCAAGGTTTCTTTGTGAATTCTTATCTGATCTAGATGGTTATCTGGCCTTATATCCATTTTTACTCACTGATAGCCTTTAATCAGGTTTGCTTTTCAGACTTTCACATTGGTTTTTCATCATGCATAGTGAACACTTTATTTATAAGGAGTGACTCCCTTTTATCAACCTTAAAATGAAACTCTGTTTTAATCACTTATCCTTTAGAGGGGAAGTCTCATCTCAGTGAAACTTCTTTTTAAGTTCCATTGCTTTGAGGAGGCTGTGTCCAAACTGCTGTGTTTAAGATTTCTTATTCAGCAAAGCAGATATGAGCAGTCCCACTTCTAGCCAAAAATATTTAGGTATGTGTTTCAGCACACTGAAAGTTGGTGTTGGTTTTCTATGCTTAACAGCTTTGTTAAATCAGGATTGCAATGTCTTAAAGTTCCTCAAATTCTTGTTGTCTATAAATGTGAATTATCTGAATCTAGAATATGACTTTGTTTTGCTGCATGAAACATTCATATGTAAAATCAATTCACGTACATAGAAATGCAGAATCAATGCACAGAATGATCTTCCAGATTCCAAGAGTGTCATTGTCATCTAGTCTCTCATGCTCTCTTGGTATTAAATACATTAAATTCATTTTTTTAATAATCTCTATTGAAAGCAGGTAAGTGACTTAGTCTTTCATATGATTTTAAACTTAGCATGTTCGTACCTTAACAATTGAATTTTTACAATGTAGCAATAAAAACGTTTTTCATATGCAAATGAATATGAACACATTTTTGTCACTTGTAGGAGGTGAGCACATCATATTTTTCATTTTAATGTTTTAATTGCTTCACTTGATTTTGAACAGGAAATTATGAGCTTTATTAATTTGGGTAAATTAGATCCTACTGTGCTTTTTACTTCATACCATCTTGTTTGTCTTACCAGATTCTGATGATGTCTCTGTCTTTATTGTGATCCACAAGCCTTTTCATCTTATTTTCTTCCCCCATCTTGTTGAGGAAAGTGAATCAGTGAGTGGCTGAGTGGGTGTTTGGCACCTGGCCAAGATTCACCCACCACAAACTCAATTTGAATTGTTACCTAATGGACTATTATTGATGCTTGTTGAAACACACACAAACTGCCTCCTTTTCCAGGTAGAACTACCCTTTTTTTTTTTTTTTGATTTATGAAACACTAGAAGTTGTTTTGGCTTTTTATTAATGACAGTAGTTGTCACAGGAAGACCATAAATCCTTTTAACATAAAAAATATTGCGTCTTTTCAAAGTGTATTTCAGGACAGTTTTTAACCTTGGAGTAGATATGATACATCAAAGATGTCTTCCTTAAATTCCCTGCATAAAAACTATTTTTTCCTAATCTCACTTCTCTGCATGTGACACATCCTTTGCTAACTTTTGGTTTTGTCACTGGAACTCAGTGCAACTCTTGAGGGGTCTGAGGCTTCTTAGCAGGATTGAAATAAATGCTTTCATCTAAATGGTTAAATTCTGATTCAGCATCTGGATAATCTGGTACCAATAGATCCAGCAACTGTGGTAAATCCAGGTAAGTGGATAATACATATTCAAATGTTTCATAGAATAACAGCAAATTGTTAAATTCATCTTACTGTAAGTAAATACCTTTTCTAGTTAATGACGAGGCTGTCATCCTTAATCCTTCCTTGAGTCCAGAAATTCAAGCGGTAGATTTTACTGTTTCCTGGTTTGTTGATTGTTTGTTTGAGGTTTTTATGGTTTTTTATTTATTAATTTCCATTCACATCATAAAATCATCCCACCTTTTGGACAACAGGAAGGAAATACTGGAGGAGGATTAGACTCTTCAAAAGCTATGCCTCATAAAGAGAGATTACTGGGCAATGTAGGCCCTACACTGGGGCCTTTATAGGAGAGTGTGCATCTATCTATCCTGATGTGTGATGTACCTGGTAATATGCAAATGAGTAGTGATTTTCTCCAGATACAGACTTTTATTTTTGAAAGAATTTTCCCTGTCTTTGTATACTCCCTTGTTTTTGACAGACTTTAGAATTATTTCAGTGCAATATCACACCGATAATTTATGTTCTGTTATTTCGTACATTGAATATGAGCTCTTAAACAGTTTATAGTACAAAAGAAGAATGGAGATTTTTTTCCCTTAAATATACTTATTTATCAGTTTAGGCTATTTAACTTTTAGGGGTTTACTCATTATGTTTAATGGCAGTAACATTCACTACTTTATGTTAATCAGATCAGATAGGTGTGGTGATAAGGGGAGATTTGAGTATAATCAAAACAAATTAACTGCTCTACTTAAAGACAAATATTTGCAGAGACAATAGAGAAAACACATGCCCCGTGCAATGAACAAAAAGAGCTTGTTAATGAAATATAAACAGAAAGGAGAATCTTATTTTGACTGTTTATTCAAAGCAGCTTTTTTGTACTTGTTTTTGAAAATGGTGTGATGCAGAATATACAATGTAGTGGTGACCTTCAGAGGAGGGTGGCTGAAGCAGGGCACCTCTTGTGTTTTTCAATATTACAATATCTGTAATGCAGGTCTTCCACGCAGCTCAGCAAATGCTGAAGTGGATCTTGTTTCAGCCTGGGAGATGCCCAGGCTCCCACTCCCTCTGTTGAGGATGCCCTGACTGCCTCTCCCAGCTGAAACACCTGCTGCCTACAAAGCTGAACCAGATCCTCGCAGTTCTATATCACTCCTGAAGTGGTCCAGTGCAAGGATGCTCAGCTCACACTGAGCTTGGCTTACACAGGTGAGCTCAACACAAATAACAGCTGTGGAACATTTGCATCTTTTATCTCTTTGGAGGAAACCATGACATTCAGGGATCTGGGAAAACAATCCTCACTCAACTCCCTTTCAAAGCAGGCGCTGCATTGGCTAAGGGAGCAAGACTGAGTGTTCCTGCATTCCTCTCTGGCAGACACTCCTCTTCAAAACACCTTGGAAGCTGATTTACCTACTAATGTGGTGGGTTTAGTTGTTTCTGTGAGAGATCTGAAATGCCTCACAGAAATAATCTTAAAAATCTGTCATAAACAAGGGAGCATACAGAGACAAGGAAAATTCCTTATGGGTTTCACTGCCTAAATCAGCAATTTGTATGTTCACAACACCGCACATTCTGTTCAATGCTGATCTCCTCATGCCTTGCTTTAGGATCTCAGGACTCTACATTCCTAGTTGGTTGTTTTCCAGATAAACTACTGTGATCTTTAATACAATAATATCAGCATCAACACAGTTTATAACATTTGTTGATTCAGATGATGTTACTGCATTTGGATAATTTGTAGGCATATATATAAGTAATTGTGGCTCTAGGCTATGGAGAAAGAAGTAGAACATACACACACATCCCTCAGAAGCAGCTGAAGAAATGAAAGGTTTTGTCTTGGGAACTGCCAATGTTTTTCTTAATATATGCAAGCAGATATTACACAGAGTGTATATTTCTGACAATGGGTAGATTAAGACAGTTATTCTTGCAGTTGATACCAGCACTAGGAGAGTGCCAAGACATTGCTTTCTACAGTTTTGTTGCTAGTGCAACCATGATCCCATCACAGAGGAGAAAGAATATAGTTCTCATAGCACAGTGTCCTCAGGGCTTGGAAGACAAAGTGTGGAAATGGACCTCAGTCTAGATAAACTCCGTGGCTTCTGAATTTCCTTCTGCTCAGTATATTTGAAGCTGACATTTTGTGATCAATATTGTATCAGAAGACGGGAAAGGTGGCAGACCAGAAATGAAGACTGATTGACAGAAGAACAATATTTTGACCATCCTCAGAGAGGAGCAATGACTCAAATGAGAGAAGTCCTACCTGGAATCTCACAGTATTTGCCTGTTACAGAAGTCATAGGGAAAAAAGGCCCAAACCAAAATTAAATCCAGCTACATAAGAGGTAGAAGCAGAATAATACTTCTGTAGTGGGTTGACCCTGGCCAGATGCCACTCTCTCACTCTTGTCTGCAACTGGACAGAGGAGAGAACAAACAACAGCAGGATTCATGAGTTAAGAGCTGGGAGAGGTCACTTACTGATTACCTTCATGGGCAAAACAGACTCAAAGTCAAAGATAGTACCTAAATTTATTACTTAAACTTATTACTAACAGGATCAGAGCAAAAGAATGAAAAGTAAAATAATCTTAAAAAAAGCTTCCCCCACCCCTCCTTCCTTCCATGTTCTCCCTCCTCCCCCCCAGCGGTGCAGGGGGACGGGGAATGGGGGTTACGGTCAGTTGTTTCTGCTGCTGCTCAGGGAGAGGAGCTGCAGTCCTTCTCCTGCCCCCGTGGGGTCCCTCCCGCGGGAGACAGTCCTTGATGGAACTCTCTGGCGTGAGTCCATCCTTCGGGCAGCAGCTCTTCCCAAACTGCTGTCCCGTGGGTCACTCCTCCATGGGGTCAGTCCTTCAGGAATGAGCTGTACTGGCGTGGGTCCCCCAGAGGGGCCACGAGTCCTGCCTGGGAAAAACCTGCTCCAGCCTGGGCTTCCCTCTCCACGGGCTGCAGGTCCCTGCCAGGACTCTGCTCCATCCTAGGCCTCCCACAGCCTCCTTCAGATCCCCACCTGCTTCAGCGTGGGCTCCCCCAGGGGCTGCAGGGGGGTCTCTGCACCCCAATGGTCCCCCATGGACTGCAGGGGGGTCTCTGCACCCCGATGCTCCCCCAGGGGCTGCAGGGGGGTCTCTGCACCCCGATTGTCCCCCACAGGCTGCAGGGGGGTCTCTGCACCCCGATGCTCCCCCAGGGGCTGCAGGGGCAGAGCTGCCCCACCTTGCTCTGCCCCACAGACTGCAGGGCCTCAGCTCCGGCGCCTGGAGCACATCCTGTCCCTCCTCCTGCACTGCCCTTGGGGTCTGCATTGCTGTTCCCATGTTCCCACTCTGCTCTTCCCTGGCTGGAATTCTTTCTGTGCAGTGGCTTTCTGGACTTGAAATATGTTATCCCAGAGGCGTTACTATCACTCCTGATTGGCTCGACCTTGGCCAGCAGCAGGAATTCCATCCTGGAGCCGGCTGGCATTGGCTCCACGGGACAGGGGAAGCTTCTGGCAGCTTCTAACAGAGGCCACCCCTGTAGCCCCCCCGCTACCAAAATGTAGCCACAGAAACCCACTACAGCTTCTTATTTTACATCCTTTAAACAGGATTTCAACTTCTGGACTTCCTGAAGTCAAGAACACAGACCACCTACTACTGCTGTATGACAATCAAGAAAGTTTTTAAGATGTATTTCAAGGTCACCTCCAAGATTTTTCCCTTTTCATATTAAGTAAGTGGAAAGGAGTCTTACAATTCCTGTATTAATCTGGGTTTAACTAGAGGGGAGGGAAGACTTCTTTAAATGTTCATTCCAAAAGGGTGCAGAAATACCAAATATTGTCATGTATATTTATATTTGAAAGATAAAGGATTCTTTCTAACACAGCCAACCCTTGAAATATTTATAACATGCAGCAGAAATACAGAGATGCAAAATATTCTCCCTTAGTTGTTCCCCACCTCCATCTTTTTAAGGGAAAGAATTAGTAGTAATCCTTCCAAACTCACTGGTGACCATGATGTTCATCTAAGGTATTGGACAAACATGCAGATTAAAATTAGATGCCAAAACAGGCTCGAATTGGATGGCTGCAGATCTCCCAGCCCAGCTGTCTGCTTTGCTCTCCTGATGAATGATCAGCTCCCTCCTCGGGGTGAGAGATTATTTCATGAACCAGCTCTTGAACTAGTACAGATTGTACTCTTTTATATTAAATGAGTGCAAAATTGGAAGTTTAAACTAGAGGGGCATAAAGACTTTTAAAAAACTTTATTCAAGAGTAGATGGCAGGTGAGGAAACACACTGAATGTGCAAGATTCCTTAGGAGAAATAAGTAGTCATCTATTTTTGTAGTTTCACCATGTGCTATTTGAGGAAATAAAGGCTGTATTTTCTTTCAGGTAAGGCATAATTAAAATAATCACAAGTGTTGGAGCAGTGGTTCAGGGACAGGGAGGGAGGTTCCTTTAAGATAAGCTCTTCCCCCCAGGGCCATGGTGTCTGTAAAGATACCTGCTCACAGGTATGATCCATGGGGACTTCACTGTGCAAAAGAGATTGGTGGGGTATTTCCAGGGGGCCTTTAGTATTCTGCACAAGGGGATGCAGACCAAGATAAATTCACCTGTGCAAATGAGGAAAAGAGGTGTGAATTGCTCTCTTTCTTTCTTTGTGCTGAATCACTTCACTGGCAACCCTCCCTCCCTCTCCTCCCCAGTGTAACTTATTCCTAGCAAGTCTCAGGTAAAATGTGGTGGTTTCTATATCTTTATTTTTTTAAAGACTGTCATTGTGCATAATACTATTAACTCTTAATTTATTCTTTTATCTCTTCGAGAATGATCATCCAGTTTAAGAAAGAACACATTTTATTTTCAACATGGTTTTCTTGGTTTCTCAACTAACAAGCAGAACAGAAAATGGTGATCAAATTTGAAATAAATCAGTGTTTATTTGTAAGTAGTGCACACCATCCTGTGTCACTAAATATTTATCATTGCTCAAATAATAGTCTGCTGGAGTAAAGCAGAGATTTTTATTCATGTGAGCATCTACTAACAGAGTGAAGTGATTTGTTAAAGTCAAGTCAGCCAAAGGAACACCTGGAAGAAGACAATAATTAGATTTGTGTAGAAAAGAAATATGAAAGAATTTTGGTCCCTCATATAGTCCTGCATCTGTGCTTCTTTCTTATATTGAATGCTTTTTGTATGTTTTCTGGATGACTTATTACACCTCTGATTGACAGACCCATTAGTCACCCGTGATCTTGGAACTCACCAGTTGTATTAGGCTGCTGCTGGATTTGGCCAAAGAACTTGGTGTTTGTTCCGGGAGGGATCTGAATGGCTCCAGGGGAAAATGGGCAACATGAAGCTTCTATTTCCCCATTCTTTTTTTCCCCTTCTTTCTTCTTTTCCCCTGCTTTTCTTTTCTTTCACATGAAGGTCTAACATGTATGGTTTGAGGAGACAGCAAAAAATGTACAACATTTTCTTCTTGTTTCCCACATTAAAAAAATACAACTCTTGTACTACCACTTATTATAAAATTTACATATCAGCCAACAAGGGTGGAATATATTAGAAATTGTTTTCTGACTGTGTCACAGCACATTCTTATTTTTATCCTGGTTACTTGTTTTTTAATCACTATTTGTTTGTATTAAATATAGGCTTGTAAACTGCTTTAATCTTTCCTTCAGGAATAATTTAATCTTGGGGAATATGTTCTCTGACATCATTCATGACTTTTAAATGTTCTTGGTCAGCCCATGGAACAACTTTGGCATTTAGAAGATCTTAAAGTTGTTAATTATTGTGTTTCTGAGTTCCTCCATGAATTTAATCTCTATAAATTATCACATACCATAAAAAGGCAGAAAACTTATTGCCAAATTAGAACCTTTAGTATACCAGTAAATTTTGATGACAGTGCTGTAAAGAGCAAAACTGTCCTGTGCAATAACTTCTTTCACATGTGCCTTACTGAGCTTATGATATTGCTTCAAAAGAATAATGATAGTATATCAGATTTAAGTGGCCTAGAATGCTCAAAGGGTTCTTTCAACTACTACATCTTAACTGTTTGTAATAATGTTCTGTGCATGAAAAAATAATAGCCATTGAAAATATTAATGATGATGTGCTGCGCTCCTAGGTGTTCAAACAGTACCAGCATCTGGAGGACTCATCTTTCTGATTCTATCATTGTGATTTTATACATTTACAGTATTAATTAGTGTATGCCCCTGGTAGAAAAAAAGAGCTCAAATAGTGTGATGTATTTATACGTGTAACGAAAAGACATATTAAGGGATATGCACAGCTACAGATCTACTCTTTCTCTGTTATAGAATCACAGAGTGCTTTGGCTTGGAAGGGATTTAAAGCTCATCCATTCCAGCCCCTGCCGTGGGCCGGGGCTGGAACTTCCACTAACTTCCATGGACCTTCCACTAGCCCAGGTTGCTCCAAGCCCCCTCTAACCTGGCCTTGGACACTTCCAGGGATGGGGCAGCCACAGCTTCTCTGGGCAACCTGTGCCAGGGCCTCACCACCCCCACAAGGAGGAATGTCTTTCCAATATCCCATCTAACCCCACCTAACCCTACTCTCTACCAGTGTGAAGCCATTTTCCCTGTCCTGTCACTCCAGTTCCTGATGAAGAGTCCATCTCCAGCTTCCTTGTAGGCCCCTTCAGATGCCTAAACAGCTTCAGTCTTCACCTCGTTATCAGTCTAATGGCTTTCTCTGGAACATGGAAATGATTGATCCGGATCACAAGAAGATTTGATTTTTTGGAATGAGGGTAATCTCATTTAACTGGAAATGTTCATAAATTAGATGTCATCTGAGAAATAGGTGCCATTGGAACTAGTCTTTTAGGCTGCCTTTATAGTTGAGAGGTAGAGACTTCTGTTGCGTGATTTCTTATCGCTAGACACCCTTAGCCACTCACTCCAGGATGACATGAATCATGCTGCAGAAAGTGCCCATTTCTCTTCTTTGACTTGAAAGCAGTGGAGGAGACTGGCTGAGCCACCAATGTGTGTAGCTTAACAGTTAAATTGCAACTGTTGGGTTGTGGTGGTTGATAGAAATTAATTCTTCTGTTTTTCCTGCCTGTGAAAGTTGTCTGTGTGAAGATTGAAATCTCTTGGACAGTGGAAATACGTTGTTTCTCCAGTTAGGAGGAAGACTAGACCTCATCTAGGGTGAAATAGGAGCTGAGGAAGAGCAGAAGTGGATAAAAACAGTAATTTCATGACAGTAAAGCACATGGGTGGCTTCATTGATCCCTTGAGCAGAACATCAGCTCACTGAAGAGACTTTGCAGGACTGGGAGGGCAAGAGATGAGCCAAGTTAAAGAACAGGAAACCTGAACAAGTATCTCAGGATACAAGAGGTACAGCTAATCCAGCAGAAGAACAGATATTAGGACTTCTTTATGTTTAATAAGACTAAATAATGAAAGGGAAAATGGCTGCTCAAGAAGTTACATCCTCAAGACACTCATTAAGGTGTTTGAGCCCTGTCTAAAAATGACTGCAGTGGCTCAGTTTCCCAAATCTGGCTTATCCAAGTACCATAAAGGCACTGTAGTTGCAACTCTTTAAATTTTCACACCATGATTTGATTTAGTTAAGACTCTCTTTTGAGTACTTAAGCCTTGCATATACATTTTTAATTTCAATTGCTTCAGTGAATTGTATTATATACCTCCTAAAGATGTAATATAACTAAGTATCACAGTTTTGTGCATCAGTTACACATGCACAAAATACAATTACACTTTATCTAGCTCTTTCTTCTACTATAAAACTACTTAACTTGGAGAAAACAGTGTTAGCAGCAATAGGAAGAAATTTTATGAGGATTTATTTTAACTTTTTCTGTGCATGCTTTAGTTGTTCTTTCTATTGATTGTAACTTAATTGCTAACATTAATCACCAATGTTCTAATACTGCATTTTAGATTGTGATAAACAGAATTTTCTTTATCCTTAGATCTGATATTTGTATTCATGAAGTAATAATAACCAAAATGTAGGTGCTTCTCAGGGAGAAGGGTTAACATTTATCCAGCACTGCAAAGTTTAAAATCTCTTCCAAAATATGTTCTATAATTGGCATTGTTCTTCACCTCTGAAGCCAAATATTAGCTAGTTGATATCGCAGACTATTCATAGAGAACAAATCAGGCCATATCAGTTTATATAGGACTTGCAGCACTTTCCTGTGAAACACCTGTTTTCATTTCCTCTGGGATGGAACAACACGACAACTTAAAGCTGGACTTGATCCAGCGTATTGACTTTTTAAACAGGCAATACCAAGACACTTCAAACAGTGCCATGAAGTCAATGATATGGGTCTAATGATATAAAAACACTGAATATTCAGTTTAAAGGGCTGACACACACACATGGGTGCTCTACGTGTGGAACACAATCTAATCCTCACCCTTCCTGCTTTTGCTATATCTGAGTAAAACCCCTCGTTTGTTCTTGAAAAAGACTATTTAGGAAAAAAACCCTATTTAACTAGAGGTAATGTTTACTGAATATCAGCAGCAAAATAGGATGGGTATAGCTGTTTTCTGGAAACAAGGAAACTATATAAATAATGAGGGATAAAGCGTGGAGTTAAAGAGACAAAATCTCAAAACATGAACTTCTGGCAAGTCACTGATTTTCTGCATTTAGCCCTGAATAAAGTAACTTCAGAATACTGACAGGAACTCTACTGAGAGAAACTATTACCATGTACGCTGATGAGATCTGTTTTAGTGAGAAGTATAATGGCCTGTTCAAATTTGACCCATAATTGACTGAAATGCAACAACCACGTGCATCCTGACAGGTGAACAAAATTCTGAATAATTGAAAGAGTTAAATTGTGTAAATAAAACCCCATAGCCATATCAGACAATGTACTTGCAATATCAGCAAATACTTTGTATGTGCTTTGTGCTACAGAAAAATGCGAATTTTCACCCTTCTTGTCACAAGAAAGGAGAAATGAAAATTGAGATTTCTAATATATAAATAATTTATCTGGTTATAATTGCGGCTTGTTCATAGCACTGTAAAAATGAGAGACTGTTTGGGTTATGCTTTTGTTTGATTTCTGCTCCCTGATATTCAAGAAACTGAATTCCTAAAGTCAGGAAATCTGACCTGCTCTTCAGAGTAGGACGATGCATAGTTATATACAATTTAATTTGAATATGTTGAGATCTAAAATTTATTTTAAATGTAGCCATATGCAGCTTCAAATGTGATTTTTTTTTTCTCCCAGTTCTGGTCAATAATGAATGAGTTTTAGAATTTAAATCAAGACACAGTGGAGTTCTTGTGATACATTATTGATAAAGCACACTTATTGTAACAACATTTTCCAAGGGAAAACACATTATTTGTTGGCTATGTTAACGCAAACTCTAATGTAAGTCTATATTAAGCTTATAAAAATAATTTTGAGTACGTTGGAGGAAGCTTTATAGGCAGACTTTTAAATAATTAGATGAAAAAATGCAACTTATTACCTTAATGAATAAAATATTATTCTATCAGTAGGTCTTCAAATTCAGTTTCCCATATGGCTCAAAAAATCCATGATTATAACAATGTGCTTCAGAATATAACAATCAGAAATATTTAGTAGAAATTTTAGGATTTTTTCTTTCATTTCTTAACTGCATAGAAGAAATAAGAATTTCCAGCTAGAAAAAGATAATTTTCCAGAGTTACAAAACAATTGATCATTCTGAATCAGGTCGACTTCACTTACTATTTCTAGTGCTGTTGGAATTCAAAAGTACTTTTAGAGCTCCAGCAAAGGGATGTTCTTGTAGGGGTCCCCCACTCTTATAACCTGCACCTCTTCTATTCTGAGACATTACATTCCATCTGCTCACTTCCAGGTAATTTCCACTTGTAATTTATCCAAGGGAATGTGCTAATAGATAATTCATGAATAGTGCAGTAATCGTGATCTATCCACGATGTGGAGCTTTGACAAGGATGGTGTGACCCGGAGTTCACAGGAATGATGGTCCCAAAACTCTAAAGTGGTGTCTCCTCAGCAAATCACTATATCTTTCTCCTGAGTGTTTTGGCTTTTTAATCTTAAACCACTTCATGCTGAAGAATGTATATATATTTTAAAATATACAAACCTTAAAGTTGTTTGGGAACTATGACTTGGTAACAGAGTCCTTCAGGAATAATGGTGTTCTGGTGTACTAAATTTTAACATAATTAAATTACTTTGGGAGTAGTTATTACTGTATTAACAGATTTGTGTTTTTTAATTTGCCTTGGCTTGGGTAATGCTGACAGTCTAAGTTCTTACCTGTTTGGAATAGGAAGTTCATATCTTTGAGAGATAATCAGAAACAAGATGTGAGTATATTAATTGAATCTACCTAGTCCTGGAAGGTAAAGTCAAGAGGAAAAGTCTAAAGAGAAATGAAAGGGGATGAACCAAGACACATTTGCTTTCCTTGAACAGTTTGAAAATAGGGAAGGCAACTAGTATTTTGGATCCTAATCAGGAAAAATTATATTTAATTATGTTATAACAGGTTGTGGGCATTGGCGTTCACAATTCTGATTATGCATAAATTTATGCAAGTGAGTAACAAAAAAATGAGGACAATAATGTAAAACAAAACTGTACTGATGCATATAGGATTAGGCATGAAAACTTTGTATCTGGTAGGAACTGTGAACTTTTTTCCTTTTTTTCTTTTCCCCTTTAATTTTTTTTTTATTTTCTGCCTTTATGACTAAACAATCTTGTAATCTTTTTAACATTAAATTTCACTGGGCAACTTGTAACATAAGTTTTCCTATGTGGGGACTGATTAGTTTAACAGCCTGCCTTGGTACAGAGAACCTTCAGGCTGGGTGAACTGGAAGCTCCATTCAGGGCTCCAGTGTAGAGCTTTGATTCCCTTTGGCTTCTTTCAACAGCCAGATTTTTCCTATGGTTTGAATTTTATATGTATGTGTAACCAGAAAATTAATATTTAAAAAAATATAAGACAGCTCTACTAGTCTAACAATGCGATGCTACATAGGCAGGACTGTCCATGGAGTAGGGAAAACCACAGGATGTCACTTAGAACTTTTACATATTGCCAGTAATTAAATATGCTTCAAGAGTTTCCCTTCCTGCTAAATTTGAGTGGACATTTTTTTTAACCAGTTATTTATATTGATAGATGATTTAATTCTTCCTGGCTGTATGTGTGAGCAATATTGCTCCCAGGAAGGAGCAGTGTTTTCAATATTAATCAAAACACTGAGCGTTTTTAAATGTCATGTTTTTAAGTTATGAAGGTAATCTTTAAGATATCCACGTTCCTCTTATTTGAATGAGTTGAAGTCACTGTGTACATTCCCAGATAGCTGGTACTGCAGAGAGAGTAACATTTCCAATCTAAATAGATAAATCTGTGACCGTTAATATCAAATCACATCTCATTATATTTACAGAGATAATAAGACATGGATGGATGGTAAGCACAGCTTAAGAAGTGTGTTAGCTTTCAGCATGCTTGGCAGTGGTTAAAATGTTAATGAACAACATCAGAATGGGAATTCTGCGCTACTCAGGAAATCTTCTTGACATGAAGGAAAAGGTTAATTTCAGCCCTGCCTCATTAATCAGATCTTCCCACAGTTAAGAAAGTGTCACCTAAGTATGTTTTGCTTTCTGCTGTGTGCTGCTGCTGAGGATCCTGGCATACAAAACAGAAGTAATTGAATTTGTGCTAGAAGGCAAAGGCAGAAGCAAAAAGTAATGAATTGGAATATGCTTTATGAGTGACCTTTGTGGAGAATGCTCTGGGCACCTCCATGTGGTGGCTGTCAGCACTAATGGTGACTGCAGATTCCAGTTTGTTTAAGCAGTCACACACATGAATTGTTTTGCACGTGTCTTATCTGCCATAGATCAGGCACATAATCTCTGCATCATAGCAGGGAGCAACAGCCTTCAGGTTTGGGGCATTATCCAGGGGCACCTCTGGCCTCTGTGTGTTCACCACTGCTGTTGTGCCTCCTGAGGGTCCAAAGTAAAAGCAACTTCCTAATGTGCTGTCCCAAGACTAGGCAATGAACTGAGATTAGGACTTTCCAGTTGAGGGAATGGACTGCATTTTGGCCATTTCTTTGGTTGCATTCTGGGAGGGTTCTGTAACTCCACGAGGAAAAGCTGTCCAATGAACTGGCTTCCCTGGGAGACAGTCCATGGACAGCCCATAATCTGTCTTAGTTATTATACTGTGTCACCTGATAAAACATGAGCAAAGCAGATGTTAACCAGTAAATCTAGACTTTGTGGTAAGCTCTACTGTGACAATGGGCAAAACATATTCGTGTCCATGAAGTACCAAATAAAGGAGAACAGGATCATCATAACCTTATGTAAGACCCAAAATGTAGGTCTGTGAACAGGAACACTTCCTTGATTTAGCTCCTCCTTACTGAAACCTCCAAGAGTCCCTGGACTAACTCTTGTCGGGTTGTTTGTTACTATCCTAGAAAAAAGTATGTACCTTTCTAATCTATCATTAAGGAAATTTAGATGTTTTATGTAAAATCCTTACAAGGCCATTGATTTTTATAATGACACTGTTGTTTTTATCATAGAAAATTTTGATAGAACCATATTAGCATATGAAACTCAAGAGTCAGAAGTGGAGTAACAAATTCAAGGAAAATTGACAATGTTGGTGGTATAAGTAGTTCTGATAAAAATTAAAAACAAAAGAAAACAACAACAGTCTATGTACTTTCCATTTTGCAATAAGTATAATGGATGATGATTAAATGACAATTAGGACCAGAAGCACTTGTCTGCTGCCTAGTTAAAAAAATTAATTAAGGGTCACTTATATATATGACCAAAACTTTTGCTCATCATTTATGTTAAAACATTTAGTGTCACGTTCTGAGCTCACTGGGAAATGAGGCTCCAAAGGAGATTTCAGTACTCTAGAAAATGTGTGATATGACAGGTGTCATGTAGGAAGTCTGTGTTTACATCCATTTTCTTTAGAAATCCATAGAAATATTTATAATATGAAATTCCTTTCTGTGTTCATGAAAATAGCAATGTTTAACTGAATTTCATCATTGACACCGTTATTTTTGGCAAAATACATAAATACTGATTTATAAATGCAACACCTTCTCTTTCTTTTTAATAATAAGGAAAAGTTGTGAGTTCTTTCCTTGAGAATCAAACATGGTTGAAGAATTTGAATACTCTACTACTGTAGGTATGATTTGGCCAAACCTCAATGGAATAAGTCAGCTTTTTAGCAAACAGAGAAAGAATGAAACAGAAGTGGTCATGTACTGCTAAAAGCAATGCCTGATGGCTTGGATAAACAAAAGTTAGGACTGTTAATAATCAAGGGAGCAACTGTAATTTAGGCTTTGAAATTGAGAAATCAAAGGAAATTTATTTAAAAGCAAAGAAAAAAATCTGGTAAAAGAATATCTGAGAAGTATTTTAAATTGCTTATGGCTCAGCTCTGCAGAATAGATGCCTATTCTCTCCCACTGCCACAGCTAAAGGTTTTGGGGATTTTGCACAAACCTTTTTTGAGTCTTTACATTAATCTAATTTGCTGAATGGTAAAGTATTTGTGGCAGGAAAAGGTAAATCTTTTTAGCCAAATTTCCCAAATTGGAGGCAATGGTTGATATACTGCAGGACAGGACTGTTTGAACAGATCTTGCTTCTCCTTTTCACCCCAGTCCCTTCATTCAAGGCCCCATGAAGTTTAACAAAGACAAACACCAAGTCTTGCATGTGGAATAAAATCATGGAATCATAGAATGGTTTGGGTTGGAAGGGATCTTAAAGTTCATCTTGTTCTGGCCCCTGCCATGGGCAGAGACACTAGCCCGGGTTGCTCCAAGCCCCGTCCAACCTGGCCTTGGACACTGCCAGGGATGGGGCAGCCACAGCTTCTGTGGGCAACCTGGGCCAGGGCCTCACCACCCTCACAGGGAGGAATTCCTTCCCCATATCCAATCTAAATTTCCTCTCTGTCTGTGGGAAGCCATTCCCCCTGTCCTGTCACTCCAGCCCTTGTCAATAGTCTCTCTCCATCTTTCTTCCAGGCCCCTTCAGGCCCTGCAAGGCCACAATCAGGTCACCCCAAAGCTTCTTTTCTCCAGACTGAACAATCCCAACTCTCCCAGCCTTTCCTCCCAGCAGAGCTGCTCTGTGGGAGGCGTGTCTGAAGGCACGAGAGATGTGCCAGGGCAGTGGGCTCAAAAGAACATGCGCGGTCACATATAACTCTATTGGTTGAAGAAGTCACATGGTATGCAGGGATATAAGGAGCGGGAATTTTGAAATAAAGCCTCTTTGATTACACCACCACGAGGATTCCTTGTTACACAAGGACCCCGTCGTTACATATGGCGACCTGAAGTTGGGACTCTTTTAGCTTATATTAAGCCAGATATTTATCCTGGATCAGGAAATTAGCCGGTGGTTCTGATATCGTCTCAATTTTCGGAGACGGGAACCTTTACCGCAAAAAACATTGACGTCAGTAATCCCGTTGTCTTAGTGGCATCTGAGAAACGGAAAGTTAGTTTAGGAGCTCCAAAATATTAGGATAGTGCATGAAAGAAGAGAAGAAAGAAGTTAAAGAAGAAACCGAGAGGTCAAAGCAGCCACCGGATAGAGCAGAGAGGCTCTATGCAACATCAAAACCGGTGAGTCTAGCTGGGAGGCATTCCGCACGCCTAAGACTGCTCCCTGGGCGAGAGTGTGACTGCAGCTTGGAGACCCGGGCCGTGGAGCACCTTAAGATCGTCAGGGAAAGCCTGTTGGTCCCTCGTGCGTCGGTCATCTGGTAAAAGCGGCTTGCCGCTGCCGACAGCTCCGGCCGGACCACGTGCGAAAAGCGGTCTTGCCGCTACAGCCTCTTAATATCTTCAGCCACCGCTGACCCCCGTGGAGCCCCGTTCCAGTTTTCTGTCCAGCAGAAACTGCCACGGCTCCCCGCCTGCTCGTCGCCTCTGACTGACCCTGAGGCGTGCTTAAAAAGCACTGCCGGAAAAAAAGCCCCCGCGCCGCATTCAGACCGCGCGGGCCTTTACCCAAGCCCTCCACATTCACATTTGGACAAAATAGGAAATCTCATCAAAGTCAAAGCTCAGGGAGGAGACTCCCAGGCAAACAATGCTTACCCAGCCTGGCAAGCTATAATGACTGCGTTAAGCAGAGCCCACCAAAGAAAAACAAACACACACCCCCACTCAGGCTGCGAGCAGCAGCCCAACTCTTACGCGCCACAGTTTAAACACACAAAGCTCGGCGGGGGGAGGGGGTGGAGCCGTTCACGATTCCACTTCGGGGAAGGGAACTGGGAGCCCATGGGACACGGGTCGGCGGGAAGGAGCGGGGCCCCAGATGCGAGGTCCCAATCCGTGGGACAACCGCAGGGGGCCCCGTGACGGGAATGGGGGGGCTAACCCAGCTTACCTGCCAACCCATTCCGTGGATGAACGCCGAGCACGCGCCCAGGGGCGGGTGCCGCCATCTCGCTCGCCACGCAGAATGGACAGCAGCCCGTCCTTCCCCGCCCCCGCTCCGTACTCCCCACCCACCACCACCGCCCACCCACAGGCAGCCGCTTTCGCCGAAGCTGCAGGGGGGGAGGAATGAGAGGAATGGGGGGAGGAGGAGGGGGATTTCGGGACAGCTCTGCCGGGAGGGGAGGAAGCAACATACTGAGAGGATTCGATTGACAGATGGGATTTGTGCAGAGAGGAGGCATTGCGAACTGGGGACTTACAAGTTATACATGCATGTCCAGTAATTATTGGGCCACGCCAAAGCCGCAGGTTTCAACCCTTGCCACATGAACTAACCAAAGAACTGAGACAGCTGATAAGAGAAACTGGTGTATCTTCCCCTAACACACTTGCATTTTTAGAAATACTGAGCTCCACATACATTTTCATGCCACATGATTGGAGAACTCTGTTGAAAATAAGCCTCACTAACACACAGTATAATGTATGGCTGAACGATTTTAGAGAAATCTGCTCCACTTATGCTAATGACCCACAAGCAGGGGTAACAGCACACCAGCTCACAGGGGATGGGAACTACCGTTCCATAGATGCACAAACCGGGTGCAATAGAGAAATATATGAAGTCATAGCAAAACATGCAATGCTGGCAATGAGAAAACTACCCACATCAGACAAAGACACAAACTTGTCATTTACAAAGATAATGCAGGGCCCAACAGAACCTTACACACAATTCCTAGATCAGCTGCAATCTGCTCTAGATAGGCAGATTGAAAATGAGGAAGCCAGGGAAATCCTTAGCAGAAGACTGGCTTTCGAAAATGCTAACGTTGATTGTAAAAGAGTTCTGCAAACCCTTCCTAAAAGGGAAAGTTGTAGCATTTCAGAATTAGTTCGTGCCTGCCAGGGGGTTGGTTCCTTGACACACCAAACTGATTTACTGGCAGTAGCACTGAGTGCTCAACTAAGAAAACAGCAGGGGGCCAGACCCAGAAATGGTTGCTACATTTGTGGGGCCCCCGACCACTTCCAAAGGGACTGCCCTCAGAAACCTCTAGTAGTGGCACCCCGAAAGCACCCCAAAGCAAAGAGGATGCCAAAAAACTGGAGGCGAGGGGCGCTGTCTCACGCCCCGATACAGCAAACACATGCGACACAAGGGAACAGGCTGGCAATCTGTGCCACCCCCCAACAGCCAGCGCTCTGTGCCCCTATACCCCAGCCAGCGATCTGCGCCCCTCCACCACAGCCAGCGCTGGGCTGGACTTATCCAACAGGGACACAGTCCTCATAACTTCCACTGAGGTAGTGCTAATCCCGACTGGACGTTGGGGTCCCCTTAGTCCAGGGATACACGCACTGCTGATTGGAAGATCCTCCACCACCAGAATGGGTTTGTTTGTGCTGCCGGGTGTAATAGATTCATATTCTCATAGCGAGATTCTAATAATGGCATGGACCCCTTCACCCCCCTGTTTCATCCCAAAAGGACAGAAGATTGCACAATTAATCTCCTTCTACAATGCGTCGCCTGCAGGGGAGGGGGGGAGGCAGTGGGGTTCAGGGGCCTTTGGCAGCACAGGACACCCACAGGTTTACTGGGCAGCAGCCATCACAGCTGCTCAGACGCTCATGACGTGCCAGATTAATGGGCACAGATTTACAGGCCTTGCAGATTCTGGGGCTGATGTTTCCATCATAAAAGACTCAGAATGGCCACTTCACTGGCCTACTGTTTGCCCAGCTGCAACCATTCAGGGGGTGGGAGGTACACAAAGGCCCAGACAGAGTGCTCAAATACTCACTGTCTTGGGACCAGAGGGACAATTAGCAAAGGTAGCTCCATTCATAGCTCCAATCCCTTGTTCTTTGTGGGGATGTGATGTACTTGGACAATTTGGCACAGTCATGCAAATTCCTCCTGCAAGCAGCCAGGTTTTTCAATAGGGGCCATTGGTCAGCCATCCCAAGCACCTATTAAGCTAGTCTGGAAAAGTGACCAGCCGGTCTGGGTAGATCAATGGTCTATGAAAAAGGAACGGCTTGAACATTTAAAAATGCTTGTAAAAGAGCAATTAGAAGCAGGACACATTGTGCCAACAAACAGTCCTTGGAACACTCCTGTATTTTGCATTCCCAAAAAGAGTGGCAAATGGAGGATGCTTCAGGATCTCAGGGCAATAAATGCAGTCATTGAGTCTATGGGGGCTTTGCAACCAGGGTTACCCTCACCTGCTATGCTTCCAGCAAATTGGCCACTAACAATAATTGATTTAAAGGACTGCTTTTTTACCATATTTCTACACCCTGAAGATGCCCCAAGGTTTGCATTTTCCATCCCGGCATTAAACAACTCACAACCTATGCAAAGGTATCACTGGGTTGTCCTCCCTCAGGGGATAAAAAACAGTCCTACCATATGTCAAACAGTAGTTGCAAACGCTATTCAACCCATTAGAAAGCGTTTTCCCTCAGCAATAATTTACCAATACATGGATGATATTTTAATAAGCATGGCCACAGAAAATGAACTGCAAATTGTTGTCACTGCTCTGACTGATGCTGTCCAAGAAGCAGGCTTGCAGGTTGCAGCAGAGAAAATCCAGCGATCGCAGCCCTGGAGCTATCTTGGATGGAGAATCACGCAACAACAGATTTCCCCACAGCCGCTGCAGCTCGAGGTAAAAGACACCCTAACCTTACATGAGTTGCAAAAACTCCTGGGAGCTATTAATTGGTTAAGGCCTGTTCTAGGCTTAACCACAGAGGAGCTACACCCTCTCTTTGTGTTACTAAAGGGGTACTGATCTAACATCTAATAGGGCTCTGACAGCAGAGGCCAAACAGGCGTTGAACATTTGTGCCAAGGCGATAGAAACTAGGCAAAGCAGGAGGAGAGATCCTGAACTGCAAATCTGCCTGACCTTAGTTCCCAGCAGGTACCAGCCATTTGCAGTCTTGTTTCAGTGGGACCAGACTGAAAAGGACCCACTGCTGGTTCTAGAATGGCTATTTCTGCCCCACACACCACCTAAAACTGTATGGACAGTTAATGAAATGTTTGCTAAGCTTGTTATTAAAGGCAGAGGACGACTACAGGAACTGGATGGAAAAGATCCAGCGGTCATGTACATTCCAGCCACGAAGGACAATTTAGCTTGGATGCTGGCTGAGGACGCCGAGTTCCAAGCTGCCTTAGCAGGTTTTGATGGTGACATTTCAGTTAATCTCACTAAGCACAGACTTTGGGCAGAAATCAGTAATTTACCTTTAAGAGCTACGACTAGATGCAGAAGTGAGCCAGTAAAAGGCCTCACAGTCTTTAGAGATGCATCTGAGCGATCACAAAAGGCTGCAGTGACTTTGGTAAACCCTGATACAGGACAATGGGAACGAGAAATACAGACCATGAACCAATGCTCTGTGCAGGTTCTGGAACTGGCTGCCATTCATATTGCCTTGGAAAAGTTTTCTGAACAACCTGTTAATATTGTCACTGATTCTTGTTATGCTGCAGGGTTAGTTTCACGTCTAGAATGTTCATTTCTTCGGGATGTTTCTAACTCTCATTTGCTGTTTGAAATGCGTTCTATTTGGTTTCTTGTCAATCACAGAAGGTTTGATTTTTACATAATGCACATCAGGTCTCACACTGACATGCCAGGGCCAATAGCTGAAGGGAACCGGGAAGCTGACAGAGCAGCAATGTTTAACACAGTACCGAGGACCCTTGAGCAAGCAAAATTGTCCCATTCATTTTTTCACCAGAATGCACGCTCTCTAAAGAGACAATTCAAAATTACAATTAATCAGGCTCGAGACATCATATTGACTTGTCCAGACTGTCAAAGAATCACCCCCATGCCATCTCAGGAAGGCATTAACCCCAGAGGGTTAATGGCCAATGAGATTTGGCAAACAGATGTCACACACATCCCGGAATTTGGCACTTTGAAATATGTACATGTAACTGTAGACACACACTCACAGTACATCACTGCAACAGCACACACAGGTGAGAAAGCCAAGGATGTAATAAGACACTGGCTAAGCTGTTTTGCTACCCTTGGCACCCCAAAACAGATTAAGACTGATAACGGACTGGCATACATCTCTGAAAAGGTAAGAGATTTCCTATCAGAATGGAGAATTTCACATATCACAGGGATCCTACACTCACCTACTGGACAAGCAATTGTAGAAAGGGCACATCGCACACTGAAAGAGATGCTAATAAAACAAAGAGGGGGGGAGAAGCTGTATAGTCCACAAGAACGTTTGTGGAAAGCCACATCTGTGATCAATTTTTTAAATTGTGACAGTGCTGAAAGAAGCAGATATGAGAAGCAGCACAAATCTCAGGCGTTTACCTCTCCCAGGCCACTGGTCATGGTAAAAGATTTGATCTCGGGACAATGGACAGGACCTTTAGATCTTATGACTTGGGGGAGAGGTTACGCTTGTGTGGCAACAGGAAAAGAATTAAAGTGGGTTCCCTCCAGGTGTGTAAAGCCTATTTAGATACACAATCACAGCTGCAGGAACCAGATAACACAGTAGTTTAAAAAGAGTTACTTTATGTTTCAGTTTATATTAATGAATGACCAGTGTGGTAAGAAGCAATCTACAAAATACCGGTGTGTGTATGTGTGTGCGTGAATGACGGCCATCAGTGTGTGAGATGAGTGAATGAATAAAAGAATTGTATGACTGGACAAATATAAAAACACAGAACACCTCACAAAACCACGTTACCTACACCACAAGGTCACTTTAAAGGAATTGAGTTTTTACTATGCTTACCCTGTTTCTTAAATAAAGTTTGAAAACCCCAGTTATTAAAAAACCCCCTCAGGTTAATAAAGGTTATAGTTTACACACAGTTGGGCTAAGGCCCTAAGTTAATAAAGTAATTATCCAAGTTGCACTACCCTATAAGAATATAAGAAAGTTTTAAAAAGGTTTACATTAGAGTTAAGAAACTGAGCAGCAATGTGCTGGGTCACTGCGAAGCTTAGGAGTTTACGTTTGGGTTGTTTGCACTGTTTTTTTTGCACTGTTTTTTGTGACTTCTTTAGATAATTAAGAGAGGGGATATGTGGGAGGCGTGTCTGAAGGCACGAGAGATGTGCCAGGGCAGTGGGCTCAAAAGAACATGTGCGGTCACATATAACTCTATTGGCTGAAGAAGTCACATGGTATGCAGGGATATAAGGAACGGGAATTTTGAAATATAGCCTCTTTGATTACACCACCACGAGGAGCAGATTCATTCCTTGTTACACAAGGACCCCGCCGTTACACTGCTCCATCCCTCTGCTCATCTTGGTGCCTCCTCTGGACTCTCTGCAGCAGCTCCATGTCCTTGCTGTGCTGTTCCCCAGGGTTGGAGCAGCTCTGCAGGGAGGTGTCACCTGAAGGGCAGAGGGGCAGAATCCACTCCTGCCCTGCTGTCCACATTGGGGGATCTGCCCGGGAGAGGGTTGGTTTTTGGGCTGTCAGTGCACATTTACCGGAGGAATGTCCTCAAACAGCTCTGGCTGCTTGATTTGGTCCATCAGTGGCAGTGATTAACTCGGTGGCTATGAGTCAGCAGTGAGTCTTTGTGTGAGCAAGTTCCATACAGGGCTGCATTACCAGGTGATTCTACAAAAACAAGTGACTCTTCCCTTCTATTTGACATCTGTGATGCTGTGTCTGAAATTTGGAATGCAGTGCTGGGACTCTCAGCAGTCAGGAGAGACCAGAAAACTGTTAGGAGTCCATGAGAAAGGCACTGAGGTGGGTGAGGGACTAACACATGTGTTGAGGGGAGCAGAAGTGAGGGATGCACGATGGGATGAAGAGAAGACACCATGAGCACATGCGTGATGAAAGGTTAAAGGAGTTGTGTTTCCTCTAGTGTGGGGAATAAGAGACTGTTCAGGGCTTTATAAGCTTTCACACCCTAACAGAGTGGAGTGTAGAGAAGACAGAGCCAACCTTTTCTTAGATATGCACAGCAAAACCAAGGCTGGCAATCATTTTAGAGTTTCAGCAAAGAAAATTCCAGTTAGACACAGAAGAAAACTTGTGACCATGAGAGCTGCTTAGCCTTGGAGCAGCAACCGGACAACTTGTGTAATCCCTGTCCATGGGTTTTTTCAAAAGGCCCTGAACAACATGATCTTGCTTTAAAGCTACCTCTGCTTTGAGTAGGAGACTGGACTGGATGATTTCTATAGCCTTCTTCCAGCATAAATTTTCCTCTGGTTCTAAGTGGAGTAGCATCAGTGACTCAGTGGGCTTCAATTTCAAAAGGGGTCTTAATTTTTAGAGAGTGCTGAGGGGTGGTTTGATGCTTCTCTCTCTCAGCAGACAGGCAACTAGGTTTATGGCAAATCTCCTCATTTAAATTATGAGTTGCATATATCTCAGCATGGTCTATGCCATTAAATCTAATTAGTGTAATTTTACTGGGTACTTTTAAGAGAGTATGGCAAATGAGATTTTTTTCCAAATGCCCTCTAGAAATCTCACATTTATTTCCATCATGGTGTAGGTTATAAAATGAGACAGGTAGTGAAAAACAAGTAAGCATTGCATTTATTTTTCAGGCTAATGAACTATTATAGTTCATTAGTATAATGAACTATACTACTATTATTTGTAGCATACTTTTATTATCGTTGTCCACCTTTTTGAAATGTCCCATGAGCTCATGTCCAGGACTGTTTTTAATCTTCCCTATGACTCTTTAAAACTATCTTTGCCTCAGTCAGTGTTGTGTTGGTGGTATTTTGCCAACTTTGGGCATCCCTAAGCTTTTCCCTATTTCTTCAGAATTGTCAGCACTGATTTATTTATCTACTTTGAAGATATCAGGAATGTCCATCTTCTTTTGAAATTCTTTATTTTACCTCTCCATAGATGGATTTTCTTCCTGTAAGTCAGCTTGTAATACAGCTCACATACTGTTCAGTTCCCTCTAAGGTTCACTGGCAAAGAGACCACAGTGGGTCATCTGGTCCCACCTCCCTGCTCCAGCAGGGCCAGCCCAGAGCACATGGCACAGGATTGTGTCCAGAGGGGTCTGGAATATCCCCAGGGAGGAGATTCCAGCCCCTCCCTGGGCAGCCTCTTCAGGGCTGGGTCACTGCCCAGCAAAGAAGTTCTTCCTCCTGTCCAGGGGGAACTTCCTGGGCATCAGTTCCTGCCCGTTCCTCCTGTGCCATTGCTGGGCCCCCCGAGCAGAGCCTGCTCCATCCTCTGCCCCCTCCCTGCAGCCCCTGACACACCCTGGGGAGGGCCCCTCTCAGGCTCTGCTCTGGAGGCTGAACAGCCCCAGCTCCCTCAGCCTTTGCTGCTCCCAGAGCTGCTCCATCCCTTGGGCATCTCTGCAGCCTGCGCTGGCCCCGCTGCAGGAGCTCCCTGGCCCTGCTGTGCTGAGGAGCCCGAGCTGGGCCCAGCCCTGCAGATGTGCCTGCCCAGGGCTGGGCAGAGGGGCAGGATCCCCTCCCTGCCCTGCTGGCAGTGCAGATAAAGATTTTAATTTTTGCCAGATTTCTATAAATTTTCTGGTTTACAATGTTATAGGTAGAAAGTTCATGGCAGGATTTTAGACTGCTTGACAAATATGAATGTGCCTGAAAACATTATCACTGTAACACTGATATCTGACATTCCCTGTGATAGATAATGAGGCTATAATTTCGGTTGCAAGGTAAAACAAAACAAGTTTATTAAAGCTAACAAGCAAAAGCGGCTAGCCGGGCGACCGGGGGAAACCCTTGCTCCACCACAGTCAGCAAAAGGGAGAACCGAAACAGCAACAATTATCCCCTCGGTTGGCACCACCCCCCCAAGTCATGTCAATAGTCCATTGGTTGGATTTTGCAAGCTGCTCCTTGTTTGGTTCCCTTTTCGTGGGCAAATTTGTGATTGGTGTTGCTAAGGGGTGGGCGTTGTTGTTGTCGAGGGGTTTCCACCAATGATATCGGAGCCATTAGTCTCTATGAGATTGTAGTTCAGGAACTTTCCATGGGGTGATGTCATCTAATCACCAGACTCCTCATGGCTTGCTCCTCCTACATTAGTTCACATCAGCATGCCTATAACAAACAACTTCAAAACCACTGAATTACTCTGCGTTGTGTTCTGCAATAATCAAAATTGTGGTTAAGGATTCTATAATCACTTTACCCATAACTCTTAATAACATAACAACTTGATTAATCTACTCCTTGAACAGCAAATTTCCTTGGTTTACTTATAACATTCCCTTTCCTCAGTAAAGCAGAGAACATACACGAAGAAGAGAATCCAGTGGAGATTTATCGTTTTATATATTTTGTTGCTCTTTACTTCTTAAAACTCATGTTTCCATCATCCCTGTTATTCTACATGTATGTACAAAAATTTGCAGCATTATTTCATATATCTCTAAATTTATTCACAAAATGAAGTACAGCCACTCGTTTCTAAGAATAAAAAGTCTTGCTACAGTTGTGGTCCTCTCTGTAGGTTTTCATTGTAAGTTGTTTTAGTCCTCTCTGAGCTCATGTCAAAGACATTTAGATGGACTTCTAAGGAACAGTTGTCAAACAAGTAGCAATATTTTAATTTTTGTTTTAATTATGTTATTGCTGACCTGTTTTGGTTACGATAGAATTTCAGACAACAACAGTAATGTCTCTTTTGTGCTGAGCTGCTGCTTTTTTGGGTATTTTTGGTTTTGGGTTTTTTTGGCATTGACAATCTTAAAATGTTGAACAAATACACCAGTAGGTGCAGTGTTGATTTATGTAAATTATTCCAGTTCAGAATCCAAATGCAATCATGTCTCTTAGTTAATTTTGAATAATTATATATAACTTATATAATGTGCTGAAGAAAAAGATGAGTTCTATGTGTAAATCAGATTCAGACACAATGGCCTAATATTACAACTGCTAAATTCTTACCTTTTTTCAGTCATTGTGCAGTGCTTACATTGCTGTTCAGGAGAGTAACCATTTCTGCTGATATTGTACAAAAAACAATATTTGTTTTCTGTCTTCAGAATGTGAAGTTGATCTTTCTCCTGCTGCATATTTTAGACACAGATTTTTCAAGAAAAGTAGAATAATACAGTTGCAAGAGAAGATCATTTGCTTAGTGCATTAAATACATAAAAAAAGGCCAAACCATATCTAAGTTCAGGACTTGTGACTAGAATCAAACTTAACTTACATGATTGTGACCTCTATCAAAATAAATATTTAATAAGTAAAGCTAAGTCAAGCATTTCTAAATATAACTTTGGGCTTTTTATTTCCTCTGGGAAAAGAGAAAAGCGTTTGGCAAGAGTTCTCAAACAGATAACTGAGCAGTGTCTTATTTTGGTGCCAAAAGCACCCTAAAGGTCTTGACCAAAACAATTGAAACAGATCTGGGGGAACAGGAGGAGAGGTCAGCTTGTCCCATGCCTTTGGGGGGAGTTTTCCTTCATGACTGGGAAGAAACCTAACAGTGATGAAAACAGTGTTGCTCTTGGCCTGGTTGTTAGTTTGGGGGATTTTTAGCTTCTCTTAGTAATTTTGCAGTTGTTGGAATCCACAAAGTACATGTGACTCTCAAATTGCGCTGAGGTGGGTGTAGGGGAAAGAGAGAGAAAAGTAGGGAAAAAAGAGGAAATATCGTAGATGTTTGAAACATTTAATTTTTACCTTTTTTTTTTTTTAAGCAAAAGAAAACCCTAATCTTTGGCTTTACCTTTCAGATTTAATTCCAGTATAGTGATGAGGGTGGAGATGAATATATAATTTTTCAATTCATAGAAATGATGACAATAACTTCCTTGTCTTTAATGATGCCATTTGTGCATGTGGTTGTTGCCTTCTTACATCATCCATGGTCATAAGCAAGAAGATTCTTTAGAGAAGCTTTAAAAAATTCACAATAAAAGCCCTTTAAAAAATGCACTTTTCTGTATAATGAAATGTTTTCTACGTCTTTTCTGTAAGTTTTTCATCTGACAGATGGGCAGTTTTTATAAATTAGCGATAAAAGGGAGGATTTTTTGAGGCTTTTGAAAGAAGGTGGATGACAAATAGTCATGAGACATTTTAACTTATGAAGAACTGTTTAATTGGTGTTCAAATTCTACCTGTGCAACAGAAATACTCCAAGACATGCTGTGGAAATAGATATGTTGAAACACTGGCAAAACAGAACAACACGAAATGTGGCTGCTGGTTTTTGGCAGGATACACCTTCATTTTCTATTGTTTCTTTCCTGGTGGTAATAAACAAAGAAAAAAATCCAACCTTTAAGAGTGACAAGACTGCCTAGAAATTAGATCAATATTGTCAACTTACATAATGATTGCATTTTAAAGCAAATGGGGGTTGTGTATTCCTCTTCTAGAAGGCAGCCAAAAATAGAAGCCTTCCTGTTGTACCTATCTACGTTAATTTTGTGGCTACTTTAATAAGAATTTCTTTCCATTTTGTGGCTACTTTAATAAGAATTTCTTTCCCAGTATTTAATATGTCAAGGAGTATTTATGCCTGAAACCCTTTGCTGTGTCGCAGTTAAGGAAAAAAAAAGCAGTATTATTTCTTACATTTACTTTGGGATCATTTACTGTGCAGTTCAAACCCATCTTAATTCTTTCAGTGTAGATTCTTATTGTTTAAACTTAGATGTAAAGAGAAACTTGAAGTAAAAGGACCTTTTCTGGGTTGTACTGTACTCCATGGTGATGGACACATTGCTCTGATGCTCTTCTATTTTCTTTGGATTGACTTCCACTTGGAGGAATTATTCCTTAGTCCACTGAATGAATCAGGAATAAAACAGTATTCCAGCCCCCTTCTTTGAGCAGTTGTCTCTTACCCATTTAATCCAAAAGTTCCTCTCAGCTGGTTTCTCAAAGCTCATCCATCGGCACAATGTAGAACTTCAAGGTTAAAACAAGGAGGAAGTCTTTTGGTTTAAATTTCAATATTCATCTAAGTGAGGAACTAATGGCACTGAAGACATATATAGTGCAGAGAGAAATGGGAAAAGCTTCCTTGCACGTGTCCATTAATGCACTACTTTATGACTGCGGAAGAAATTTGTCACAGAAACATTGCTATTCTTGGTTCAAAGCTCCTTATCTCAAAGAATGATAACCTCTGGCAATTTTTATATGGTGAATCAACGTGTTGAACAAATGAATAATCTTAGAATTATTCCAAATATTGCAGAATTAATATTACCTGTTTTATTATTTTTACGTGTCTACTCAGAGTTGTCCAAGGACTTTATTTGGCTGTTTTAAAAATTCATTTGTTTTGGATTTATGTAGACTTCTGAACAAGTGAGGACACGAGCCAAGAATGTTTGCAGGAACAGCAATTTTAGGTAAAAATGGCAAATGGAAGTGGAATATGAATTTTAAGTTGTAGCAAGAGAGGAAAATTAGATATCCTCAGCAGAAACAAGATTCTAATTGATTTAGAGACAGAAATATAATATGAACAAATACTTTATTAAATTAGCTCACATTTATAACTTCAGATGTGAAATATAAAAAAGACTCTTTAAATAACACTGGCTTAAGGACCCCAAATTTTCTGCAGAGAGAAGACAAATTAAGAGACAATTAATTACAGAATATTGTGATCTAATCATGTGTATTCTGCAATTGTGGTGAAATTTGTCACCTAAATTTTCCTTAACACTAATGTATTTGTGAAGACGATATGACAAGAGGGAAAGTAAGGACAAATATAAATAACCTTGTTTGCCTTCACTTAAGATTTTTTTAATAATTCATAGTTATAAAAAAGAGCATAAGTGATGGAATGATTTATTTGATTTGGCTAAAATCAAGAACAGGAAGGTGATCTGTGTGAGGTGAGGCTATTCAATTATGCTTTCAGTTTGGACTCGAAGCCAAATTTCACAGGATTTTAGCTTGGGTGTTACCTGTCAGAACATAAAAGCAATTTGATCATGAACAGAACAAAAGAGAACATCTGATATTATCTTTATTCTCTTCTGTCAGCTCTATCATTGCCCAGTCATTGAATAAAAACAGAGGGGTTTTTAAGAATTTTTAATAAGTATTTTATTTAGCTAATCTCAATAAAAATATCTCCACAATAGCTGCCTTATTATAAAGTTTGAAGCCAGCTACTAAATCCAAATGACAATCTTTTTTTTCATTTAACTCTGCTATTGATAGTTATTGCAATATTAATTATGTGTATAAAAATAAGATTAAAAGTCTTCTCCTGGCCCCAGGTGAGGCCATGTAATCAGTTTATTGCTTGTCTGTACAACTGTCAACAGTGAATTAATTAATATTCTATGAATTTTTTGAAATTTGTCTAGTTTTCAGATTTACTGCAGAATTGAGCATCATCTAAATAATTTTTTAATCTGAAGGCACAGGAAGGCAATGCCTAAATTCTTGCTGTTGGTGGCAGAAGGAAAGAAGAAATTCTGTGTCTTTTGTAAGACTATTTGTTAAATTGCATTTTGTCTCACAAGTTAGAATTAAAGCATTTCTGTAACCTTACCTTTTGTATATAAAATCTATAGTTTCTAATTGTCAACATGTATGTGTATGATTATTATTGCTTTTATATATATAGCAGTATATAAGGTGACAGATTCCCTTGGAGTACATTAAGTTTATAACATTTCACATTGTCATTACAATTACTGTCAAAATAATAGCTTCACATTTCTGTTCTGTTCTCATTACAACCTTCAGTAAGAATTTGGAATTTTAAAGTCTCATATATTCAAAGAATTTGGGGAATATAGTATACACAGTGACCTTTTCAATATTCTATAAACGGATTGCTGAAAATTTTACTTATCTTCCTTGTTTACTGCTCTTCTCTTTCCCTTGTTAATTTTGTGGGAAGGTTTGAAATACATGACCTTTCCAGTGTTTTGCATTCCCATTGGTCAAGAGATATATCAGACTTGCATAGTGCTGTGTACTCAACAACACAGTTGTGTTCTATTTTATTGAGCCAGGTAATATATAACATTTTTGAAGTTATATGAAACTGAAGGGCATGAACAAAATGGCATTTTGTTTCAAAAATGTTCCCAGCTGATGTTAAAAAGAAGCATATCTGTGATACCCAACTTTCAGAAAGTTCAGATTCCTGAATCATAGGCATTTACAGACATTTCTGACACTTAAGTTGGAAGATTTTACACTCTGAACCTCTTGAATTCATGTATATATTGCTGCCTGTTAACACTTTAATTTAGTAGTACTTTTGGTAATGTCTTTCTTTTGGTTTGGGTGTTTGTTTTTTTTACACTGAAATGAGAATGGAGAACCATCTTCAATACCTGACACTTATTCAGCAAGGCAGTACTGGGAGTAGAAGGGTGATATTTTCTGTTCCAGTAATCCTTCAGCATTAGTGACTTGGAAGAATTCTGTAAATGCTAAAGATCGCTGAGCCTTAAACCTGTGAAAGAATTGCATTTAATCTGCTTGTGCACACTGACTGCTGTGGAGTGTGTGGAACCTCAGTCCACAGTGGTGGGGTTTGTGTTTGTTTGTTCTTTTGCTTTAATTTTTCAGCATTAAAAGAAGGCGTGGGAAGGGTGTGGAGGAAGAAGACACTTTCAGAACAGGGGTGAGGAGAGGCCTTAAAATATCTGCATAGTCTTGAAAAGGAGCTGGGAATTTTTCAGTCTAAGTCCTCATGGGTGATGGCAAACTGACCACACTTCCCTGAACCGCCACCTTGGCAGCCTGATGTGGTGACATAGTGTCTGTCACAAATGTGACATAACTGGTGTAAAGAAATGATGTATTTATGACTGACTGTTGCTCTCCTGACACCCTGCCTGGAGCACTGTGCTCAGTTCTGGTGCCCCAACATGGGAAGGACATGGAACTGTGGAAGCAAGTGCAGAGGATGCACCAAGGTTGATAAAGAGACTGGAGCACCTTCCTTATGGAGACAGGAGGGGAGAGCTGAGGCTGTTCAGCCTGGAGAGGAGAAGGTTGTGTGGAGACCTCACGGCACCTTCCAGAATCTGAAGGGGCCTGTAGGGAAGCTGGAGAGTGTCGCGGTCCGAAGGGAGGAAGGGACAGGACACGAGGAAGGGTGCAAGCAGAATGCTTTATTCAGGCGTGTGCCCGATTCTTAACTGTCCCGCCAGGGAAAAGGGGGCAGAACATAGGGTGGGCTATCAGACAGACAAACAGGGGAGCAAATCAGAATAGGGCACAGGCAAAAGGGGGAGGAGAAAGCCTGGGCATGTGCAGTTGTGCACTGTGTAGAA